>NW_027184615.1:3706971-4015885 GCF_032405125.1 Capricornis sumatraensis | reverse complement strand
TACCCGTCTCCACTCGAGAGGAAGCACGATGGTCCCGCCCACATCCAGAGGAGCCCCGTTTCCCCCTCGTAGCTCGAGATGAGGGATCCTTTCCCTGCTTTCAACGGGAAAGAATTCCCGGCGTTCCCGTCGCATCTCAAGAGGAGGCACTCTCAACAGGAAAGGCGAGAGGAACTCCATGGTCGTACCACCATTCCAAGAGTCCCCCAGATGACTCAGTCCATTCCAGAGGAACCTCTTTGCCCTGCACTGGCTCATCTTTCACGCCGAGGATCGACTCACACCACGGTGGCACGTGGGACAGCCCTGTGGGAAAGCCTCGAGGGAAAGCCTCGAGGGAAAACCACAGATCCTTTGATCCACGCGACGGGAAGCGTGACATTGCTGCTACAGCCTGGAAGGAAAGCGCACGTGCATGCCCCCACTCGAGACGAGGCCTGACTCCCCTGGGGAGACTCCAGAAGTACCCAAAGATCCTTGTCACCCCTGAGAGGAATCCTCGGTCCCGGCCCTGACTCCACACAAGGTTTTTGGCCCCGGTATCGACGGGAGAGGAATCCCGAGAGGCCCCCTAGCAACTCGCATGGGGACTGGCCTCTCTTGAGGCCACCCGGGCGGGTCCCTGAGGTCCCCGTCGTAACTCGAGAACACCTGCCGCAACTCAAGAAAATCCAGGAAGTTCTCCCTTCCAGGCGAGATGAGGCCTATTTCCGATGAGGCGTCTGGAGACTAATGACACCTAACCTCTGGAACTTCGAAAGGGTCTTTCACACCCTTGTTGCAACTCAAGAAGTTCACCGCCATACCCGTCTCCACTCGAGAGGAAGTACGATGGTCCCGCCCACATCCAGAGGAGCCCCGTTTCCCCCTCGGAGCTCGAGATGAGGGATCCTTTCCCTGCTTTCAACGGGAAAGAATTCCCGGCGTTCCCGTCGCATCTCAAGAGGAGGCACTCTCAACAGGAAAGGCGAGAGGAACTCCATGGTCGTACCACCATTCCAAGACTCCCCCAGATGTCTCAGTCCATTCCAGAGGAAACTCTTTGCCCTGAACTGGCTCATCTTTCACGCCGAGGATCGACTCACACCACGGTGGCACGTGGGACAGCCCTGTGGGAAAGCCTCGAGGGAAAGCCTCGAGGGAAAACCACAGATCCTTTGATCCACGCGACGGGAAGCGTGACATTGCTGCTACAGCCTGGTAGGAAAGCGCACGTGCATGGCCCCACTCGAGAGGAGGCCTGACTCCCCTGGGGAGACTCCAGAAGTACACAAAGATCCATGTCACCCCTGAGAGGAATCCTCGGTCCCGGCCCTGACTCCACACAAGGTTTTTGGCCCCGGTATCGACGGGAGAGGAATCCCGAGAGGCCCCCTAGCAACTCGCATGGGGACTGGCCTCTCCTGAGGCCACCAGGGCGGGTCCCTGAGTTCCCCGTGGTAACTCGAGAACACCTGCCGCAACTCGAGAAAATCCAGGAAGTTCTCCCTTCCAGGCGAGATGAGGCCTATTTCCGATGAGGCGTCTGGAGACTAATGACACCTAACCTCTGGAACTTCGAAAGGGTCTTTCACACCCTTGCTGCAACTCAAGAAGTTCACCGCCATACCCGTCTCCACTCGAGAGGAAGCACGATGGTCCCGCCCACATCCAGAGGAGCCCCGTTTCCCCCTCGGAGCTCGAGATGAGGGATCCTTTCCCTGCTTTCAACGGGAAAGAATTCCCGGCATTCCCGTCGCATCTCAAGAGGAGGCACTCTCAACAGGAAAGGCGAGAGGAACTCCATGGTCGTACCACCATTCCAAGAGTCCCCCAGATGTCTCAGTCCATTCCAGAGGAACCTCTTTGCCCTGCACTGGCTCATTTTTCACGCCGAGGATCGACTCACACCACGGTGGCACGTGGGACAGCCCTGTGGGAAAGCCTCGAGGGAAAGCCTCGAGGGAAAACCACAGATCCTTTGATCCACGCGACGGGAAGCGTGACATTGCTGCTACAGCCTGGAAGGAAAGCACACGTGCATGCCCCCACTCGAGACGAGGCCTGACTCCCCTGGGGAGACTCCAGAAGTACCCAAAGATCCATGTCAGCCCCTGAGAGGAATCCTCGGTTCGGGCCCTGACTCCACACAAGGTTCTTGGCCCCGGTATCGACGGGAGAGGAATCCCGAGAGGCCCCCTAGCAACTCGCATGGGGACTGGCCTCTCCTTAGGCCACCAGGGCGGGTCCCTGAGGTCCCCGTCGTAACTCGAGAACACCTGCCGTAACTCGAGAAAATCCAGGAAGTTCTCCCTTCCAGGCGAGATGAGGCCTATTTCCGATGAGGCGTCTGGAGAATAATGACACCTAACCTCTGGAATTTCGAAAGGGTCTTTCACACCCTTGCTGCAACTCAAGAAGTTCACCGCCATACCCGTCTCCACTCGAGAGGAAGCACGATGGTCCCGCCCACATCCAGAGGAGCCCCGTTTCCCCCTCGGAGCTCGAGATGAGGGATCCTTTCCCTGCTTTCAACGGGAAAGAATTCCCGGCGTTCCCGTCGCATCTCAAGAGGAGGCACTCTCAACAGGAAAGGCGAGAGGAACTCCATGGTCGTACCACCATTCCAAGAGTCCCCCAGATGTCTCAGTCCATTCCAGAGGAACCTCTTTGCCCTGCACTGGCTCATCTTTCACGCCGAGGATCGACTCACACCACGGTGGCACGTGGGACAGCCCTGTGGGAAAGCCTCGAGGGAAAGCCTCGAGGGAAAACCACAGATCCTTTGATCCACGCGACGGGAAGTGTGACATTGCTGCTACAGTCTGGAAGGAAAGCGCACGTGCATGCCCTCACTCGAGAGGAGGCCTGACTCCCCTGGGGAGACTCCAGAAGTACTCAAAGATCCATATCAGCCCCTGAGAGGAATCCTCGGTTCGGGCCCTGACTCCACACAAGGTTATTGGCCCCGGTATCGACGGGAGAGGAATCCCGAGAGGCCCCCTAGCAACTCGCATGGGGACTGGCCTCTCCTGAGGCCACCACGGCGGGTCCCTGAGGTCCCCGTCGTAACTCGAGAACACCTGCCGCACCTCGAGAAAATCCAGGAAGTTCTCCCTTCCAGGTGAGATGAGGCCTATTTCCGATGAGGCGTCTGGAGACTAATGACACCTAACCTCTGGAATTTCGAAAGGGTCTTTCACACCCTTGCTGCAACTCAAGAAGTACATCGCCATACCCGTCTCCACTCGAGAGGAAGCACGATGGTCCCGCCCACATCCAGAGGAGCCCCGTTTCCCCCTCGTAGCTCGAGATGAGGGATCCTTTCCCTGCTTTCAACGGGAAAGAATTCCCAGCGTTCCCGTCGCATCTCAAGAGGAGGCACTCTCAACAGGAAAGGCGAGAGGAACTCCATGGTCGTACCACCATTCCAAGAGTCCCCCAGATGTCTCAGTCCATTCCAGAGGAACCTCTTTGCCCTGCACTGGCTCATCTTTCACGCCGAGGATCGACTCACACCACGGTGGCACGTGGGACAGCCTTGTGGGAAAGCCTCGAGGGAAAGCCTCGAGGGAAAACCACAGATCCTTTGATCCACTCGACGGGAAGCGTGACATTGCTGCTACAGCCTGGAAGGAAAGCGCACGTGCATGCCCCCACTCGAGACGAGGCCTGACTCCCCTGGGGAGACTCCAGAAGTACCCAAAGATACATGTCACCCCTGAGAGGAATCCTCGGTTCCGGCCCTGACTCCACACAAGGTTTTTGGCCCCGGTATCGACGGGAGAGGAATCCCGAGAGGCCCCCTAGCAACTCGCATGGGGACTGGCCTCTCCTGAGGCAACCAGGGCGGGTCCCTGAGGTCCCCGTCGTAACTCGAGAACACCTGCCGCAACTCGAGAAAATCCAGGAAGTTTTCCCTTGCAGGCGAGATGAGGCCTATTTCCGATGAGGCGTCTGGAGACTAATGACACCTAACCTCTGGAACTTCGAAAGGGTCTTTCACACCCTTGCTGCAACTCAAGAAGTTCACCGCCATACCCGTCTCCACTCGAGAGGAAGCACGATGGTCCCGCCCACATCCAGAGGAGCCCCGTTTCCCCCTCGGAGCTCGAGATGAGGGATCCTTTCCCTGCTTTCAACGGGAAAGAATTCCCGGCGTTCCCGTCGCATCTCAAGAGGAGGCACTCTCAACAGGAAAGGCGAGAGGAACTCCATGGTCGTACCACCATTCCAAGAGTCCCCCAGATGACTCAGTCCATTCCAGAGGAACCTCTTTGCCCTGCACTGGCTCATCTTTCACGCCGAGGATCGACTCACACCACGGTGGCACGTGGGACAGCCCTGTGGGAAAGCCTCGAGGGAAAGCCTCGAGGGAAAACCACAGATCCTTTGATCCACGCGACGGGAAGCGTGACATTGCTGCTACAGCCTGGAAGGAAAGCGCACGTGCATGCCCCCACTCGAGACGAGGCCTGACTCCCCTGGGGAGACTCCAGAAGTACCCAAAGATCCTTGTCACCCCTGAGAGGAATCCTCGGTCCCGGCCCTGACTCCACACAAGGTTTTTGGCCCCGGTATCGACGGGAGAGGAATCCCGAGAGGCCCCCTAGCAACTCGCATGGGGACTGGCCTCTCTTGAGGCCACCCGGGCGGGTCCCTGAGGTCCCCGTCGTAACTCGAGAACACCTGCCGCAACTCAAGAAAATCCAGGAAGTTCTCCCTTCCAGGCGAGATGAGGCCTATTTCCGATGAGGCGTCTGGAGACTAATGACACCTAACCTCTGGAACTTCGAAAGGGTCTTTCACACCCTTGCTGCAACTCAAGAAGTTCACCGCCATACCCGTCTCCACTCGAGAGGAAGTACGATGGTCCCGCCCACATCCAGAGGAGCCCCGTTTCCCCCTCGGAGCTCGAGATGAGGGATCCTTTCCCTGCTTTCAACGGGAAAGAATTCCCGGCGTTCCCGTCGCATCTCAACAGGAGGCACTCTCAACAGGAAAGGCGAGAGGAACTCCATGGTCGTACCACCATTCCAAGACTCCCCCAGATTTCTCAGTCCATTCCAGAGGAAACTCTTTGCCCTGCACTGGCTCATCTTTCACGCCGAGGATCGACTCACACCACGGTGGCACGTGGGACAGCCCTGTGGGAAAGCCTCGAGGGAAAGCCTCGAGGGAAAACCACAGATCCTTTGATCCACGCGACGGGAAGCGTGACATTGCTGCTACAGCCTGGTAGGAAAGCGCACGTGCATGGCCCCACTCGAGAGGAGGCCTGACTCCCCTGGGGAGACTCCAGAAGTACCCAAAGATCCATGTCACCCCTGAGAGGAATCCTCGTTCCCGGCCCTGACTCCACACAAGGTTTTTGGCCCCGGTATCGACGGGAGAGGAATCCCGAGAGGCCCCCTAGCAACTCGCATGGGGACTGGCCTCTCCTGAGGCCACCAGGGCGGGTCCCTGAGGTCCCCGTCGTAACTCGAGAACACCTGCCGCAACTCGAGAAAATCCAGGAAGTTCTCCCTTCCAGGCGAGATGAGGCCTATTTCAGATGAGGCGTCTGGAGACTAATGACACCTAACCTCTGGAACTTCGAAAGGGTCTTTCACACCCTTGCTGCAACTCAAGAAGTTCACCGCCATACCCGTCTCCACTCGAGAGGAAGCACGATGGTCCCGCCCACATCCAGAGGAGCCCCGTTTCCCCCTCGGAGCTCGAGATGAGGGATCCTTTCCCTGCTTTCAACGGGAAAGAATTCCCGGCGTTCCCGTCGCATCTCAAGAGGAGGCACTCTCAACAGGAAAGGCGAGAGGAACTCCATGGTCGTACCACCATTCCAAGAGTCCCCCAGATGTCTCAGTCCATTCCAGAGGAACCTCTTTGCCCTGCACTGGCTCATTTTTCACGCCGAGGATCGACTCACACCACGGTGGCACGTGGGACAGCCCTGTGGGAAAGCCTCGAGGGAAAGCCTCGAGGGAAAACCACAGATCCTTTGATCCACGCGACGGGAAGCGTGACATTGCTGCTACAGCCTGGTAGGAAAGCGCACGTGCATGGCCTCACTCGAGAGGAGGCCTGACTCCCCTGGGGAGACTCCAGAAGTACCCAAAGATCCATGTCACACCTGAGAGGAATCCTCGGTCCCGGCCCTGACTCCACACAAGGTTTTTGGCCCCGGTATCGACGGGAGAGGAATCCCGAGAGGCCCCCTAGCAACTCGCATGGGGACTGGCCTCTCCTGAGGCCACCAGGGCGGGTCCCTGAGGTCCCCGTCGTAACTCGAGAACACCTGCCGCAACTCGAGAAAATCCAGGAAGTTCTCCCTTCCAGGCGAGATGAGGCCTATTTCCGATGAGGCGTCTGGAGACTAATGACACCTAACCTCTGGAACTTCGAAAGGGTCTTTCACACCCTTGCTGCAACTCAAGAAGTTCACCGCCATACCCGTCTCCACTCGAGAGGAAGCACGATGGTCCCGCCCACATCCAGAGGAGCCCCGTTTCCCCCTCGGAGCTCGAGATGAGGGATCCTTTCCCTGCTTTCAACGGGAAAGAATTCCCGGCGTTCCCGTCGCATCTCAAGAGGAGGCACTCTCAACAGGAAAGGCGAGAGGAACTCCATGGTCGTACCACCATTCCAAGAGTCCCCCAGATGTCTCAGTCCATTCCAGAGGAACCTCTTTGCCCTGCACTGGCTCATTTTTCACGCCGAGGATCGACTCACACCACGGTGGCACGTGGGACAGCCCTGTGGGAAAGCCTCGAGGGAAAGCCTCGAGGGAAAACCACAGATCCTTTGATCCACGCGACGGGAAGCGTGACATTGCTGCTAAAGCCTGGAAGGAAAGCACACGTGCATGCCCCCACTCGAGACGAGGCCTGACTCCCCTGGGGAGACTCCAGAAGTACCCAAAGATCCATGTCAGCCCCTGAGAGGAATCCTCGGTTCGGGCCCTGACTCCACACAAGGTTCTTGGCCCCGGTATCGACGGGAGAGGAATCCCGAGAGGACCCCTAGCAACTCGCATGGGGACTGGCCTCTCCTTAGGCCACCAGGGCGGGTCCCTGAGGTCCCCGTCGTAACTCGAGAACACCTGCCGTAACTCGAGAAAATCCAGGAAGTTCTCCCTTCCAGGCGAGATGAGGCCTATTTCCGATGAGGCGTCTGGAGACTAATGACACCTAACCTCTGGAATTTCGAAAGGGTCTTTCACACCCTTGCTGCAACTCAAGAAGTTCACCGCCATACCCGTCTCCACTCGAGAGGAAGCACGATGCTCCCGCCCACATCCAGAGGAGCCCCGTTTCCCCCTCGGAGCTCGAGATGAGGGATCCTTTCCCTGCTTTCAACGGGAAAGAATTCACGGCGTTCCCGTCGCATCTCAAGAGGAGGCACTCTCAACAGGAAAGGCGAGAGGAACTCCATGGTCGTACCACCATTCCAAGAGTCCCCCAGATGTCTCAGTCCATTCCAGAGGAACCTCTCTGCCCTGCACTGGCTCATCTTTCACGCCGAGGATCGACTCACACCACGGTGGCACGTGGGACAGCCCAGTAGGAAAGCCTCGAGGGAAAGCCTCGAGGGAAAACCACAGATCCTTTGATCCACGGGACGGGAAGTGTGACATTGCTGCTACAGTCTGGAAGGAAAGCGCACGTGCATGCCCCCACTCGAGAGGAGGCCTGACTCCCCTGGGGAGACTCCAGAAGTACTCAAAGATCCATGTCAGCCCCTGAGAGGAATCCTCGGTTCGGGCCCTGACTCCACACAAGGTTATTGGCCCCGGTATCGACGGGAGAGGAATCCCGAGAGGCCCCCTAGCAACTCGCATGGGGACTGGCCTCTCCTGAGGCCACCAGGGCGGGTCCCTGAGGTCCCCGTCGTAACTCGAGAACACCTGCCGCAACTCGAGAAAATCCAGGAAGTTCTCCCTTCCAGGCGAGATGAGGCCTATTTCCGATGAGGCGTCTGGAGACTAATGACACCTAACCTCTGGAACTTCGAAAGGGTCTTTCACACCCTTGCTGCAACTCAAGAAGTTCACAGCCATACCCGTCTCCACTCGAGAGGAAGCACGATGGTCCCGCCCACATCCAGAGGAGCCCCGTTTCCCCCTCGGAGCTCGAGATGAGGGATCCTTTCCCTGCTTTCAACGGGAAAGAATTCCCGGCGTTCCCGTCGCATCTCAACAGGAGGCACTCTCAACAGGAAAGGCGAGAGGAACTCCATGGTCGTACCACCATTCCAAGACTCCCCCAGATGTCTCAGTCCATTCCAGAGGAAACTCTTTGCCCTGCACTGGCTCATCTTTCACGCCGAGGATCGACTCACACCACGGTGGCACGTGGGACAGCCCTGTGGGAAAGCCTCGAGGGAAAGCCTCGAGGGAAAACCACAGATCCTTTGATCCACGCGACGGGAAGCGTGACATTGCTGCTACAGCCTGGTAGGAAAGCGCACGTGCATGGCCCCACTCGAGAGGAGGCCTGACTCCCCTGGGGAGACTCCAGAAGTACCCAAAGATCCATGTCACCCCTGAGAGGAATCCTCGGTCCCGGCCCTGACTCCACACAAGGTTTTTGGCCCCGGTATCGACGGGAGAGGAATCCCGAGAGGCCCCCTAGCAACTCGCATGGGGACTGGCCTCTCCTGAGGCCACCAGGGCGGGTCCCTGAGGTCCCCGTCGTAACTCGAGAACACCTGCCGCAACTCGAGAAAATCCAGGAAGTTCTCCCTTCCAGGCGAGATGAGGCCTATTTCCGATGAGGCGTCTGGAGACTAATGACACCTAACCTCTGGAACTTCGAAAGGGTCTTTCACACCCTTGCTGCAACTCAAGAAGTTCACCGCCATACCCGTCTCCACTCGAGAGGAAGCACGATGGTCCCGCCCACATCCAGAGGAGCCCCGTTTCCCCCTCGGAGCTCGAGATGAGGGATCCTTTCCCTGCTTTCAACGGGAAAGAATTCCCGGCGTTCCCGTCGCATCTCAAGAGGAGGCACTCTCAACAGGAAAGGCGAGAGGAACTCCATGGTCGTACCACCATTCCAAGAGTCCCCCAGATGACTCAGTCCATTCCAGAGGAACCTCTTTGCCCTGCACTGGCTCATCTTTCACGCCGAGGATCGACTCACACCACGGTGGCACGTGGGACAGCCCTGTGGGAAAGCCTCGAGGGAAAGCCTCGAGGGAAAACCACAGATCCTTTGATCCACGCGACGGGAAGCGTGACATTGCTGCTACAGCCTGGAAGGAAAGCGCACGTGCATGCCCCCACTCGAGACGAGGCCTGACTCCCCTGGGGAGACTCCAGAAGTACCCAAAGATCCTTGTCACCCCTGAGAGGAATCCTCGGTCCCGGCCCTGACTCCACACAAGGTTATTGGCCCCGGTATCGACGGGAGAGGAATCCCGAGAGGCCCCCTAGCAACTCGCATGGGGACTGGCCTCTCTTGAGGCCACCCGGGCGGGTCCCTGAGGTCCCCGTCGTAACTCGAGAACACCTGCCGCAACTCAAGAAAATCCAGGAAGTTCTCCCTTCCAGGCGAGATGAGGCCTATTTCCGATGAGGCGTCTGGAGACTAATGACACCTAACCTCTGGAACTTCGAAAGGGTCTTTCACACCCTTGCTGCAACTCAAGAAGTTCACCGCCATACCCGTCTCCACTCGAGAGGAAGTACGATGGTCCCGCCCACATCCAGAGGAGCCCCGTTTCCCCCTCGGAGCTCGAGATGAGGGATCCTTTCCCTGCTTTCAACGGGAAAGAATTCCCGGCGTTCCCGTCGCATCTCAAGAGGAGGCACTCTCAACAGGAAAGGCGAGAGGAACTCCATGGTCGTACCACCATTCCAAGAGTCCCCCAGATGTCTCAGTCCATTCCAGAGGAACCTCTTTGCCCTGCACTGGCTCATTTTTCACGCCGAGGATCGACTCACACCACGGTGGCACGTGGGACAGCCCTGTGGGAAAGCCTCGAGGGAAAGCCTCGAGGGAAAACCACAGATCCTTTGATCCACGCGACGGGAAGCGTGACATTGCTGCTACAGCCTGGTAGGAAAGCGCACGTGCATGGCCCCACTCGAGAGGAGGCCTGACTCCCCTGGGGAGACTCCAGAAGTACCCAAAGATCCATGTCACACCTGAGAGGAATCCTCGGTCCCGGCCCTGACTCCACACAAGGTTTTTGGCCCCGGTATCGACGGGAGAGGAATCCCGAGAGGCCCCCTAGCAACTCGCATGGGGACTGGCCTCTCCTGAGGCCACCAGGGCGGGTCCCTGAGGTCCCCGTCGTAACTCGAGAACACCTGCCGCAACTCGAGAAAATCCAGGAAGTTCTCCCTTCCAGGCGAGATGAGGCCTATTTCCGATGAGGCGTCTGGAGACTAATGACACCTAACCTCTGGAACTTCGAAAGGGTCTTTCACACCCTTGCTGCAACTCAAGAAGTTCACCGCCATACCCGTCTCCACTCGAGAGGAAGCACGATGGTCCCGCCCACATCCAGAGGAGCCCCGTTTCCCCCTCGGAGCTCGAGATGAGGGATCCTTTCCCTGCTTTCAACGGGAAAGAATTCCCGGCGTTCCCGTCGCATCTCAAGAGGAGGCACTCTCAACAGGAAAGGCGAGAGGAACTCCATGGTCGTACCACCATTCCAAGAGTCCCCCAGATGTCTCAGTCCATTCCAGAGGAACCTCTTTGCCCTGCACTGGCTCATTTTTCACGCCGAGGATCGACTCACACCACGGTGGCACGTGGGACAGCCCTGTGGGAAAGCCTCGAGGGAAAGCCTCGAGGGAAAACCACAGATCCTTTGATCCACGCGACGGGAAGCGTGACATTGCTGCTAAAGCCTGGAAGGAAAGCACACGTGCATGCCCCCACTCGAGACGAGGCCTGACTCCCCTGGGGAGACTCCAGAAGTACCCAAAGATCCATGTCAGCCCCTGAGAGGAATCCTCGGTTCGGGCCCTGACTCCACACAAGGTTCTTGGCCCCGGTATCGACGGGAGAGGAATCCCGAGAGGACCCCTAGCAACTCGCATGGGGACTGGCCTCTCCTTAGGCCACCAGGGCGGGTCCCTGAGGTCCCCGTCGTAACTCGAGAACACCTGCCGTAACTCGAGAAAATCCAGGAAGTTCTCCCTTCCAGGCGAGATGAGGCCTATTTCCGATGAGGCGT
Source organism: Capricornis sumatraensis (assembly GCF_032405125.1). NCBI lineage: Eukaryota > Metazoa > Chordata > Mammalia > Artiodactyla > Bovidae > Capricornis > Capricornis sumatraensis. Next base: position 4,004,719 of record NW_027184615.1, on the reverse strand, counting down.
CTGGAGACTAATGACACCTAACCTCTGGAATTTCGAAAGGGTCTTTCACACCCTTGCTGCAACTCAAGAAGTTCACCGCCATACCCGTCTCCACTCGAGAGGAAGCACGATGCTCCCGCCCACATCCAGAGGAGCCCCGTTTCCCCCTCGGAGCTCGAGATGAGGGATCCTTTCCCTGCTTTCAACGGGAAAGAATTCACGGCGTTCCCGTCGCATCTCAAGAGGAGGCACTCTCAACAGGAAAGGCGAGAGGAACTCCATGGTCGTACCACCATTCCAAGAGTCCCCCAGATGTCTCAGTCCATTCCAGAGGAACCTCTCTGCCCTGCACTGGCTCATCTTTCACGCCGAGGATCGACTCACACCACGGTGGCACGTGGGACAGCCCAGTAGGAAAGCCTCGAGGGAAAGCCTCGAGGGAAAACCACAGATCCTTTGATCCACGGGACGGGAAGTGTGACATTGCTGCTACAGTCTGGAAGGAAAGCGCACGTGCATGCCCCCACTCGAGAGGAGGCCTGACACCCCTGGGGAGACTCCAGAAGTACTCAAAGATCCATGTCAGCCCCTGAGAGGAATCCTCGGTTCGGGCCCTGACTCCACACAAGGTTATTGGCCCCGGTATCGACGGGAGAGGAATCCCGAGAGGCCCCCTAGCAACTCGCATGGGGACTGGCCTCTCCTGAGGCCACCAGGGCGGGTCCCTGAGGTCCCCGTCGTAACTCGAGAACACCTGCCGCAACTCGAGAAAATCCAGGAAGTTCTCCCTTCCAGGCGAGATGAGGCCTATTTCCGATGAGGCGTCTGGAGACTAATGACACCTAACCTCTGGAACTTCGAAAGGGTCTTTCACACCCTTGCTGCAACTCAAGAAGTTCACCGCCATACCCGTCTCCACTCGAGAGGAAGCACGATGGTCCCGCCCACATCCAGAGGAGCCCCGTTTCCCCCTCGGAGCTCGAGATGAGGGATCCTTTCCCTGCTTTCAACGGGAAAGAATTCCCGGCGTTCCCGTCGCATCTCAACAGGAGGCACTCTCAACAGGAAAGGCGAGAGGAACTCCATGGTCGTACCACCATTCCAAGACTCCCCCAGATGTCTCAGTCCATTCCAGAGGAAACTCTTTGCCCTGCACTGGCTCATCTTTCACGCCGAGGATCGACTCACACCACGGTGGCACGTGGGACAGCCCTGTGGGAAAGCCTCGAGGGAAAGCCTCGAGGGAAAACCACAGATCCTTTGATCCACGCGACGGGAAGCGTGACATTGCTGCTACAGCCTGGTAGGAAAGCGCACGTGCATGGCCCCAATCGAGAGGAGGCCTGACTCCCCTGGGGAGACTCCAGAAGTACCCAAAGATCCATGTCACCCCTGAGAGGAATCCTCGGTCCCGGCCCTGACTCCACACAAGGTTTTTGGCCCCGGTATCGACGGGAGAGGAATCCCGAGAGGCCCCCTAGCAACTCGCATGGGGACTGGCCTCTCCTGAGGCCACCAGGGCGGGTCCCTGAGGTCCCCGTCGTAACTCGAGAACACCTGCCGCAACTCGAGAAAATCCAGGAAGTTCTCCCTTCCAGGCGAGATGAGGCCTATTTCCGATGAGGCGTCTGGAGACTAATGACACCTAACCTCTGGAACTTCGAAAGGGTCTTTCACACCCTTGCTGCAACTCAAGAAGTTCACCGCCATACCCGTCTCCACTCGAGAGGAAGCACGATGGTCCCGCCCACATCCAGAGGAGCCCCGTTTCCCCCTCGGAGCTCGAGATGAGGGATCCTTTCCCTGCTTTCAACGGGAAAGAATTCCCGGCGTTCCCGTCGCATCTCAAGAGGAGGCACTCTCAACAGGAAAGGCGAGAGGAACTCCATGGTCGTACCACCATTCCAAGAGTCCCCCAGATGACTCAGTCCATTCCAGAGGAACCTCTTTGCCCTGCACTGGCTCATCTTTCACGCCGAGGATCGACTCACACCACGGTGGCACGTGGGACAGCCCTGTGGGAAAGCCTCGAGGGAAAGCCTCGAGGGAAAACCACAGATCCTTTGATCCACGCGACGGGAAGCGTGACATTGCTGCTACAGCCTGGAAGGAAAGCGCACGTGCATGCCCCCACTCGAGACGAGGCCTGACTCCCCTGGGGAGACTCCAGAAGTACCCAAAGATCCTTGTCACCCCTGAGAGGAATCCTCGGTCCCGGCCCTGACTCCACACAAGGTTATTGGCCCCGGTATCGACGGGAGAGGAATCCCGAGAGGCCCCCTAGCAACTCGCATGGGGACTGGCCTCTCTTGAGGCCACCCGGGCGGGTCCCTGAGGTCCCCGTCGTAACTCGAGAACACCTGCCGCAACTCAAGAAAATCCAGGAAGTTCTCCCTTCCAGGCGAGATGAGGCCTATTTCCGATGAGGCGTCTGGAGACTAATGACACCTAACCTCTGGAACTTCGAAAGGGTCTTTCACACCCTTGCTGCAACTCAAGAAGTTCACCGCCATACCCGTCTCCACTCGAGAGGAAGTACGATGGTCCCGCCCACATCCAGAGGAGCCCCGTTTCCCCCTCGGAGCTCGAGATGAGGGATCCTTTCCCTGCTTTCAACGGGAAAGAATTCCCGGCGTTCCCGTCGCATCTCAACAGGAGGCACTCTCATCAGGAAATGCGAGAGGAACTCCATGGTCGTACCACCATTCCAAGACTCCCCCAGATGTCTCAGTCCATTCCAGAGGAAACTCTTTGCCCTGCACTGGCTCATCTTTCACGCCGAGGATCGACTCACACCACGGTGGCACGTGGGACAGCCCTGTGGGAAAGCCTCGAGGGAAAGCCTCGAGGGAAAACCACAGATCCTTTGATCCACGCGACGGGAAGCGTGACATTGCTGCTACAGCCTGGTAGGAAAGCGCACGTGCATGGCCCCACTCGAGAGGAGGCCTGACTCCCCTGGGGAGACTCCAGAAGTACCCAAAGATCCATGTCACCCCTGAGAGGAATCCTCGGTCCCGGCCCTGACTCCACACAAGGTTTTTGGCCCCGGTATCGACGGGAGAGGAATCCCGAGAGGCCCCCTAGCAACTCGCATGGGGACTGGCCTCTCCTGAGGCCACCAGGGCGGGTCCCTGAGGTCCCCGTCGTAACTCGAGAACACCTGCCGCAACTCGAGAAAATCCAGGAAGTTCTCCCTTCCAGGCGAGATGAGGCCTATTTCCGATGAGGCGTCTGGAGACTAATGACACCTAACCTCTGGAACTTCGAAAGGGTCTTTCACACCCTTGCTGCAACTCAAGAAGTTCACCGCCATACCCGTCTCCACTCGAGAGGAAGCACGATGGTCCCGCCCACATCCAGAGGAGCCCCGTTTCCCCCTCGGAGCTCGAGATGAGGGATCCTTTCCCTGCTTTCAACGGGAAAGAATTCCCGGCGTTCCCGTCGCATCTCAAGAGGAGGCACTCTCAACAGGAAAGGCGAGAGGAACTCCATGGTCGTACCACCATTCCAAGAGTCCCCCAGATGTCTCAGTCCATTCCAGAGGAACCTCTTTGCCCTGCACTGGCTCATTTTTCACGCCGAGGATCGACTCACACCACGGTGGCACGTGGGACAGCCCTGTGGGAAAGCCTCGAGGGAAAGCCTCGAGGGAAAACCACAGATCCTTTGATCCACGCGACGGGAAGCGTGACATTGCTGCTAAAGCCTGGAAGGAAAGCACACGTGCATGCCCCCACTCGAGACGAGGCCTGACTCCCCTGGGGAGACTCCAGAAGTACCCAAAGATCCATGTCAGCCCCTGAGAGGAATCCTCGGTTCGGGCCCTGACTCCACACAAGGTTCTTGGCCCCGGTATCGACGGGAGAGGAATCCCGAGAGGCCCCCTAGCAACTCGCATGGGGACTGGCCTCTCCTTAGGCCACCAGGGCGGGTCCCTGAGGTCCCCGTCGTAACTCGAGAACACCTGCCGTAACTCGAGAAAATCCAGGAAGTTCTCCCTTCCAGGCGAGATGAGGCCTATTTCCGATGAGGCGTCTGGAGACTAATGACACCTAACCTCTGGAATTTCGAAAGGGTCTTTCACACCCTTGCTGCAACTCAAGAAGTTCACCGCCATACCCGTCTCCACTCGAGAGGAAGCACGATGCTCCCGCCCACATCCAGAGGAGCCCCGTTTCCCCCTCGTAGCTCGAGATGAGGGATCCTTTCCCTGCTTTCAACGGGAAAGAATTCACGGCGTTCCCGTCGCATCTCAAGAGGAGGCACTCTCAACAGGAAAGGCGAGAGGAACTCCATGGTCGTACCACCATTCCAAGAGTCCCCCAGATGTCTCAGTCCATTCCAGAGGAACCTCTTTGCCCTGCACTGGCTCATCTTTCACACCGAGGATGGACTCACACCACGGTGGCACGTGGGACAGCCCTGTGGGAAAGCCTCGAGGGAAAGCCTCGAGGGAAAACCTCAGATCCTTTGATCCACGCGACGGGAAGCGTGACATTGCTGCTACAGCCTGGTAGGAAAGCGCACGTGCATGGCCCCACTCGAGAGGAGGCCTGACTCCCCTGGGGAGACTCCAGAATTACCCAAAGATCCATGTCACCCCTGAGAGGAATCCTCGGTCCCGGCCCTGACTCCACACAAGGTTTTTGGCCCCGGTATCGACGGGAGAGGAATCCCGAGAGGCCCCCTAGCAACTCGCATGGGGACTGGCCTCTTCTGAGGCCACCAGGGCGGGTCCCTGAGGTCCCCGTCGTAACTCAAGAACACCTGCCGCAACTCGAGAAAATCCAGGAAGTTCTCCCTTCCAGGCGAGATGAGGCCTATTTCCGATGAGGCGTCTGGAGACAAATGACACCTAACCTCTGGAACTTCGAAAGGGTCTTTCACACCCTTGCTGCAACTCAAGAAGTTCACCGCCATACCCGTCTCCACTCGAGAGGAAGCACGATGGTCCCGCCCACATCCAGAGGAGCCCCGTTTCCCCCTCGGAGCTCGAGATGAGGGATCCTTTCCCTGCTTTCAACGGGAAAGAATTCCCGGCGTTCCCGTCGCATCTCAAGAGGAGGCACTCTCAACAGGAAAAGCGAGAGGAACTCCATGGTCGTACCACCATTCCAAGAGTCCCCCAGATGTCTCAGTCCATTCCAGAGGAACCTCTTTGCCCTGCACTGGCTCATCTTTCACGCCGAGGATCGACTCACACCACGGTGGCACGTGGGACAGCCCTGTGGGAAAGCCTCGAGGGAAAGCCTCGAGGGAAAACCACAAATCCTTTGATCCACGCGACGGGAAGTATGACATTGCTGCTACAGTCTGGAAGGAAAGCGCACGTGCATGCCCCCACTCGAGACGAGGCCTGACTCCCCTGGGGAGACTCCAGAAGTACTCAAAGATCCATGTCAGCCCCTGAGAGGAATCCTCGGTTCGGGCCCTGACTCCACACAAGGTTATTGGCCCCGGTATCGACGGGAGAGGAATCCCGAGAGGCCCTCTAGCAACTCGCATGGGGACTGGCCTCTCCTGAGGCCACCAGGGCGGGTCCCTGAGGTCCCCGTCGTAACTCGAGAACACCTGCCGCAACTCGAGAAAATCCAGGAAGTTCTCCCTTCCAGGTGAGATAAGGCCTATTTCCGATGAGGCGTCTGGAGACTAATGACACCTAACCTCTGGAATTTCGAAAGGGTCTTTCACACCCTTGCTGCAACTCAAGAAGTACACCGCCATACCCGTCTCCACTCGAGAGGAAGCACGATGGTCCCGCCCACATCCAGAGGAGCCCCGTTTCCCCCTCGTAGCTCGAGATGAGGGATCCTTTCCCTGCTTTCAACGGGAAAGAATTCCCGGCGTTCCCGTCGCATCTCAAGAGGAGGCACTCTCAACAGGAAAGGCGAGAGGAACTCCATGGTCGTACCACCATTCCAAGAGTCCCCCAGATGTCTCAGTCCATTCCAGAGGAACCTCTTTGCCCTGCACTGGCTCATCTTTCACGCCGAGGATCGACTCACACCACGGTGGCACGTGGGACAGCCTTGTGGGAAAGCCTCGAGGGAAAGCCTCGAGGGAAAACCACAGATCCTTTGATCCACTCGACGGGAAGCGTGACATTGCTGCTACAGCCTGGAAGGAAAGCGCACGTGCATGCCCCCACTCAAGACGAGGCCTGACTCCCCTGGGGAGACTCCAGAAGTACCCAAAGATACATGTCACCCCTGAGAGGAATCCTCGGTTCCGGCCCTGACTCCACACAAGGTTTTTGGACCCGGTATCGACGGGAGAGGAATCCCGAGAGGCCCCCTAGCAACTCGCATGGGGACTGGCCTCTCCTGAGGCAACCAGGGCGGGTCCCTGAGGTCCCCGTCGTAACTCGAGAACACCTGCCGCAACTCGAGAAAATCCAGGAAGTTCTCCCTTCCAGGCGAGATGAGGCCTATTTCCGATGAGGCGTCTGGAGACTAATGACACCTAACCTCTGGAACTTCGAAAGGGTCTTTCACACCCTTGCTGCAACTCAAGAAGTTCACCGCCATACCCGTCTCCACTCGAGAGGAAGCACGATGGTCCCGCCCACATCCAGAGGAGCCCCGTTTCCCCCTCGTAGCTCGAGATGAGGGATCCTTTCCCTGCTTTCAACGGGAAAGAATTCCCGGCGTTCCCGTCGCATCTCAAGAGGAGGCACTCTCAACAGGAAAGGCGAGAGGAACTCCATGGTCGTACCACCATTCCAAGAGTCCCCCAGATGACTCAGTCCATTCCAGAGGAACCTCTTTGCCCTGCACTGGCTCATCTTTCACGCCGAGGATCGACTCACACCACGGTGGCACGTGGGACAGCCCTGTGGGAAAGCCTCGAGGGAAAGCCTCGAGGGAAAACCACAGATCCTTTGATCCACGCGACGGGAAGCGTGACATTGCTGCTAGAGCCTGGAAGGAAAGCGCACGTGCATGCCCCCACTCGAGAGGAGGCCTGACTCCCCTGGGGAGACTCCAGAAGTACCCAAAGATCCATGTCACCCCTGAGAGGAATCCTCGGTCCCGGCCCTGACTACACACAAGGTTTTTGGCCACGGTATCGACGGGAGAGGAATCCCGAGAGGCCCCCTAGCAACTCGCATGGGGACTGGCCTCTCCTGAGGCCACCAGGGCGGGTCCCTGAGGTCCCCGTCGTAACTCGAGAACACCTGCCGCAACTCGAGAAAATCCAGGAAGTTCTCCCTTCCAGGCGAGATGAGGCCTATTTCCGATGAGGCGTCTGGAGACTAATGACACCTAACCTCTGGAACTTCGAAAGGGTCTTTCACACCCTTGCTGCAACTCAAGAAGTTCACCGCCATACCCGTCTCCACTCGAGAGGAAGCACGATGGTCCCGCCCACATCCAGAGGAGCCCCGTTTCCCCCTCGTAGCTCGAGATGAGGGATCCTTTCCCTGCTTTCAACGGGAAAGAATTCCCGGCGTTCCCGTCGCATCTCAAGAGGAGGCACTCTCAACAGGAAAGGCGAGAGGAACTCCATGGTCGTACCACCATTCCAAGAGTCCCCCAGATGTCTCAGTCCATTCCAGAGGAACCTCTTTGCCCTGCACTGGCTCATCTTTCACGCCGAGGATCGACTCACACCACGGTGGCACGTGGGACAGCCCTGTGGGAAAGCCTCGAGGGAAAGACTCGAGGGAAAACCACAGATCCTTTGATCCACGCGACGGGAAGCGTGACATTGCTGCTACAGCCTGGAAGGAAAGCGCACGTGCATGCCCCCACTCGAGACGAGGCCTGACTCCCCTGGGGAGACTCCAGAAGTACCCAAAGATCCATGTCAGCCCCTGAGAGGAATCCTCGGTTCCGGGCCTGACTCCACACAAGGTTTTTGGCCCCGGTATCGACGGGAGAGGAATCCCGAGAGGCCCCCTAGCAAATTGCATGGGGACTGGCCTCTCCTGAGGCCACCAGGGCGGTTCCCTGAGGTCCCCGTCGTAACTCGAGAACACCTGCCGCAACTCGAGAAAATCCAGGAAGTTCTCCCTTCCAGGCGACATGTGGCCTATTTCCGATGAGGCGTCTGGAGACTAATGACACCTAACCTCTGGAACTTCGAAAGGGTCTTTCACACCCTTGCTGCAACTCAAGAAGTTCACCGCCATACCCGTCTCCACTCGAGAGGAAGCACGATGGTCCCGCCCACATCCAGAGGAGCCCCGTTTCCCCCTCGTAGCTCGAGATGAGGGATCCTTTCCCTGCTTTCAACGGGAAAGAATTCCCAGTGTTCCCGTCGCATCTCAAGAGGAGGCATTCTCAACAGGAAAGGCGAGAGGAACTCCATGGTCGTACCACCATTCCAGGATTGCCCAGATGTCTCAGTCCATTCCAGAGGAACCTCTTTGCCCTGCACTGGCTCATCTTTCACGCCGAGGATCGACTCACACCACGGTGGCAAGTGGGAAAGCCTTGTGGGAAAGCCTCGAGGGAAAGCCTCGAGGGAAAACCACAGATCCTTTGATCCACGCGACGGGAAGCGTGACATTGCTGCTGCAGCCTGGAAGGAAAGCGCACGTGCATGCCCCCACTCGAGACGAGTCCTGACTCCCCTGGGGAGACTCCAGAAGTACCCAAAGATACATGTCACCCCTGAGAGTAATCCTCGGTTCCGGCCCTGACTCGACACAAGGTTTTTGGCCCCGGTATCGACGGGAGAGGAATCCCGAGAGGCCCCCTAGCAACTCGCATGGGGACTGGCCTCTCCTGAGGCAACCAGGGCGGGTCCCTGAGGTCCCCGTCGTAACTCGAGAACACCTGCCGCAACTCGAGAAAATCCAGGAAGTTCTCCCTTGCAGGCGAGATGAGGCCTATTTCCGATGAGGCGTCTGGAGACTAATGACACCTAACCTCTGGAACTTCGAAAGGGTCTTTCACACCCTTGCTGCAACTCAAGAAGTTCACCGCCATACCCGTCTCCACTCGAGAGGAAGCACGATGGTCCCGCCCACATCCAGAGGAGCCCCGTTTCCCCCTCGTAGCTCGAGATGAGGGATCCCTTCCCTGCTTTCAACGGGAAAGAATTCCCGGCGTTCCCGTCACATCTCAAGAGGAGGCACTCTCAACAGGAAAGGCGAGAGGAACTCCATGGTCGTACCACCATTCCAAGAGTCCCCCAGATGTCTCAGTCCATTCCAGAGGAACCTCTTTGCCCTGCACTGGCTCATCTTTCACGCCGAGGATCGACTCACACCACGGTGGCACGTGGGCCAGCCCTGTGGGAAAGCCTCGAGGGAAAGCCTCGAGGGAAAACCACAGATCCTTTGATCCACCCGACGGGAAGCGTTACATTGCTGCTACAGCCTGGAAGGAAAGCGCAAGTTCATGCCACCACTCGAGACGAGGCCTGACTCCCCTGGGGAGACTCCAGAAGTACCCAAAGATCCATGTCAGCCCCTGAGAGGAATCCTCGGTTCCGGCCCTGACTCCACACAAGGTTTTTGGCCCCGGTATCGACGGGAGAGGAATCCCGAGAGGCCGCCTAGCAACTCGCACGGGGAGTGGCCTCTCCTGAGGCCACCAGGGCGGGTCCCTGACGTCCCCGTCGTAACTCGAGAACACCTGCCGCAACTCGAGAAAATCCAGGAAGTTCTCCCTTCCAGGCGAGATGAGGCCTATTTCCGATGAGGCGTCTGGAGACTAATGACACCTAACCTCTGGAACTTCGAAAGGGTCTTTCACACCCTTGCTGCAACTCAAGAAGTTCACCGCCATACCCGTCTCCACTCGAGAGGAAGCACGATGGTCCCGCCCACATCCAGAGGAGCCCCGTTTCCCACTCGGAGCTCGAGATGAGGGATCCTTTCCCTGCTTTCAACGGGAAAGAATTCCCGGCGTTCCCGTCGCATCTCAAGAGGAGGCACTCTCAACAGATAAGGCGAGAGGAACTCCATGGTCGTACCACCATTCCAAGAGTCCCCCAGATGTCTCAGTCCATTCCAGAGGAACCTCTTTGCCCTGCACTGGCTCATCTTTCACGCCGAGGATCGACTCACACCACGGTGGCACGTGGGACAGCCCTGTGGGAAAGCCTCGAGGGAAAGCCTCGAGGGAAAACCACAGATCCTTTGATCCACGCGACGGGAAGCGTGACATTGCTGCTAGAGCCTGGAAGGAAAGCGCACGTGCATGCCCCCACTCGAGACGAGGCCTGACTCCCCTGGGGAGACTCCAGAAGTACCCAAAGATCCATGTCAGCCCCTGAGAGGAATCCTCGGTTCCGGGCCTGACTCCACACAAGGTTTTTGGCCCCGGTATCGACGGGAGAGGAATCCCGAGAGGCCCCCTAGCAAATTGCATGGGGACTGGCCTCTCCTGAGGCCACCAGGGCGGTTCCCTGAGGTCCCCGTCGTAACTCGAGAACACCTGCCGCAACTCGAGAAAATCCAGGAAGTTCTCCCTTCCAGGCGACATGTGGCCTATTTCCGATGAGGCGTCTGGAGACTAATGACACCTAACCTCTGGAACTTCGAAAGGGTCTTTCACACCCTTGCTGCAACTCAAGAAGTTCACCGCCATACCCGTCTCCACTCGAGAGGAAGCACGATGGTCCCGCCCACATCCAGAGGAGCCCCGTTTCCCCCTCGTAGCTCGAGATGAGGGATCCTTTCCCTGCTTTCAACGGGAAAGAATTCCCAGTGTTCCCGTCGCATCTCAAGAGGAGGCATTCTCAACAGGAAAGGCGAGAGGAACTCCATGGTCGTACCACCATTCCAGGATTGCCCAGATGTCTCAGTCCATTCCAGAGGAACCTCTTTGCCCTGCACTGGCTCATCTTTCACGCCGAGGATCGACTCACACCACTTTGGCACGTGGGACAGCCCTGTGGGAAAGCCTCGAATGAAAGCCTCGAGGGAAAACCACAGATCCTTTGATCCACGCGACGGGAAGCGTGACATTGCTGCTACAGCCTGGAAGGAAAGCGCACGTGCATGCCCCCACTCGAGACGAGGCCTGACTCCCCTTTGGAGACTCCAGAAGTACCCAAAGATACATGTCACCCCTGAGAGAAATCCTCGGTTCCGGCCCTGACTCCACACAAGGTTCTTGGCCCCGGTATCGACGGGAGAGGAATCCCGAGAGGCCCCCTAGCAACTCGCATGGGGACTGGCCTCTCCTGAGGCCACCAGGGCGGGTCCCTGAGGTCCCCGTCGTAACTCGAGAACACCTGCCGCAACTCGAGAAAATCCAGGAAGTTCTCCCTTGCAGGCGAGGTGAGGCCTATTTCCTATGAGGCGTCTGGAGACTAATGACACCTAACCTCTGGAACTTCGAAAGGGTCTTTCACACCCTTGCTGCAACTCAAGAAGTTCACCGGCATACCCGTCTCCACTCGAGAGGAAGCACGATGGTCCCGCCCACATCCAGAGGAGCCCCGTTTCCCCCTCGTAGCTCGAGATGAGGGATCCTTTCCCTGCTTTCAACGGGAAAGAATTCCCGGCGTTCCTGTCGCATCTCAAGAAGAGGCACTCTCAACAGGTAAGGCGAGAGGAACTCCATGGTCGTACCACCATTCCTAGAGTCCCCTAGATGTCTCAGTCCATTCCAGAGGAACCTCTTTGACCTGCACTGGCTCATCTTTCACGCCGAGGATCGATTCACACCACGGTGGCACGTGGGACAGCCCTGTGGGAAAGCCTCGAGGGAAAGACACAGACCCTTTGATAAATGTGACGGGAATCGTGACATTGCTGCTACAGCCTGGAAGGAAAGTGCACGTGCATGCCCCCACTGGAGACGAGGCCTGACTCCCCTTTGGAGACTCCAGAAGTACCCAAAGATACATGTCACCCCTGAGAGGAATCCTCGGTTCCGGCCCTGACTCCACACAAGGTTTTTGTCCCCGGTATCGACGGGAGAGGAATCCCGAGAGGCCCCCTAGCAACTCGCATGGGGACTGGCCTCTCCTGAGGCAACCAGGGCGGGTCCCTGAGGTCCCCGTCGTAACTCGAGAACACCTGTCGCAACTCGAGAAAATCCAGGAAGTTCTCCCTTGCAGGCGAGATGAGGCCTATTTCCGATGAGGCGTCTGGAGACTAATGACACCTAACCTCTGGAACTTCGAAAGGGTCTTTCACACCCTTGCTTCAACTCAAGAAGTTCACCGCCATACCCGTCTTCACTCGAGAGGAAGCACGATGGTCCCGCCCACATCCAGAGGAGCCCCGTTTCCCCCTCGTAGCTCGAGATGAGGGATCCCTTCCCTGCTTTCAACGGGAAAGAATTCCCGGCGTTCCCGTCGCATCTCAAGAGGAGGCACTCTCAACAGGAAAGGCGAGAGGAACTCCATGGTCGTACCACCATTCCAAGAGTCCCCCAGATGTCTCAGTCCATTCCAGAGGAACCTCTTTGCCCTGCACTGGCTCATCTTTCACGCCGAGGATCGAATCACACCACGGTGGCACGTGGGCCAGCCCTGTGGGAAAGCCTCGAGGGAAAGCCTCGAGGGAAAACCACAGATCCTTTGATCCACCCGACGGGAAGCGTGACATTGCTGCTACAGCCTGGAAGGAAAGCGCAAGTTCATGCCACCACTCCAGAGGAGGCCTGACTCCCCTGGGGAGACTCCAGAAGTACCCAAAGATCCATGTCAGCCCCTGAGAGGAATCCTCGGTTCCGGCCCTGACTCCACACAAGGTTTTTGGCCCCGGTATCGACGGGAGAGGAATCCCGAGAGGCCGCATAGAAACTCGCACGGGGACTGGCCTCTCCTGAGGCCACCAGGGCGGGTCCCTGACGTCCCCATCGTAACTCGAGAACACCTGCCGCAACTCGAGAAAATCCAGGAAGTTCTCCCTTCCAGGCGAGATGAGGCCTATTTCCGATGAGGCGTCTGGAGTCTAATGACACCTAACCTCTGGAACTTCGAAAGGGTCTTTCACACCCTTGCTGCAACTCAAGAAGTTCACCGCCATACCCGTCTCCACTCGAGAGGAAGCACGATGGTCCCGCCCACATCCAGAGGAGCCCCGTTTCCCCCTCGTAGCTCGAGATGAGGGATCCTTTCCCTGCTTTCAACAGGAAAGTATTCCCGGCGTTCCCGTCGCATCTCAAGAGGAGGCACTCTCAACAGGAAAGGCGAGAGGAACTCCATGGTCGTACCACCATTCCAAGACTCCCCCAGATGTCTCAGTCCATTCCAGAGGAAACTCTTTGCTCTGCACTGGCTCATCTTTCACGCCGAGGATCGACTCACAACACGGTGGCACGTGGGAGAGCCCTGTGGGAAAGCCTCGAGGGAAAGCCTCGAGGGAAAGCCACAGATCCTTTGATAAATGCGACGGGAATCGTGACATTGCTGCTACAGCCTGGAAGGAAAGCGCACGTGCATGCCCCCACTCGAGACGAGGCCTGACTCCCGTGGGGAGACTCCAGAAGTACCAAAAGATCCATGTCAGCCCCTGAGAGGAATCCTCGGTCCCGGCCCTGACTCCACACAAGATTTTTGGCCCCGGTATCGACGGGAGAGGAATCCCGAGAGGCCCCCTAGCAACTCGCATGGGGACTGGCCTCTCCTGAGGCCACCAGGGCGGGTCCCTGAGGTCCCCGTCGTAACTCGAGAACACCTGCCGCAACTCGAGAAAATCCAGGAAGTTCTCCCTTCCAGGCGAGATGAGGCCTATTTCCGATGAGGCGTCTGGAGACTAATGACACCTAAACTCTGGAACTTCGAAAGGGTCTTTCACACCCTTGCTGCAACTCAAGAAGTTCACCGCCATACCCGTCTCCACTCGAGAGGAAGCACGATGGTCCCGCCCACATCCAGAGGAGCCCCGTTTCCCCCTCGGAGCTCGAGATGAGGGATCCTTTCCCTGCTTTCAACGGGAAAGAATTCCCAGCGTTCCCGTCGCATCTCAAGAGATGGCACTCTCAACAGGAAAGGCGAGAGGAACTCCATGGTCGTACCACCATTCCAAGAGTCCCCCAGATGTCTCAGTCCATTCCAGAGGAACCTTTTGCCCTGCACTGGCTCATCTTTCACGCCGAGGATCGACTCACACCACGGTGGCACGTGGGAAAGCCTTGTGGGAAAGCCTCGAGGGAAAGCCTCGAGGGAAAACCACAGATCCTTTGATCCACGCGACGGGAAGCGTGACATTGCTGCTGCAGCCTGGAAGGAAAGCGCACATGCATGCCCCCACTCGAGACGAGTCCTGACTCCCCTGGGGAGACTCCAGAAGTACCCAAAGATACATGTCACCCCTGAGAGTAATCCTCGGTTCCGGCCCTGACTCCACACAAGGTTTTTGGCCCCGGTATCGACGGGAGAGGAATCCCGAGAGGCCCCCTAGCAACTCGCATGGGGACTGGCCTCTCCTGAGGCAACCAGGGCGGGTCCCTGAGGTCCCCGTCGTAACTCGAGAACACCTGCCGCAACTCGAGAAAATCCAGGAAGTTCTCCCTTGCAGGCGAGATGAGGCCTATTTCCGATGAGGCGTCTGGAGACTAATGACACCTAACCTCTGGAACTTCGAAAGGGTCTTTCACACCCTTGCTGCAACTCAAGAAGTTCACCGCCATACCCGTCTCCACTCGAGAGGAAGCACGATGGTCCCGCCCACATCCAGAGGAGCCCCGTTTCCCCCTCGTAGCTCGAGATGAGGGATCCTTTCCCTGCTTTCAACGGGAAAGAATTCCCGGCGTTCCCGTCGCATCTCAAGAGGAGGCACTCTCAACAGGAAAGGCGAGAGGAACTCCATGGTCGTACCACCATTCCAAGAGTCCCCCAGATGTCTCAGTCCATTCCAGAGGAACCTCTTTGCCCTGCACTGGCTCATCTTTCACGCCGAGGATCGACTCACACCACGGTGGCACGTGGGACAGCCCTGTGGGAAAGCCTCGAGGGAAAGCCTCGAGGGAAAACCACAGATCCTTTGATCCACGCCACGGGAAGCGTGACATTGCTGCTACAGCCTGGAAGGAAAGCGCACGTGCATGCCCCCACTCGAGACGAGGCCTGACTCCCCTGGGGAGACTCCAGAAGTACCCAAAGATCCATGTCAGCCCCTGAGAGGAATCCTCGGTTCCGGGCCTGACTCCACACAAGGTTTTTGGCCCCGGTATCGACGGGAGAGGAATCCCGAGAGGCCCCCTAGCAAATTGCATGGGGACTGGCCTCTCCTGAGGCCACCAGGGCGGTTCCCTGAGGTCCCCGTCGTAACTCGAGAACACCTGCCGCAACTCGAGAAAATCCAGGAAGTTCTCCCTTCCAGGCGACATGTGGCCTATTTCCGATGAGGCGTCTGGAGACTAATGACACCTAACCTCTGGAACTTCGAAAGGGTCTTTCACACCCTTGCTGCAACTCAAGAAGTTCACCGCCATACCCGTCTCCACTCGAGAGGAAGCACGATGGTCCCGCCCACATCCAGAGGAGCCCCGTTTCCCCCTCGTAGCTCGAGATGAGGGATCCTTTCCCTGCTTTCAACGGGAAAGAATTCCCAGTGTTCCCGTCGCATCTCAAGAGGAGGCATTCTCAACAGGAAAGGCGAGAGGAACTGCATGGTCATACCACCATTCCAGGATTGCCCAGATGTCTCAGTCCATTCCAGAGGAACCTCTTTGCCCTGCACTGGCTCATCTTTCACGCCGAGGATCGACTCACACCACGGTGGCACGTGGGACAGCCCTGTGGGAAAGCCTCGAATGAAAGCCTCGAGGGAAAACCACAGATCCTTTGATCCACGCGACGGGAAGCGTGACATTGCTGCTACAGCCTGGAAGGAAAGCGCACGTGCATGCCCCCACTCGAGACGAGGCCTGACTCCCCTTTGGAGACTCCAGAAGTACCCAAAGATACATGTCACCCCTGAGAGGAATCCTCGGTTCCGGCCCTGACACCACACAAGGTTTTTGTCCCCGGTATCGACGGGAGAGGAATCCCGAGAGGCCCCCTATCAACTCGCATGGGGACTGGCCTCTCCTGAGGCAACCAGGGCGGGTCCCTGAGGTCCCCGTCGTAACTCGAGAACACCTGCCGCAACTCGAGAAATTCCAGGAAGTTCTCCCTTGCAGGCGAGATGAGGCCTATTTCCGATGAGGCGTCTGGAGACTAATGACACCTAACCTCTGGAACTCCGAAAGGGTCTTTCACACCCTTGCTGCAACTCAAGAAGTTCACCGCCATACCCGTCTCCACTCGAGAGGAAGCACGATGGTCCCGCCCACATCCAGAGGAGCCCCGTTTCCCCCTCGTAGCTCGAGATGAGGGATCCTTTCCCTGCTTTCAACGGGAAAGAATTCCCGGCGTTCCCGTCGCATCTCAAGAGGAGGCACTCTCAACAGGAAAGGCGAGAGGAACTCCATGGTCGTACCACCATTCCAAGAGTCCCCCAGATGTCTCAGTCCATTCCACAGGAACCCCTTTGACCTGCACTGGCTCATCTTTCACGCCGAGGATCGACTCACACCATGGTGGCACGTGGGACAGCCCTGTGGGAAAGCCTCGAGGGAAAGCCTCGAGGGAAAACCACAGATCCTTTGATCCACGCGACGGGAAGCGTGACATTGCTGCTACAGCCTGGAAGGAAAGCGCACGTGCATGCCCCCACTCGAGACGAGGCCTTACTCCCCTGGGGAGACTCCAGAAGTACCCAAAGATCCATGTCAGCCCCTGAGAGGAATCCTCGGTTCCGGCCCTGACTCCACACAAGGTTTTTGGCCCCGGTATCGACGGGAGAGGAATCCCGAGGGGCCCCCTAGCAACTAGCATGGGGACTGGCCTCTCCTGAGGCCACCAGGGCGGGTCCCTGAGGTCCCCGTCGTAACTCGAGAACACCTGCCGCAACTCGAGAAAATCCAGGAAGTTCTCCCTTCCAGGCGAGATGAGGCCTATTTCCGATGAGGCGTCTGGAGACTAATGACACCTAACCTCTGGAACTTCGAAAGGGTCTTTCACACCCTTGCTGCAACTCAAGAAGTTCACCGCCATACCCGTCTCCACTCGGGAGGAAGCACCATGGTCCCGCCCACATCCAGAGGAGCCCCGTTTCCCCCTCGGAGCTCGAGATGAGGGATCCTTTCCCTGCTTTCAATGGGAAAGAATTCCCAGCGTTCCCGTCGCATCTCAAGAGGAGGCACTCTCAACAGAAAAGGCGAGAGGAACTCCATGGTCGTACCACCATTCCAAGAGTCCCCCAGATGTCTCAGTCTATTCCAGAGGAACCTCTTTGCCCTGCACTGGCTCATCTTTCACGCCGAGGATCGACTCACACCAAGGTGGCACGTGGGGCAGCCCTGTGGGAAAGCCTCGAGGGAAAACCACAGATCCTTTGATCCACGCGACGGGAAGCGTGACATTGCTGCTACAGTCTGGAAGGAAAGCGCACGTCCATGCCCCCACTCGAGACGAGGCCTGACTCCCCTGGGGAGACTCCAGAAGTACTCAAAGATTCATGTCAGCCCCTGAGAGGAATCCTCGGTTCCAGCCCTGACTCCACACAAGGTTTTTGGCCCCAGTATCGACGGGAGAGGAATCCCTAGAGGCCCCCTAGCAACTCGCATGGGGACTGGCTTTTCCAGAGGCCACCAGAGCGGGTCCCTGATGTCCCCGTCGTATCTCGAGAACACCTGCCGCAACTCGAGAAAATCCAGGAAGTTCCCCCTTCCAGGCGAGATGAGGCCTATTTCCGATGAGGCGTCTGGAGACTAATGACACCTAACCTCTGGAAATTCGAAAGGGTCTTTCACACCCTTGCGGCAACTCAAGAAGTTCACCGCCATACCCATCTCCACTCGAGAGGAAGCACGATGATCCCGCGCACATCCAGAGGAGCCCCGTATCCCCCTCTTAGCTCGAGATGAGGGATCCTTTCCCTGCTTTCAACGGGAAAGAATTCCCGGCGTTCCCGTCGCATCTCAAGAGGAGGCACTCTCAACAGGAAAGGCGAGCGGAACTCCATGGTCGTACCACCATTCCAAGAGTCCTCCAGATGTCTCAGTCCATTCCAGAGGAACCTCTTTGCCCTGCACTGGCTCATCTTTCACGCCGAGGATCGACTCACACCACGGTGGCACGTGGGACAGCCCTGTGGGAAAGCCTCGAGGGAAAGCCTCGAGGGAAAACCACAGATCCTTTGATCCACGCCACGGGAAGCGTGACATTGCTGCTACAGCCTGGAAGGAAAGCGCACGTGCATGCTCCCACTCAAGTCGAGGCCTGACTCCCCTGGGGAGACTCCAGAAGTACCCAAAGATCCATGTCAGCCCCTGACAGGAATCCTCGGTTCCGGGCCTGACTCCACAGAAGGTTTTTGGCCCCGGTATCGACGGGAGAGGAATCCCGAGAGGCCCCCTAGCAACTCGCATGGGGACTGGCCTCTCCTGAGGCCACCAGGGCGGGTCCCTGAGGTCCCCGACGTAACTCGAGAACACCTGCCGCAACTCGAGCAAATCCAGGAAATTCTCCCTTCCAGGCGAGATGAGGCCTATTTCCGATGAGGCGTCTGGAGCCTAATGACACCTAACCTCTGTAACTTCGAAAGGGTCATTCACACCCTTGCTGCAACTCAAGAAGTTCACCGCCATACCCGTCTCCATTCGGGAGGAAGCACGATGGTCCCGCCCACATCCAGAGGAGCCCCGTTTCCCCCTCTTAGCTCGAGATGAGGGATCCTTTCCCTGCTTTCAACGGGAAAGAATTCCCGGCGTTCCCGTCGCATCTCAAGAGGAGGCACTCTCAACAGGAAAGGCGAGAGGAACTCCATGGTCGTACCACCATTCCAAGAGTCCCCCAGATGTCTCAGTCCATTCCAGAGGAACCTCTTTGCCCTGCACTGGCTCATCTTTCACGCCGAGGATCGACTCACACCACGGTGCCACGTGGGACAGCCCTGTGGGAAAGCCTCGAGGGAATGCCTCGAGGGAAAACCACAGATCCTTTGATCCACGCGACGGGAAGCGTCACATTGCTGCTACAGCCTGGAAGGAAAGCGCACGTGCATGCCCCCGCTCGAGACGAGGCCTGACTCCCCTGGGGAGACTCCAGAAGTACCCAAAGATCCATGTCACCCCTGAGAGGAATCCTCGGTTCCGGCCCTGACTCCACACAAGATTTTTGGCCCCGGAATCGACAGGAGAGGAATCCCGAGAGGCCACCTAGCAACTCGCATGGACCTGGCCTCTCCTGAGGCCATCAGGGCGGGTCCCTGAGGTCCCCGTCGTAACTCGAGAACACCTGCCGCAACTCAAGAAAATCCAGGAAGTTCTCCCTTACAAGCCAGATGAGGCCTATTTCCGATGAGGCGTCTGGAGACTCATGACACCTAACCTCTGGAACTTCGAAAGGGTCTTTCACACCCTTGCTGCAACTCAAGAAGTTCACCGCCATACCCGTCTCCACTCGAGAGGAAGCACGACGGTCCCGCCCACATCCAGAGGAGCCCCGTTTCCCCCTCGTAGCTCGAGATGAGGGATCCTTTCCCTGCATTCAACGGGAAAGAATTCCCGGCGTTCCCGTCACATCTCAAGAGGAGGCACTCTCAACAGGAAAGGCGAGAGGAACTCCATGGTCGTACCACCATTCCAAGAGTCCCCCAGATGTCTCAGTCCATTCCAGACGAATCTCTTTGCCCTGCACTGGCCCATCTTTCACGCCGAGGATCGACTCACACCACGGTGGCACGTGGGACAGCCCTGTGGGAAAGCCTCGAGGGAAAGCCTCGAGGGAAAACCACAGATCCTTTGATCCACGCCACGGGAAGCGTGACATTGCTGCTACAGCCTCGAAGGAAAGCGCACGTGCATGTCCCCACTCGAGACGAGGCCTGACTCAGCTGGGGAGACTCCAGAAGTACCCAAAGATCCATGTCAGCCCCTGAGAGGAATCCTCGGTTCCGGCCCTGACTCCACACATGTTTTTTGGCCCCGGTATCGACGGGAGAAGAATCACGAGAGGCCACCTAGCAAGACGCATGGGGACTGTTCTCTATTGAGGCCACCAGGGCGGGTCCCTGAGGTCCCCGTCTTAACTCTAGAACACCTCCCGCAACTCGAGAAAATCCAGGAAGTTCTCCCTTCCAGGCGAGATGAGGCCTATTTCCGATGAGGCGTCTGGAGACTAATGACACCTAACCTCTGGAACTTCGAAAGGGTCTTTCACACCCTTGCTGCAACTCAAGTTCACCGCCATACCCGTCTCCACTCGAGAGGAAGCACGATGGTCTCGCCCACATCCAGAGGAGCCCCGTTTCCCCCTCGGAGCTCGAGATGAGGGATCCTTTCCCTGCTTTCAACGGGAAAGAATTCCCGGCGTTCCCGTCGCATCTCAAGAGGAGGCACTCTCAACAGAAAAGCCGAGAGGAACTCCATGGTCGTACCACCATTCCAAGAGTCCCCCAGATGTCTCAGTCCATTCCAGAGGAACCTCTTTGCCCTGCACTGGCTCATCTTTCACGCCGAGGATCGACTCACACCACGGTGGCACGTGGGACAGCCCTGTGGGAAAGCCTCGAGGGAAAGCCTTGAGGGAAAACCACAAAACCTTTGATCCACGCGACGGGAAGCGTGACATTGCTGCTACAGCCTGGAAGGAAAGCGCACGTGCATGCCCCCACTCGAGACGAGGCCTGACTCCCCTGGGGAGACTCCAGAAGTACCCAAAGATCCATGTCAGCCCCTGAGAGGAATCCTCGGTTCTGGCCCTGACTCCACACAAGGTTTTTGGCCCCGGTATCGACGGGAGAGGAATCCCGAGAGGCCCCCTAGCAACTCGCATGGGGACTGGCCTCTCCTGAGGCCACCAGGGCGGGTCCCTGAGGTCCCCGTCGTAACTCGAGAACACCTGCCGCAACTCGAGAAAATCCAGGAAGTTCTCCCTTCCAGGCGAGATGAGGCCTTTTTCCGATGAGGCGTCTGGAGTCTAATGACACCTAACCTCTGGAACTTCGAAAGGGTCTTTCACACCCTTGCTGCAACTCAAGAAGTTCACCGCCATACCCGTCTCCACTCTAGAGGAAGCACGATGGTCCCGCCCACATCCAGAGGAGCCCCGTTTCCCCCTCGTAGCTCGAGATGAGGGATCCTTTCCCTGCTTTCAACGGGAAAGAATTCCCAGCGTTCCCGTCGCATCTCAAGACAAGGCACTCTCAACAGAAAAGGCGAGAGGAACTCCATGGTCGTACCACCATGCCAAGAGTCCCCCAGATGTCTCAGTCCATTCCAGAGGAACCTCTTTGCCCTGCACTGGCTCATCTTTCACGCCGAGGATCGACTCACACCACGGTGGCACGTGGGACAGCCCTGTGGGAAAGCCTCGAGGGAAAACCACAGATCCTTTGATCCACGCCACGGGAAGCGTGACATTGCTGCTACAGCCTGTAAGGAAAGCGCACGTGCATGCCCCCACTCGAGACGAGGCCTGACTCCCCTGGGGAGACTCCAGAAGTACCCAAAGATCCATGTCAGCCCCTGAGAGGAATCCTCGGATCCGGCCCTGACTCCAAACAAGGTTTTTGGCCCCGGTATCGACAGAAGAGGAATCCCGAGAGGCCCCCTAGCAACTCGCATGGGGAATGGCCTCTCCTGAGGCCACCAGGGCGGGTCCCTGAGGTCCCCGTCGTAACTCGAGAACACCTGCCGCAACTCGAGAAAATCCAGGAAGTTCTCCCTTCCAGGCGAGATGAGGCCTATTTCCGATGAGGCGTCTGGAGACTAATGACACCTAACCTCTGGAACTTCGAAAGGGTCTTTCACACCCTTGCTGCAACTCAAGAAGTTCACCGCCATACCCGTCTCCACTCGAGAGGAAGCACGATGGTCCCGCCCACATCCAGAGGAGCCCCGTTTCCCCCTCGTAGCTCGAGATGAGGGATCCTTTCCCTGCTTTCAACGGGAAAGAATTCCCGGCATTCACGTCGCATCTCAAGAGGAGGCACTCTCAACAGGAAAGGCGAGAGGAACTCCATGGTCGTACCACCATTCCAAGAGTCCCCCAGATGTCTCAGTCCATTCCAGAGGAACCTCTTTGCCCTGCACTGGCTCATCTTTCACGCCGAGGATCGACTCACACCACGGTGGCACGTGGGACAGCCCTGTGGGAAAGCCTCGAGGGAAAGCCTCGAGGGAAAAGCACAGATCCTTTGATCCACGCGACGGGAAGCGTCACATTCCTGCTACAGCCTGGAAGGAAAGCGCACGTGCATGCCCCCGCTCGAGACGAGGCCTGACTCCCCTGGGGAGACTCCAGAAGTACCCAAAGATCCATGTCACCCCTGAGAGGAATCCTCGGTTCCGGCCCTGACTCCACACAAGGTTTTTGGCCCCGGTATCGACAGGAGAGGAATCCCGAGAGGCCACCTAGCAACTCGCATGGACCTGGCCTCTCCTGAGGCCATCAGGGCGGGTCCCTGAGGTCCCCGTCGTAATCGAGAACACCTGCCGCAACTCAAAAAAATCCAGGAAGTTCTCACTTCCAGGCGAGATGAGGCCTATTTCCGATGAGGCGTCTGGAGACTAATGACACCTAACCTCTGGAACTTCGAAAGGGTCTTTCACACCCTTGCTGCAACTCAAGAAGTTCACCGCCATACCCATCTCCACTCGAGAGGAAGCACGACGGTCCCGCCCACATCCAGAGGAGCCCCGTTTCCCCCTCGTTGCTCGAGATGAGGGATCCTTTCCCTGCATTTAACGGGAAAGAATTCCCGGCGTTCTCGTCGCATCTCAAGAGGAGGCACTCTCAACAGGAAAGGCGAGAGGAACTCCATGGTCATACCACCATGCCAAGAGTCCCCCAGATGTCTCAGTCCATTCCAGAGGAACCTCTTTGCCCTGCACTGGCTCATCTTTCACGCCTAGGATCGACTCACAACACGGTGGCACGTGGGACAGCCCTGTGGGAAAGCCTCGAGGGAAAGCCTCGAGGGAAAACCACAGATCCTTTGATCCACGCGACGGGAAGCGTGACATTGCTGCTACAGCCTCGAAGGAAAGCGCACGTGCATGTCCCCACTCGAGACGAGGCCTGACTCAGCTGGGGAGACTCCAGAAGTACCCAAAGATCCATGTCAGCCCCTGAGAGGAATCCTCGGTTCCGGGCCTGACTCCACAGAAGGTTTTTGGCCCCGGTATCGACGGGAGAGGAATCCCGAGAGGCCCCCTAGCAACTCGCATGGGGACTGGCCTCTCCTGAGGCCACCAGGGCGGGTCCCTGAGGTCCCCGACGTAACTCGAGAACACCTGCCGCAACTCGAGCAAATCCAGGAAATTCTCCCTTCCAGGCGAGATGAGGCCTATTTCCGATGAGGCGTCTGGAGCCTAATGACACCTAACCTCTGTAACTTCGAAAGGGTCATTCACACCCTTGCTGCAACTCAAGAAGTTCACCGCCATACCCGTCTCCATTCGGGAGGAAGCACGATGGTCCCGCCCACATCCAGAGGAGCCCCGTTTCCCCCTCTTAGCTCGAGATGAGGGATCCTTTCCCTGCTTTCAACGGGAAAGAATTCCCGGCGTTCCCGTCGCATCTCAAGAGGAGGCACTCTCAACAGGAAAGGCGAGAGGAACTCCATGGTCGTACCACCATTCCAAGAGTCCCCCAGATGTCTCAGTCCATTCCAGAGGAACCTCTTTGCCCTGCACTGGCTCATCTTTCACGCCGAGGATCGACTCACACCACGGTGCCACGTGGGACAGCCCTGTGGGAAAGCCTCGAGGGAATGCCTCGAGGGAAAACCACAGATCCTTTGATCCACGCGACGGGAAGCGTCACATTGCTGCTACAGCCTGGAAGGAAAGCGCACGTGCATGCCCCCGCTCGAGACGAGGCCTGACTCCCCTGGGGAGACTCCAGAAGTACCCAAAGATCCATGTCACCCCTGAGAGGAATCCTCGGTTCCGGCCCTGACTCCACACAAGATTTTTGGCCCCGGAATCGACAGGAGAGGAATCCCGAGAGGCCACCTAGCAACTCGCATGGACCTGGCCTCTCCTGAGGCCATCAGGGCGGGTCCCTGAGGTCCCCGTCGTAACTCGAGAACACCTGCCGCAACTCAAGAAAATCCAGGAAGTTCTCCCTTACAAGCCAGATGAGGCCTATTTCCGATGAGGCGTCTGGAGACTCATGACACCTAACCTCTGGAACTTCGAAAGGGTCTTTCACACCCTTGCTGCAACTCAAGAAGTTCACCGCCATACCCGTCTCCACTCGAGAGGAAGCACGACGGTCCCGCCCACATCCAGAGGAGCCCCGTTTCCCCCTCGTAGCTCGAGATGAGGGATCCTTTCCCTGCATTCAACGGGAAAGAATTCCCGGCGTTCCCGTCACATCTCAAGAGGAGGCACTCTCAACAGGAAAGGCGAGAGGAACTCCATGGTCGTACCACCATTCCAAGAGTCCCCCAGATGTCTCAGTCCATTCCAGACGAATCTCTTTGCCCTGCACTGGCCCATCTTTCACGCCGAGGATCGACTCACACCACGGTGGCACGTGGGACAGCCCTGTGGGAAAGCCTCGAGGGAAAGCCTCGAGGGAAAACCACAGATCCTTTGATCCACGCCACGGGAAGCGTGACATTGCTGCTACAGCCTCGAAGGAAAGCGCACGTGCATGTCCCCACTCGAGACGAGGCCTGACTCAGCTGGGGAGACTCCAGAAGTACCCAAAGATCCATGTCAGCCCCTGAGAGGAATCCTCGGTTCCGGCCCTGACTCCACACATGTTTTTTGGCCCCGGTATCGACGGGAGAAGAATCACGAGAGGCCACCTAGCAAGCCGCATGGGGACTGTTCTCTATTGAGGCCACCAGGGCGGGTCCCTGAGGTCCCCGTCTTAACTCTAGAACACCTCCCGCAACTCGAGAAAATCCAGGAAGTTCTCCCTTCCAGGCGAGATGAGGCCTATTTCCGATGAGGCGTCTGGAGACTAATGACACCTAACCTCTGGAACTTCGAAAGGGTCTTTCACACCCTTGCTGCAACTCAAGTTCACCGCCATACCCGTCTCCACTCGAGAGGAAGCACGATGGTCTCGCCCACATCCAGAGGAGCCCCGTTTCCCCCTCGGAGCTCGAGATGAGGGATCCTTTCCCTGCTTTCAACGGGAAAGAATTCCCGGCGTTCCCGTCGCATCTCAAGAGGAGGCACTCTCAACAGAAAAGCCGAGAGGAACTCCATGGTCGTACCACCATTCCAAGAGTCCCCCAGATGTCTCAGTCCATTCCAGAGGAACCTCTTTGCCCTGCACTGGCTCATCTTTCACGCCGAGGATCGACTCACACCACGGTGGCACGTGGGACAGCCCTGTGGGAAAGCCTCGAGGGAAAGCCTTGAGGGAAAACCACAAAACCTTTGATCCACGCGACGGGAAGCGTGACATTGCTGCTACAGCCTGGAAGGAAAGCGCACGTGCATGCCCCCACTCGAGACGAGGCCTGACTCCCCTGGGGAGACTCCAGAAGTACCCAAAGATCCATGTCAGCCCCTGAGAGGAATCCTCGGTTCTGGCCCTGACTCCACACAAGGTTTTTGGCCCCGGTATCGACGGGAGAGGAATCCCGAGAGGCCCCCTAGCAACTCGCATGGGGACTGGCCTCTCCTGAGGCCACCAGGGCGGGTCCCTGAGGTCCCCGTCGTAACTCGAGAACACCTGCCGCAACTCGAGAAAATCCAGGAAGTTCTCCCTTCCAGGCGAGATGAGGCCTTTTTCCGATGAGGCGTCTGGAGTCTAATGACACCTAACCTCTGGAACTTCGAAAGGGTCTTTCACACCCTTGCTGCAACTCAAGAAGTTCACCGCCATACCCGTCTCCACTCTAGAGGAAGCACGATGGTCCCGCCCACATCCAGAGGAGCCCCGTTTCCCCCTCGTAGCTCGAGATGAGGGATCCTTTCCCTGCTTTCAACGGGAAAGAATTCCCAGCGTTCCCGTCGCATCTCAAGACAAGGCACTCTCAACAGAAAAGGCGAGAGGAACTCCATGGTCGTACCACCATGCCAAGAGTCCCCCAGATGTCTCAGTCCATTCCAGAGGAACCTCTTTGCCCTGCACTGGCTCATCTTTCACGCCGAGGATCGACTCACACCACGGTGGCACGTGGGACAGCCCTGTGGGAAAGCCTCGAGGGAAAACCACAGATCCTTTGATCCACGCCACGGGAAGCGTGACATTGCTGCTACAGCCTGTAAGGAAAGCGCACGTGCATGCCCCCACTCGAGACGAGGCCTGACTCCCCTGGGGAGACTCCAGAAGTACCCAAAGATCCATGTCAGCCCCTGAGAGGAATCCTCGGATCCGGCCCTGACTCCAAACAAGGTTTTTGGCCCCGGTATCGACAGAAGAGGAATCCCGAGAGGCCCCCTAGCAACTCGCATGGGGAATGGCCTCTCCTGAGGCCACCAGGGCGGGTCCCTGAGGTCCCCGTCGTAACTCGAGAACACCTGCCGCAACTCGAGAAAATCCAGGAAGTTCTCCCTTCCAGGCGAGATGAGGCCTATTTCCGATGAGGCGTCTGGAGACTAATGACACCTAACCTCTGGAACTTCGAAAGGGTCTTTCACACCCTTGCTGCAACTCAAGAAGTTCACCGCCATACCCGTCTCCACTCGAGAGGAAGCACGATGGTCCCGCCCACATCCAGAGGAGCCCCGTTTCCCCCTCGTAGCTCGAGATGAGGGATCCTTTCCCTGCTTTCAACGGGAAAGAATTCCCGGCATTCACGTCGCATCTCAAGAGGAGGCACTCTCAACAGGAAAGGCGAGAGGAACTCCATGGTCGTACCACCATTCCAAGAGTCCCCCAGATGTCTCAGTCCATTCCAGAGGAACCTCTTTGCCCTGCACTGGCTCATCTTTCACGCCGAGGATCGACTCACACCACGGTGGCACGTGGGACAGCCCTGTGGGAAAGCCTCGAGGGAAAGCCTCGAGGGAAAAGCACAGATCCTTTGATCCACGCGACGGGAAGCGTCACATTCCTGCTACAGCCTGGAAGGAAAGCGCACGTGCATGCCCCCGCTCGAGACGAGGCCTGACTCCCCTGGGGAGACTCCAGAAGTACCCAAAGATCCATGTCACCCCTGAGAGGAATCCTCGGTTCCGGCCCTGACTCCACACAAGGTTTTTGGCCCCGGTATCGACAGGAGAGGAATCCCGAGAGGCCACCTAGCAACTCGCATGGACCTGGCCTCTCCTGAGGCCATCAGGGCGGGTCCCTGAGGTCCCCGTCGTAATCGAGAACACCTGCCGCAACTCAAAAAAATCCAGGAAGTTCTCACTTCCAGGCGAGATGAGGCCTATTTCCGATGAGGCGTCTGGAGACTAATGACACCTAACCTCTGGAACTTCGAAAGGGTCTTTCACACCCTTGCTGCAACTCAAGAAGTTCACCGCCATACCCATCTCCACTCGAGAGGAAGCACGACGGTCCCGCCCACATCCAGAGGAGCCCCGTTTCCCCCTCGTTGCTCGAGATGAGGGATCCTTTCCCTGCATTTAACGGGAAAGAATTCCCGGCGTTCTCGTCGCATCTCAAGAGGAGGCACTCTCAACAGGAAAGGCGAGAGGAACTCCATGGTCGTACCACCATGCCAAGAGTCCCCCAGATGTCTCAGTCCATTCCAGAGGAACCTCTTTGCCCTGCACTGGCTCATCTTTCACGCCTAGGATCGACTCACAACACGGTGGCACGTGGGACAGCCCTGTGGGAAAGCCTCGAGGGAAAGCCTCGAGGGAAAACCACAGATCCTTTGATCCACGCGACGGGAAGCGTGACATTGCTGCTACAGCCTCGAAGGAAAGCGCACGTGCATGTCCCCACTCGAGACGAGGCCTGACTCAGCTGGGGAGACTCCAGAAGTACCCAAAGATCCATGTCAGCCCCTGAGAGGAATCCTCGGTTCCGGCCCTGACTCCACACAAGTTTTTTGGCCCCGGTATCGACGGGAGAGGAATCCCGAGAGGCCACCTAGCAACACGCATGGGGACTGTCCTCTATTGAGGCCACCAGGGCGGGTCCCCGAGGTCCCCGTCTTAACTCTAGAACACCTCCCGCAACTCGAGAAAATCCAGGAAGTTCTCCCTTCCAGGCGAGATGAGGCCTATTTCCGATGAGGCGACTGGAGACTAATGACACGGAACCTCTGGAACTTCGAAAGGTTCATTCACACCCTTGCTGCAACTCAAGAAGTTCACCGCCATACCCGTCTCCACTCGAGAGGAAGCACGATGGTCCCGCCCACATCCAGAGGAGCCCCGTTTCCCCCTCATAGCTCGAGATGAGGGATCCTTTCCCTACTTTCAACGGGAAAGAATTCCCGGCGTTCCCGTCGCATCTCAAGAGGAGGCACTCTGAACAGGAAAGGCGAGAGGAACTCCATGGTCGTCCCACCATTCCAAGAGTCCCCCAGATATCTCACTCCATTCCAGAGGAACCTCTTTGCCCTGCACTGGCTCATCTTTCACGCCTAGGATCGACTCACAACACGGTGGCACGTGGGACAGCCCTGTGGGAAAGCCTCGAGGGAAAGCCTCGAGGGAAAACCACAGATCCTTTGATCCACGCGACGGGAAGCGTGACATTGCTGCTACAGCCTGGAAGGAAAGCGCACGTGCATGCCCCCACTCGAGACGAGGCCTGACTCCCCTGGGGAGACTCCAGAAGTACCCAAAGATCCATGTCAGCCCTTGAGAGGAATTCTCGGTTCCGGCCCTGACTCCACACAAGGTTTTTGGCCCCAGTATAGACGGGAGAGGAATCCCGAGAGGCCTCCCAGCAACTCGCATGGGGACTGGCCTCTCCTGAGGCCACCAGGGCGGGTCCCTGAGGTCCCCGTCGTAACTCGAGAACACCTGCCGCAACTCGAGAAAATCCAGGAAGTTCTCCCTTCCAGGCGAGATGAGGCTTATTTCCGATGAGGCGTCTGGAGACTAATGACACCTAACCTCTGGAACTTCGAAAGGGTCTTTCACACCCTTGCTGCAACTCAAGAAGTTCACCGCCATACCCGTCTCCACTCGAGAGGAAGCACGATGGTCCCGCCCACATCCAGAGGAGCCCCGTTTCCCCCTCGTAGCTCGAGATGAGGGATCCTTTCACTGCTTTCAAAGCAAAGAATTCCCGGCGTTCCTGACGCATCTCAAGAGGTGGCACTCTAAACAGGAAAGGCGAGAGGAACTCCATGGTCGTACCACCATTCCAAGAGTCCCCCAGATGTCTCAGTCCATTCCAGAGGAACCTCTTTGCCCTGCACTGGCTCATCTTTCACGCCGAGGATCGACTCACACCACGGTGGCACGTGGGACAGCCCTGTGGGAAAGCCTCGATGGAAAATCACAGATCCTTTGATCCACGCGACGGGAAGCGTGACATTGCTGCTACAGCCTGGAAGGAAAGCGCACGTGCATGCCCCCACTCGAGACGAGGCCTGACTCCCCTGGGGAGACTCCAGAAGTACCCAAAGATCCATGTCAGCCCCTGAGAGGAATCCTCGGTTCCGGCCCTGACTCTACACAAGGTTTTTGGCCCCGGTATCGACGGGAGAGGAATCCCGAGAGGCCCCCTAGCAACTCGCATGGGGACTGGCCTCTCCTGAGGCCACCAGGGCGGGTCCCTGAGGTCCCCGTCGTAACTCGAGAACACCTGCCGCAACTCGAGAAAATCCAGGAAGTTCTCCCTTCCAGGCGAGATGAGGCCTTTTTCCGATGAGGCGTCTGGAGTCTAATGACACCTAACCTCTGGAACTTCGAAAGGGTCTTTCACACCCTTGCTGCAACTCAAGAAGTTCACCGCCATACCCGTCTCCACTCTAGAGGAAGCACGATGGTCCCGCCCACATCCAGAGGAGCCCCGTTTCCCCCTCGTAGCTCGAGATGAGGGATCCTTTCCCTGCTTTCAACGGGAAAGAATTCCCAGCGTTCCCGTCGCATCTCAAGACAAGGCACTCTCAACAGAAAAGGCGAGAGGAACTCCATGGTCGTACCACCATGCCAAGAGTCCCCCAGATGTCTCAGTCCATTCCAGAGGAACCTCTTTGCCCTGCACTGGCTCATCTTTCACGCCGAGGATCGACTCACACCACGGTGGCACGTGGGACAGCCCTGTGGGAAAGCCTCGAGGGAAAACCACAGATCCTTTGATCCACGCCACGGGAAGCGTGACATTGCTGCTACAGCCTGTAAGGAAAGCGCACGTGCATGCCCCCACTCGAGACGAGGCCTGACTCCCCTGGGGAGACTCCAGAAGTACCCAAAGATCCATGTCAGCCCCTGAGAGGAATCCTCGGATCCGGCCCTGACTCCAAACAAGGTTTTTGGCCCCGGTATCGACAGAAGAGGAATCCCGAGAGGCCCCCTAGCAACTCGCATGGGGAATGGCCTCTCCTGAGGCCACCAGGGCGGGTCCCTGAGGTCCCCGTCGTAACTCGAGAACACCTGCCGCAACTCGAGAAAATCCAGGAAGTTCTCCCTTCCAGGCGAGATGAGGCCTATTTCCGATGAGGCGTCTGGAGACTAATGACACCTAACCTCTGGAACTTCGAAAGGGTCTTTCACACCCTTGCTGCAACTCAAGAAGTTTACCGCCATACCCGTCTCCACTCGAGAGGAAGCACGATGGTCCCGCCCACATCCAGAGGAGCCCCGTTTCCCCCTCGTAGCTCGAGATGAGGGATCCTTTCCCTGCTTTCAACGGGAAAGAATTCCCG
Source organism: Capricornis sumatraensis (assembly GCF_032405125.1). Classification (NCBI taxonomy): domain Eukaryota; kingdom Metazoa; phylum Chordata; class Mammalia; order Artiodactyla; family Bovidae; genus Capricornis; species Capricornis sumatraensis. The sequence continues at coordinate 3,974,076 of NW_027184615.1, read as the reverse complement.
GCATTCACGTCGCATCTCAAGAGGAGGCACTCTCAACAGGAAAGGCGAGAGGAACTCCATGGTCGTACCACCATTCCAAGAGTCCCCCAGATGTCTCAGTCCATTCCAGAGGAACCTCTTTGCCCTGCACTGGCTCATCTTTCACGCCGAGGATCGACTCACACCACGGTGGCACGTGGGACAGCCCTGTGGGAAAGCCTCGAGGGAAAGCCTCGAGGGAAAAGCACAGATCCTTTGATCCACGCGACGGGAAGCGTCACATTCCTGCTACAGCCTGGAAGGAAAGCGCACGTGCATGCCCCCGCTCGAGACGAGGCCTGACTCCCCTGGGGAGACTCCAGAAGTACCCAAAGATCCATGTCACCCCTGAGAGGAATCCTCGGTTCCGGCCCTGACTCCACACAAGGTTTTTGGCCCCGGTATCGACAGGAGAGGAATCCCGAGAGGCCACCTAGCAACTCGCATGGACCTGGCCTCTCCTGAGGCCATCAGGGCGGGTCCCTGAGGTCCCCGTCGTAATCGAGAACACCTGCCGCAACTCAAAAAAATCCAGGAAGTTCTCACTTCCAGGCGAGATGAGGCCTATTTCCGATGAGGCGTCTGGAGACTAATGACACCTAACCTCTGGAACTTCGAAAGGGTCTTTCACACCCTTGCTGCAACTCAAGAAGTTCACCGCCATACCCATCTCCACTCGAGAGGAAGCACGACGGTCCCGCCCACATCCAGAGGAGCCCCGTTTCCCCCTCGTTGCTCGAGATGAGGGATCCTTTCCCTGCATTTAACGGGAAAGAATTCCCGGCGTTCTCGTCGCATCTCAAGAGGAGGCACTCTCAACAGGAAAGGCGAGAGGAACTCCATGGTCGTACCACCATGCCAAGAGTCCCCCAGATGTCTCAGTCCATTCCAGAGGAACCTCTTTGCCCTGCACTGGCTCATCTTTCACGCCTAGGATCGACTCACAACACGGTGGCACGTGGGACAGCCCTGTGGGAAAGCCTCGAGGGAAAGCCTCGAGGGAAAACCACAGATCCTTTGATCCACGCGACGGGAAGCGTGACATTGCTGCTACAGCCTCGAAGGAAAGCGCACGTGCATGTCCCCACTCGAGACGAGGCCTGACTCAGCTGGGGAGACTCCAGAAGTACCCAAAGATCCATGTCAGCCCCTGAGAGGAATCCTCGGTTCCGGCCCTGACTCCACACAAGTTTTTTGGCCCCGGTATCGACGGGAGAGGAATCCCGAGAGGCCACCTAGCAACACGCATGGGGACTGTCCTCTATTGAGGCCACCAGGGCGGGTCCCCGAGGTCCCCGTCTTAACTCTAGAACACCTCCCGCAACTCGAGAAAATCCAGGAAGTTCTCCCTTCCAGGCGAGATGAGGCCTATTTCCGATGAGGCGACTGGAGACTAATGACACGGAACCTCTGGAACTTCGAAAGGTTCATTCACACCCTTGCTGCAACTCAAGAAGTTCACCGCCATACCCGTCTCCACTCGAGAGGAAGCACGATGGTCCCGCCCACATCCAGAGGAGCCCCGTTTCCCCCTCATAGCTCGAGATGAGGGATCCTTTCCCTACTTTCAACGGGAAAGAATTCCCGGCGTTCCCGTCGCATCTCAAGAGGAGGCACTCTGAACAGGAAAGGCGAGAGGAACTCCATGGTCGTCCCACCATTCCAAGAGTCCCCCAGATATCTCACTCCATTCCAGAGGAACCTCTTTGCCCTGCACTGGCTCATCTTTCACGCCTAGGATCGACTCACAACACGGTGGCACGTGGGACAGCCCTGTGGGAAAGCCTCGAGGGAAAGCCTCGAGGGAAAACCACAGATCCTTTGATCCACGCGACGGGAAGCGTGACATTGCTGCTACAGCCTGGAAGGAAAGCGCACGTGCATGCCCCCACTCGAGACGAGGCCTGACTCCCCTGGGGAGACTCCAGAAGTACCCAAAGATCCATGTCAGCCCTTGAGAGGAATTCTCGGTTCCGGCCCTGACTCCACACAAGGTTTTTGGCCCCAGTATAGACGGGAGAGGAATCCCGAGAGGCCTCCCAGCAACTCGCATGGGGACTGGCCTCTCCTGAGGCCACCAGGGCGGGTCCCTGAGGTCCCCGTCGTAACTCGAGAACACCTGCCGCAACTCGAGAAAATCCAGGAAGTTCTCCCTTCCAGGCGAGATGAGGCTTATTTCCGATGAGGCGTCTGGAGACTAATGACACCTAACCTCTGGAACTTCGAAAGGGTCTTTAACACCCTTGCTGCAACTCAAGAAGTTCACCGCCATACCCGTCTCCACTCGAGAGGAAGCACGATGGTCCCGCCCACATCCAGAGGAGCCCCGTTTCCCCCTCGTAGCTCGAGATGAGGGATCCTTTCACTGCTTTCAAAGCAAAGAATTCCCGGCGTTCCTGACGCATCTCAAGAGGTGGCACTCTAAACAGGAAAGGCGAGAGGAACTCCATGGTCGTACCACCATTCCAAGAGTCCCCCAGATGTCTCAGTCCATTCCAGAGGAACCTCTTTGCCCTGCACTGGCTCATCTTTCACGCCGAGGATCGACTCACACCACGGTGGCACGTGGGACAGCCCTGTGGGAAAGCCTCGATGGAAAATCACAGATCCTTTGATCCACGCGACGGGAAGCGTGACATTGCTGCTACAGCCTGGAAGGAAAGCGCACGTGCATGCCCCCACTCGAGACGAGGCCTGACTCCCCTGGGGAGACTCCAGAAGTACCCAAAGATCCATGTCAGCCCCTGAGAGGAATCCTCGGTTCCGGCCCTGACTCTACACAAGGTTTTTGGCCCCGGTATCGACGGGAGAGGAATCCCGAGAGGCCCCCTAGCAACTCGCATGGGGACTGGCCTCTCCTGAGGCCACCAGGGCGGGTCCCTGAGGTCCCCGTCGTAACTCGAGAACACCTGCCGCAACTCGAGAAAATCCAGGAATTTCTCCCTTCCAGGCGAGATGAGGCCTATTTCCGATGAGGCGTCTGGAGACTAATGACACCTAACCTCTGGAACTTCGAAAGGGTCTTTCACACCCTTGCTGCAACTCAAGAAGTTCACCGCCATACCCGTCTCCACTCGAGAGGAAGCACGATGGTCCCGCCCACATCCAGAGGAGCCCCGTTTCCCCCTCGTAGCTCGAGATGAGGGATCCTTTCACTGCTTTCAAAGCAAAGAATTCCCGGCGTTCCTGACGCATCTCAAGAGGTGGCACTCTCAACAGGAAAGGCGAGAGGAACTCCATGGTCGTACCACCATTCCAAGAGTCCCCCAGATGTCTCAGTCCATTCCAAAGGAACCTCTTTGCCCTGCACTGGCTCATCTTTCACGCCGAGGATCGACTCACACCACGGTGGCACGTGGGACAGCCCTGTGGGAAAGCCTCGATGGAAAATCACAGATCCTTTGATCCACGCGACGGGAAGCGTGACATTGCTGCTACAGCCTGGAAGGAAAGCGCACGTGCATGCCCCCACTCGAGACGAGGCCTGACTCCCCTGGGGAGACTCCAGAAGTACCCAAAGATCCATGTCAGCCCCTGAGAGGAATCCTCGGTTCCGGCCCTGACTCTACACAAGGTTTTTGTCCCCGGTATCGACGGGAGAGTAATTCCGAGAGGCCCCCTAGCAACTCGCATGGGGACTGGCCTCTCCTGAGGCCACCAGGGCGGGTCCCTGAGGTCCCCGTCGTAACTCGAGAACACCTGCCACAACTCCAGAAAATCCAGGAAGTTCTCCCGTCCAGGCGAGATGAGGCCTATTTCCGATGAGGCGTCTGGAGACTAATGACACCTAACCTCTGGAACTTCGAAAGGGTCTTTCACACCCTTGCTGCAACTCAAGAAGTTCACCGCCATACCCGTCTCCACTCGAGAGGATGCACGATGGTCCCGCCCACATCCAGAGGAGCCCCGTTTCCCCCTCGTAGCTCGAGATGAGGGATCCTTTCCCTGCTTTCAACGGGAAAGAATTCCCGGCGTTCCCGTCGCATCTCAAGAGGAGGCACTCTCAACAGGAAAGGCGAGAGAAACTCCATGGTCGTACCACCATTCCTAGAGTCCCCTAGATGTCTCAGTCCATTCCAGAGGAACCTCTTTGACCTGCACTGGCTCATCTTTCACGCCGAGGATCGACTCACACCACGGTGCCACGTGGGACAGCCCTGTGGGAAAGCCTCGAGGGAAAGCCTCGAGGGAAAGCCACAGATCCTTTCATAAATGCGACGGGAAGAATGACATTGCTGCTACAGCCTGGAAGGAAAGCGCATGTGCATGCCCCCACTCGAGACGAGGCCTGACTCCCCTGGGGAGACTCCAGAAGTACCCAAAGATCCATGTCAGCCCCTGAGAGGAATCCTCGGTTCCGGCCCTGACTCCACACAAGTTTTTTGGCCCCGGTATCGACGGGAGAAGAATCACGAGAGGCCACCTAGCAAGACGCATGGGGACTGTTCTCTATTGAGGCCACCAGGGCGGGTCCCTGAGGTCCCCGTCTTAACTCTAGAACACCTCCCGCAACTCGAGAAAATCCAGGAAGTTCTCCCTTCCAGGCGAGATGAGGCCTATTTCCGATGAGGCGTCTGGAGACTAATGACACCTAACCTCTGGAACTTCGAAAGGGTCTTTCACACCCTTGCTGCAACTCAAGAAGTTCACCGCCATACCCGTCTCCACTCTAGAGGAAGCACGATGGTCCCGCCCACATCCAGAGGAGCCCCGTTTCCCCCTCGGAGCTCGAGATGAGGGATCGTTTCCCTGCTTTCAACGGGAAAAAATTCCCAGCATTCCCGTCGCATCTCAAGAGGAGGCAATCTCAACAGGAAAGGCGAGAGGAACTCCATGGTCGTACCACCATTCCTAGAGTCCCCTAGATGTCTCAGTCCATTCCAGAGGAACCTCTTTGACCTGCACTGGCTCATCTTTCACGCCGAGGATCGACTCACACCACGGTGGCACGTGGGACAGCCCTGTGGGAAAGCCTCGAGGGAAAGCCTCGAGGGAAAACCACAGATCCTTTGATCCACGCCACGGGAAGCGTGACATTGCTGCTACAGCCTCGAAGGAAAGCGCACGTGCATGTCCCCACTCGAGACGAGGCCTGACTCCGCTGGGGAGACTCCAGAAGTACGCAAAGATCCATGTCAGCCCCTGAGAGGAATCCTCGGTTCCGGCCCTGACTCCACACAAGTTTTTTGGCCCCGGTATCGACGGGAGAAGAATCACGAGAGGCCACCTAGCAAGACGCATGGGGACTGTTCTCTATTGAGGCCACCAGGGCGGGTCCCTGAGGTCCCCGTCTTAACTCTAGAACACCTCCCGCAACTCGAGAAAATCCAGGAAGTTCTCCCTTCCAGGCGAGATGAGGCCTATTTCCGATGAGGCGTCTGGAGACTAATGACACCTAACCTCTGGAAATTCGAAAGGGTCTTTCACACCCTTGCTGCAACTCAAGAAGTTAACCGCCATACCCGTCTCCACTCTAGAGGAAGCACGATGGTCCCGCCTACATCCAGAGGAGCCCCGTTTCCCCCTCGTAGCTCGAGATGAGGGATCCTTTCCCTGCTTTCAACGGGAAAGAATTCCCAGCGTTCCCGTCGCATCTCAAGAGGAGGCACTCTCAACAGAAAAGGCGAGAGGAACTCCATGGTCGTACCACCATTCCAAGAGTCCCCCAGATGTCTCAGTCCATTCAAGAGGAACCTCTTTGACCTGCACTGGCTCATCTTTCACGCCGAGGATCGACTCACACCACGGTGGCACGTGGGACAGTCCTGTGGGAAAGCCTCGAGGGAAAGCCTCGAGGGAAAACCACAGATCCTTTGATCCACGCGACGGGAAGCGTGACATTGCTGCTACAGCCTGGAAGGAAAGCGCACGTGCATGCCCCCACTCGAGACGAGGCCTGACTCCCCTGGGGAGTCTCCAGAAGTACCCAAAGAACCATATCACCCCTGAGAGGAATCCTCGGTTCCGGCCCTGACTCCACACAAGGTTTTTGGCCCCGGTATCGACGGGAGAGGAATCCCAAGAGGCCCCCTAGCAACTCGCATGGGGACTGGCCTTTGCTGAGGCCACCAGGACGGGTCCCTGAGGTCCCCGTCTTAACTCGAGAACACCTCCCGCAACTCGAGAAAATCCAGGAAGTTCTCCCTTCCAGGCAAGATGAGGCCTATTTCCGATGAGGCGTCTGGAGACTAATGACACCTAACCTCTGGAACTTCGAAAGGGTCTTTCACACCCTTGCTGCAACTCAAGAAGTTCACCGCCATAACCGTCTCCACTCGAGAGGAAGCACGATGGTCTCGCCCACATCCAGAGGAGCCCCGTTTCCCCCTCGGAGCTCGAGATGAGGGATCCTTTCCCTGCTTTCAACGGGAAAGAATTCCCGGCGTTCCCGTCGCATCTCAAGAGGAGGCACTCTCAACAGGAAAGGCGAGAGGAACTCCATGGTCGTATCATCATTCCAAGAGTCCCCCAGATATCTCAGTCCATTCCAGAGGAACCTCTTTGCCCTGCACTGGCTCATCTTTCACGCCGAGGATCGACTCACACCACGGTGGTACGTGGGACAGCCCTGTGGGAAAGCCTCGAGGGAAAGCCTCGAGGGAAAACCACAGATCCTTTGATCCACGCGACGGGAAGCGTCACATTGCTGCTACAGCCTGGAAGGAAAGCGCACGTGCATGCCCCCGCTCGAGACGAGGCCTGACTCCCCTGGGGAGACTCCAGAAGTACCCAAAGATCCATGTCACCCCTGAGAGGAATCCTCGGTTCCGGCCCTGACTCCACACAAGATTTTTGGCCCCGGAATCGACAGGAGAGGAATCCCGAGAGGCCACCTAGCAACTCGCATGGACCTGGCCTCTCCTGAGGCCATCAGGGCGGGTCCCTGAGGTCCCCGTCGTAACTCGAGAACACCTGCCGCAACTCAAGAAAATCCAGGAAGTTCTCCCTTACAGGCCAGATGAGGCCTATTTCCGATGAGGCGTCTGGAGACTAATGACACCTAACCTCTGGAACTTCGAAAGGGTCTTTCACACCCTTGCTGCAACTCAAGAAGTTCACCGCCATACCCGTCTCCACTCGAGAGGAAGCACGACGGTCCCGCCCACATCCAGAGGAGCCCCGTTTCCCCCTCGTAGCTCGAGATGAGGGATCCTTTCCCTGCATTCAACGGGAAAGAATTCCCGGCGTTCCCGTCACATCTCAAGAGGAGGCACTCTCAACAGGAAAGGCGAGAGGAACTCCATGGTCGTACCACCATTCCAAGAGTCCCCCAGATGTCTCAGTCCATTCCAGACGAACCTCTTTGCCCTGCACTGGCTCATCTTTCACGCCGAGGATCGACTCACACCACGGTGGCACGTGGGACAGCCCTGTGGGAAAGCCTCGAGGGAAAACCACAGATCCTTTGATCCACGCCACGGGAAGCGTGACATTGCTGCTACAGCCTCGAAGGAAAGCGCACGTGCATGTCCCCACTCGAGACGAGGCCTGACTCAGCTGGGGAGACTCCAGAAGTACCCAAAGATCCATGTCAGCCCCTGAGAGGAATCCTCGGTTCCGGCCCTGACTCCACACAAGTTTTTTGGCCCCGGTATCGACGGGAGAAGAATCACGAGAGGCCACCTAGCAAGACGCATGGGGACTGTTCTCTATTGAGGCCACCAGGGCGGGTCCCTGAGGTCCCCGTCTTAACTCTAGAACACCTCCCGCAACTCGAGAAAATCCAGGAAGTTCTCCCTTCCAGGCGAGATGAGGCCTATTTCCGATGAGGCGTCTGGAGACTAATGACACCTAACCTCTGGAACTTCGAAAGGGTCTTTCACACCCTTGCTGCAACTCAAGAAGTTAACCGCCATACCCGTCTCCACTCTAGAGGAAGCACGATGGTCCCGCCTACATCCAGAGGAGCCCCGTTTCCCCCTCGTAGCTCGAGATGAGGGATCCTTTCCCTGCTTTCAACGGGAAAGAATTCCCAGCGTTCCCGTCGCATCTCAAGAGGAGGCACTCTCAACAGAAAAGGCGAGAGGAACTCCATGGTGGTACCACCATTCCAAGAGTCCCCCAGATGTCTCAGTCCATTCAAGAGGAACCTCTTTGCCCTGCACTGGCTCATCTTTCACGCCGAGGATCGACTCACACCACGGTGGCACGTGGGACAGTCCTGTGGGAAAGCCTCGAGGGAAAGCCTCGAGGGAAAACCACAGATCCTTTGATCCATGCGACGGGAAGCGTGACATTGCTGCTACAGCCTGGAAGGAAAGCGCACGTGCATGCCCCCACTCGAGACGAGGCCTGACTCCCCTGGGGAGTCTCCAGAAGTACCCAAAGAACCATGTCACCCCTGAGAGGAATCCTCGGTTCCGGCCCTGACTCCACACAAGGTTTTTGGCCCCGGTATCGACGGGAGAGGAATCCCGAGAGGCCCCCTAGCAACTCGCATGGGGACTGGCCTTTGCTGAGGCCACCAGGACGGGTCCCTGAGGTCCCCGTCTTAACTCGAGAACACCTCCCGCAACTCGAGAAAATCCAGGAAGTTCTCCCTTCCAGGCAAGATGAGGCCTATTTCCGATGAGGCGTCTGGAGACTAATGACACCTAACCTCTGGAACTTCGAAAGGGTCTTTCACACCCTTGCTGAAATTCAAGAAGTTCACCGCCATACCCGTCTCCACTCGAGAGGAAGCACGATGGTCTCGCCCACATCCAGAGGAGCCCCGTTTCCCCCTCGGAGCTCGAGATGAGGGATTCTTTCCCTGCTTTCAACGGGAAAGAATTCCCGGCGTTCCCGTCGCATCTCAAGAGGAGGCACTCTCAACAGAAAAGCCGAGAGGAACTCCATGGTCGTACCACCATTCCAAGAGTCCCCCAGATGTCTCAGTCCATTCCAGAGGAACCTCTTTGCCCTGCACTGGCTCATCTTTCACGCCGAGGATCGACTCACACCACGGTGGCACGTGGGACAGCCCTGTGGGAAAGCCTCGAGGGAAAGCCTCGAGGGAAAACCACAAAACCTTTGATCCACGCGACGGGAAGCGTGACATTGCTGCTACAGCCTGGAAGGAAAGCGCACGTGCATGCCCCCACTCGAGACGAGGCCTGACTCCCCTGGGGAGACTCCAGAAGTACCCAAAGATCCATGTCAGCCCATGAGAGGAATCCTCGGTTCCGGCCCTGACTCCACACAAGGTTTTTGGCCCCGGTATCGGCGGGAGAGGAATCCCGAGAGGCCCCCTAGCAACTCGCATGGGGACTGGCCTCTCCTGAGGCCACCAGGGCGGGTCCCTGAGGTCCCCGTCGTAACTCGAGAACACCTGCCGCAACTCGAGAAAATCCAGGAAGTTCTCCCTTCCAGGCGAGATGAGGCCTATTTCCGATGAGGCGTCTGGAGTCTAATGACACCTAACCTCTGGAACTTCGAAAGGGTCTTTCACACCCTTGCTGCAACTCAAGAAGTTCACCGCCATACCCGTCTCCACTCTAGAGGAAGAACGATGGTCCCGCCCACATCTAGAGGAGCCCCGTTTCCCCCTCGTAGCTCGAGATGAGGGATCCTTTCCCTGCTTTCAACGGGAAAGAATTCCCAGCGTTCCCGTCGCATCTCAAGACAAGGCACTCTCAACAGAAAAGGCGAGAGGAACTCCATGGTCGTACCACCATGCCAAGAGTCCCCCAGATGTCTCAGTCCATTCCAGAGGAACCTCTTTGCCCTGCACTGGCTCATCTTTCACGCCGAGGATCGACTCACACCACGGTGGCACGTGGGACAGCCCTGTGGGAAAGCCTCGAGGGAAAACCACAGATCCTTTGATCCACGCCACGGGAAGCGTGACATTGCTGCTACAGCCTGTAAGGAAAGCGCACGTGCATGCCCCCACTCGAGACGAGGCCTGACTCCCCTGGGGAGACTCCAGAAGTACCCAAAGATCCATGTCAGCCCCTGAGAGGAATCCTCGGATCCGGCCCTGACTCCAAACAAGGTTTTTGGCCCCGGTATCGACAGAAGAGGAATCCCGAGAGGCCCCCTAGCAACTAGCGTGGGGAATGGCCTCTCCTGAGGCCACCAGGGCGGGTCCCTGAGGTCCCCGTCGTAACTCGAGAACACCTGCCGCAACTCGAGAAAATCCAGGAAGTTCTCCCTTCCAGGCGAGATGAGGCCTATTTCCGATGAGGCGTCTGGAGACTAATGACACCTAACCTCTGGAACTTCGAAAGGGTCTTTCACACCCGTGCTGCAACTCAAGAAGTTCACCGCCATACCCGTCTCCACTCGAGAGGAAGCACGATGGTCCCGCCCACATCCAGAGGAGCCCCGTTTCCCCCTCGTAGCTCGAGATGAGGGATCCTTTCCCTGCTTTCAACGGGAAAGAATTCCCGGCATTCACGTCGCATCTCAAGAGGAGGCACTCTCAACAGGAAAGGCGAGAGGAACTCCATGGTCGTACCACCATTCCAAGAGTCCCCCAGATGTCTCAGTCCATTCCAGAGGAACCTCTTTGCCCTGCACTGGCTCATCTTTCACGCCGAGGATCGACTCACACCACGGTGGCACGTGGGACAGCCCTGTGGGAAAGCCTCGAGGGAAAGCCTCGAGGGAAAACCACAGATCCTTTGATCCACGCGACGGGAAGCGTCACATTCCTGCTACAGCCTGGAAGGAAAGCGCACGTGCATGCCCCCGCTCGAGACGAGGCCTGACTCCCCTGGGGAGACTCCAGAAGTACCCAAAGATCCATGTCACCCCTGAGAGGAATCCTCGGTTCCGGCCCTGACTCCACACAAGGTTTTTGGCCCCGGTATCGACAGGAGAGGAATCCCGAGAGGCCTCCTAGCAACTCGCATGGACCTGGCCTCTCCTGAGGCCATCAGGGCGGGTCCCTGAGGTCCCCGTCGTAATCGAGAACACCTGCCGCAACTCAAAAAAATCCAGGAAGTTCTCCCTTCCAGGCGAGATGAGGCCTATTTCCGATGAGGCGTCTGGAGACTAATGACACCTAACCTCTGGAACTTCGAAAGGGTCTTTCACACCCTTGCTGCAACTCAAGAAGTTCACCGCCATACCCATCTCCACTCGAGAGGAAGCACGACGGTCCCGCCCACATCCAGAGGAGCCCCGTTTCCCCCTCGTAGCTCGAGATGAGGGATCCTTTCCCTGCATTTAACGGGAAAGAATTCCCGGCGTTCTCGTCGCATCTCAAGAGGAGGCACTCTCAACAGGAAAGGCTTGAGGAACTCCATGGTCGTACCACCATGCCAAGAGTCCCCCAGATGTCTCAGTCCATTCCAGAGCAACCTCTTTGCCCTGCACTGGCTCATCTTTCACGCCTAGGATCGACTCACACCACGGTGGCACGTGGGACAGCCCTGTGGGAAAGCCTCGAGGGAAAGCCTCGAGGGAAAACCACAGATCCTTTGATCCACGCGACGGGAAGCGTGACATTGCTGCTACAGCCTCGAAGGAAAGCGCACGTGCATGTCCCCACTCGAGACGAGGCCTGACTCAGCTGGGGAGACTCCAGAAGTACCCAAAGATCCATGTCAGCCCCTGATAGGAATCCTCGGTTCCGGCCCTGACTCCACACAAGTTTTTTGGCCCCGGTATCGACGGGAGAGGAATCCCGAGAGGCCACCTAGCAACACGCATGGGGACTGTCCTCTACTGAGGCCACCAGGGCGGGTCCCCGAGGTCCCCGTCTTAACTCTAGAACAACTCCCGCAACTCGAGAAAATCCAGGAAGTTCTCCCTTCCAGGCGAGATGAGGCCTATTTCCGAGAGGCGACTGGAGACTAATGACACGGAACCTCTGGAACTTCGAAAGGTTCATTCACACCCTTGCTGCAACTCAAGAAGTTCACCGCCATACCCGTCTCCACTCGAGAGGAAGCACGATGGTCCCGCCCACATCCAGAGGAGCCGCGTTTCCCCCTCATAGCTCGAGATGAGGGATCCTTTCCCTACTTTCAACGGGAAAGAATTCCCGGCGTTCCCGTCGCATCTCAAGAGGAGGCACTCTCAACAGAAAAGCCGAGAGGAACTCCATGGTCGTACCACCATTCCAAGAGTCCCCCAGATGTCTCAGTCCATTCCAGAGGAACCTCTTTGCCCTGCACTGGCTCATCTTTCACGCCGAGGATCGACTCACACCACGGTGGCACGTGGGACAGCCCTGTGGGAAAGCCTCGAGGGAAAGCCTCGAGGGAAAACCACAAAACCTTTGATCCACGCGACGGGAAGCGTGACATTGCTGCTACAGCCTGGAAGGAAAGCGCACGTGCATGCCCCCACTCGAGACGAGGCCTGACTCCCCTGGGGAGACTCCAGAAGTACCCAAAGATCCATGTCAGCCCATGAGAGGAATCCTCGGTTCCGGCCCTGACTCCACACAAGGTTTTTGGCCCCGGTATCGGCGGGAGAGGAATCCCGAGAGGCCCCCTAGCAACTCGCATGGGGACTGGCCTCTCCTGAGGCCACCAGGGCGGGTCCCTGAGGTCCCCGTCGTAACTCGAGAACACCTGCCGCAACTCGAGAAAATCCAGGAAGTTCTCCCTTCCAGGCGAGATGAGGCCTATTTCCGATGAGGCGTCTGGAGTCTAATGACACCTAACCTCTGGAACTTCGAAAGGGTCTTTCACACCCTTGCTGCAACTCAAGAAGTTCACCGCCATACCCGTCTCCACTCTAGAGGAAGAACGATGGTCCCGCCCACATCTAGAGGAGCCCCGTTTCCCCCTCGTAGCTCGAGATGAGGGATCCTTTCCCTGCTTTCAACGGGAAAGAATTCCCAGCGTTCCCGTCGCATCTCAAGACAAGGCACTCTCAACAGAAAAGGCGAGAGGAACTCCATGGTCGTACCACCATGCCAAGAGTCCCCCAGATGTCTCAGTCCATTCCAGAGGAACCTCTTTGCCCTGCACTGGCTCATCTTTCACGCCGAGGATCGACTCACACCACGGTGGCACGTGGGACAGCCCTGTGGGAAAGCCTCGAGGGAAAACCACAGATCCTTTGATCCACGCCACGGGAAGCGTGACATTGCTGCTACAGCCTGTAAGGAAAGCGCACGTGCATGCCCCCACTCGAGACGAGGCCTGACTCCCCTGGGGAGACTCCAGAAGTACCCAAAGATCCATGTCAGCCCCTGAGAGGAATCCTCGGATCCGGCCCTGACTCCAAACAAGGTTTTTGGCCCCGGTATCGACAGAAGAGGAATCCCGAGAGGCCCCCTAGCAACTAGCGTGGGGAATGGCCTCTCCTGAGGCCACCAGGGCGGGTCCCTGAGGTCCCCGTCGTAACTCGAGAACACCTGCCGCAACTCGAGAAAATCCAGGAAGTTCTCCCTTCCAGGCGAGATGAGGCCTATTTCCGATGAGGCGTCTGGAGACTAATGACACCTAACCTCTGGAACTTCGAAAGGGTCTTTCACACCCGTGCTGCAACTCAAGAAGTTCACCGCCATACCCGTCTCCACTCGAGAGGAAGCACGATGGTCCCGCCCACATCCAGAGGAGCCCCGTTTCCCCCTCGTAGCTCGAGATGAGGGATCCTTTCCCTGCTTTCAACGGGAAAGAATTCCCGGCATTCACGTCGCATCTCAAGAGGAGGCACTCTCAACAGGAAAGGCGAGAGGAACTCCATGGTCGTACCACCATTCCAAGAGTCCCCCAGATGTCTCAGTCCATTCCAGAGGAACCTCTTTGCCCTGCACTGGCTCATCTTTCACGCCGAGGATCGACTCACACCACGGTGGCACGTGGGACAGCCCTGTGGGAAAGCCTCGAGGGAAAGCCTCGAGGGAAAACCACAGATCCTTTGATCCACGCGACGGGAAGCGTCACATTCCTGCTACAGCCTGGAAGGAAAGCGCACGTGCATGCCCCCGCTCGAGACGAGGCCTGACTCCCCTGGGGAGACTCCAGAAGTACCCAAAGATCCATGTCACCCCTGAGAGGAATCCTCGGTTCCGGCCCTGACTCCACACAAGGTTTTTGGCCCCGGTATCGACAGGAGAGGAATCCCGAGAGGCCACCTAGCAACTCGCATGGACCTGGCCTCTCCTGAGGCCATCAGGGCGGGTCCCTGAGGTCCCCGTCGTAATCGAGAACACCTGCCGCAACTCAAAAAAATCCAGGAAGTTCTCCCTTCCAGGCGAGATGAGGCCTATTTCCGATGAGGCGTCTGGAGACTAATGACACCTAAACTCTGGAACTTCGAAAGGGTCTTTCACACCCTTGCTGCAACTCAAGAAGTTCACCGCCATACCCATCTCCACTCGAGAGGAAGCACGACGGTCCCGCCCACATCCAGAGGAGCCCCGTTTCCCCCTCGTAGCTCGAGATGAGGGATCCTTTCCCTGCATTTAACGGGAAAGAATTCCCGGCGTTCTCGTCGCATCTCAAGAGGAGGCACTCTCAACAGGAAAGGCTTGAGGAACTCCATGGTCGTACCACCATGCCAAGAGTCCCCCAGATGTCTCAGTCCATTCCAGAGCAACCTCTTTGCCCTGCACTGGCTCATCTTTCACGCCTAGGATCGACTCACACCACGGTGGCACGTGGGACAGCCCTGTGGGAAAGCCTCGAGGGAAAGCCTCGAGGGAAAACCACAGATCCTTTGATCCACGCGACGGGAAGCGTGACATTGCTGCTACAGCCTCGAAGGAAAGCGCACGTGCATGTCCCCACTCGAGACGAGGCCTGACTCAGCTGGGGAGACTCCAGAAGTACCCAAAGATCCATGTCAGCCCCTGATAGGAATCCTCGGTTCCGGCCCTGACTCCACACAAGTTTTTTGGCCCCGGTATCGACGGGAGAGGAATCCCGAGAGGCCACCTAGCAACACGCATGGGGACTGTCCTCTACTGAGGCCACCAGGGCGGGTCCCCGAGGTCCCCGTCTTAACTCTAGAACAACTCCCGCAACTCGAGAAAATCCAGGAAGTTCTCCCTTCCAGGCGAGATGAGGCCTATTTCCGAGAGGCGACTGGAGACTAATGACACGGAACCTCTGGAACTTCGAAAGGTTCATTCACACCCTTGCTGCAACTCAAGAAGTTCACCGCCATACCCGTCTCCACTCGAGAGGAAGCACGATGGTCCCGCCCACATCCAGAGGAGCCGCGTTTCCCCCTCATAGCTCGAGATGAGGGATCCTTTCCCTACTTTCAACGGGAAAGAA
The DNA here is from genome assembly GCF_032405125.1 of Capricornis sumatraensis. NCBI lineage: Eukaryota > Metazoa > Chordata > Mammalia > Artiodactyla > Bovidae > Capricornis > Capricornis sumatraensis. The sequence goes on along the minus strand of NW_027184615.1, from coordinate 3,958,888 downwards.
TTCCCGGCGTTCCCGTCGCATCTCAAGAGGAGGCACTCTCAACAGGAAAGGCGAGAGGAACTCCATGGTCGTCCCACCATTCCAAGAGTCCCCCAGATATCTCACTCCATTCCAGAGGAACCTCTTTGCCCTGCACTGGCTCATCTTTCACGCCGAGGATCGACTCACACCACGGTGGCACGTGGGGCAGCCCTGTGGGAAAGCCTCGAGGCAAAGCCTCGAGGGAAAACCACAGATCCTTTGATCCACGCGACGGGAAGCGTGACATTGCTGCTACAGCCTGGAAGGAAAGCGCACGTGCATGCCTCCACTCGAGACGAGGCCTGACTCCCCTGGGGAGACTCCAGAAGTACCCAAAGATCCATGTCAGCCCTTGAGAGGAATTCTCGGTTCCGGCCCTGACTCCACACAAGGTTTTTGGCCCCGGTATCGATGGGAGAGGAATCCCGAGAGGCCTCCCAGCAACTCGCATGGGGACTGGCCTCTCCTGAGGCCACCAGGGCGGGTCCCTGAGGTCCCCGTCGTAACTCGAGAACACCTGCCGCAACTCGAGAAAATCCAGGAAGTTCTCCCTTCCAGGCGAGATGAGGCCTATTTCCGATGAGGCGTCTGGAGACTAATGACACCTAACCTCTGGAACTTCGAAAGGGTCTTTCACACCCTTGCTGCAACTCAAGAAGTTCACCGCCATACCCGTCTCCACTCGAGAGGAAGCACGATGGTCCCGCCCACATCCAGAGGAGCCCCGTTTCCCCCTCGTAGCTCGAGATGAGGGATCCTTTCCCTGCTTTCAACGGGAAAGAATTCCCGGCGTTCCCGTCGCATCTCAAGAGGAGGCACTCTCAACAGGAAAGGCGAGCGGAACTCCATGGTCGTACCACCATTCCAAGAGTCCCCCAGATGTCTCAGTCCATTCCAGAGGAACCTCTTTGCCCTGCACTGGCTCATCTTTCACGCCGAGGATCGACTCACACCACGGTGGCACGTGGGACAGCCCTGTGGGAAAGCCTCGAGGGAACGCATCGAGGGAAAACCACAGATCCTTTGATCCACGCGACGGGAAGCGTGACATTGCTGCTACAGCCTGGAAGGAAAGCGCACGTGCATGCCCCCACTCGAGACGAGGCCTGACTCCCCTGGGGAGGCTCCTGAAGTACCCAAAGATCCATGTCAGCCATTGAGAGGAATTCTCGGTTCCGGCCCTGACTCCACACAAGGTTTTTGGCCCCAGTATCGACGGGAGAGGAATCCCGAGAGGCCTCCCAGCAACTCGCATGGGGACTGGCCTCTCCTGAGGCCACCAGGGCGGGTCCCTGAGGTCCCCGTCGTAACTCGAGAACACCTGCCGCAACTCGAGAAAATCCAGGAAGTTCTCCCTTCCAGGCGAGATGAGGCTTATTTCCGATGAGGCGTCTGAAGACTAACGACACCTAACCTCTGGAACTTCGAAAGGGCCTTTCACACCCTTGCTGCAACTCAAGAAGTTCACCGCCATACCCGTCTCCACTCGAGAGGAAGCACGATGGTCCCGCCCACATCCAGAGGAGCCCCGTTTCCCCCTCGTAGCTCGAGATGAGGGATCCTTTCACTGCTTTCAAAGCAAAGAATTCCCGGCGTTCCTGACGCATCTCAAGAGGTGGCACTCTAAACAGGAAAGGCGAGAGGAAGTCCATGGTCGTACCACCATTCCAAGAGTCCCCCAGATGTCTCAGTCCATTCCAGAGGAACCTCTTTGCCCTGCACTGGCTCATCTTTCACGCCGAGGATCGACTCACACCACGGTGGCACGTGGGACAGCCCTGTGGGAAAGCCTCGATGGAAAATCACAGATCCTTAGATCCACGCGACGGGAAGCGTGACATTGCTGCTACAGCCTGGAAGGAAAGCGCACGTGCATGCCCCCACTCGAGACGAGGCCTGACTCCCCTGGGGAGACTCCAGAAGTACCCAAAGATCCATGTCAGCCCCTGAGAGGAATCCTCGGTTCCGGCCCTGACTCTACACAAGGTTTTTGGCCCAGGTATCGACGGGAGAGGAATCCCGAGAGGCCCCCTAGCAACTCGCATGGGGACTGGCCTCTCCTGAGGCCACCAGGGCGGGTCCCTGAGGTCCCCGTCGTAACTCGAGAACACCTGCCGCAACTCGAGAAAATCCAGGAATTTCTCCCTTCCAGGCGAGATGAGGCCTATTTCCGATGAGGCGTCTGGAGACTAATGACACCTAACCTCTGGAACTTCGAAAGGGTCTTTCACACCCTTGCTGCAACTCAAGAAGTTCACCGCCATACCCGTCTCCACTCGAGAGGAAGCACGATGGTCCCGCCCACATCCAGAAGAGCCCCGTTTCCCCCTCGTAGCTCGAGATGAGGGATCCTTTCACTGCTTTCAAAGCAAAGAATTCCCGGCGTTCCTGACGCATCTCAAGAGGTGGCACTCTCAACAGGAAAGGCGAGAGGAACTCCATGGTCGTACCACCATTCCAAGAGTCCCCCAGATGTCTCAGTCCATTCCAAAGGAACCTCTTTGCCCTGCACTGGCTCATCTTTCACGCCGAGGATCGACTCACACCACGGTGGCACGTGGGACAGCCCTGTGGGAAAGCCTCGATGGAAAATCACAGATCCTTTGATCCACGCGACGGGAAGCGTGACATTGCTGCTACAGCCTGGAAGGAAAGCGCACGTGCATGCCCCCACTCGAGACGAGGCCTGACTCCCCTGGGGAGACTCCAGAAGTACCCAAAGATCCATGTCAGCCCCTGAGAGGAATCCTCGGTTCCGGCCCTGACTCTACACAAGGTTTTTGGCCCCGGTATCGATGGGAGAGTAATTCCGAGAGGCCCCCTAGCAACTCGCATGGGGACTGGCCTCTCCTGAGGCCACCAGGGCGGGTCCCTGAGGTCCCCGTCGTAACTCGAGAACACCTGCCGCAACTCCAGAAAATCCAGGAAGTTCTCCCTTCCAGGCGAGATGAGGCCTATTTCCGATGAGGCGTCTGGAGACTAATGACACCTAACCTCTGGAACTTCGAAAGGGTCTTTCACACCCTTGCTGCAACTCAAGAAGTTCACCGCCATACCCGTCTCCACTCGAGAGGATGCACGATGGTCCCGCCCACATCCAGAGGAGCCCCGTTTCCCCCTCGTAGCTCGAGATAAGGGATCCTTTCCCTGCTTTCAACGGGAAAGAATTCCCCGCGTTCCCGTCGCATCTCAAGAGGAGGCACTCTCAACAGGAAAGGCGAGAGAAACTCCATGGTCGTAACACCATTCCAAGAGTCCCCCAGATGTCTCAGTCCATTCCAGAGGAAACTCTTTGCCCTGCACTGGCTCATCTTTCACGCCGAGGATCGACTCACACCACGGTGGCACGTGGGGCAGCCCTGTGGGAAAGCCTCGAGGGAAAGCCTCGAGGGAAAACCACAGATCCTTTGATCCACGCGACGGGAAGCGTGACATTGCTGCTACAGCCTGGAAGGAAATCGCACGTGCATGCCCCCACTCGAGACGAGGCCTGACTCCCCTGGGGAGACTCCAGAAGTACCCAAAGATCCATGTCACCCCTGAGAGGAATCCTCGGTTCCGGCCCTGACTCCACACAAGATTTTTGGCCCCGGAATCGACAGGAGAGGAATCCCGAGAGGCCACCTAGCAACTCGCATGGACCTGGCCTCTCCTGAGGCCATCAGGGCGGGTCCCTGAGGTCCCCGTCATAACTCGAGAACACCTGCCGCAACTCAAGAAAATCCAGGAAGTTCTCCCTTACAGGCCAGATGAGGCCTATTTCCGATGAGGCGTCTGGAGACTAATGACACCTAACCTCTGGAACTTCGAAAGGGTCTTTCACACCCTTGCTGCAACTCAAGAAGTTCACCGCCATACCCGTCTCCACTCGAGAGGAAGCACGACGGTCCCGCCCACATCCAGAGGAGCCCCGTTTCCCCCTCGTAGCTCGAGATGAGGGATCCTTTCCCTGCATTCAACGGGAAAGAATTCCCGGCGTTCCCGTCACATCTCAAGAGGAGGCACTCTCAACAGGAAAGGCGAGAGGAACTCCATGGTCGTACCACCATTCCAAGAGTCCCCCAGATGTCTCAGTCCATTCCAGACGAACCTCTTTGCCCTGCACTGGCTCATCTTTCACGCCGAGGATCGACTCACACCACGGTGGCACGTGGGACAGCCCTGTGGGAAAGCCTCGAGGGAAAGCCTCGAGGGAAAACCACAGATCCTTTGATCCACGCCACGGGAAGCGTGACATTGCTGCTACAGCCTCGAAGGAAAGCGCACGTGCATGTCCCCACTCGAGACGAGGCCTGACTCAGCTGGGGAGACTCCAGAAGTACCCAAAATCCATGTCAGCCCCTGAGAGGAATCCTCGGTTCCGGCCCTGACTCCACACAAGTTTTTTGGCCCCGGTATCGACGGGAGAAGAATCACGAGAGGCCACCTAGCAAGACGCATGGGGACTGTTCTCTATTGAGGCCACCTGGGCGGGTCCCTGAGGTCCCCGTCTTAACTCTAGAACACCTCCCGCAACTCGAGAAAATCCAGGAAGTTCTCCCTTCCAGGCGAGATGAGGCCTATTTCCGATGAGGCGTCTGGAGACTAATGACACCTAACCTCTGGAACTTCGAAAGGGTCTTTCACACCCTTGCTGCAACTCAAGAAGTTAACCGCCATACCCGTCTCCACTCTAGAGGAAGCACGATGGTCCCGCCTACATCCAGAGGAGCCCCGTTTCCCCCTCGTAGCTCGAGATGAGGGATCCTTTCCCTGCTTTCAACGGGAAAGAATTCCCAGCGTTCCCGTCGCATCTCAAGAGGAGGCACTCTCAACAGAAAAGGCGAGAGGAACTCCATGGTGGTACCACCATTCCAAGAGTCCCCCAGATGTCTCAGTCCATTCAAGAGGAACCTCTTTGCCCTGCACTGGCTCATCTTTCACGCCGAGGATCGACTCACACCACGGTGGCACGTGGGACAGTCCTGTGGGAAAGCCTCGAGGGAAAGCCTCGAGGGAAAACCACAGATCCTTTGATCCATGCGACGGGAAGCGTGACATTGCTGCTACAGCCTGGAAGGAAAGCGCACGTGCATGCCCCCACTCGAGACGAGGCCTGACTCCCCTGGGGAGTCTCCAGAAGTACCCAAAGAACCATGTCACCCCTGAGAGGAATCCTCGGTTCCGGCCCTGACTCCACACAAGGTTTTTGGCCCCGGTATCGACGGGAGAGGAATCCCGAGAGGCCCCCTAGCAACTCGCATGGGGACTGGCCTTTGCTGAGGCCACCAGGACGGGTCCCTGAGGTCCCCGTCTTAACTCGAGAACACCTCCCGCAACTCGAGAAAATCCAGGAAGTGCTCCCTTCCAGGCAAGATGAGGCCTATTTCCGATGAGGCGTCTGGAGACTAATGACACCTAACCTCTGGAACTTCGAAAGGGTCTTTCACACCCTTGCTGAAATTCAAGAAGTTCACCGCCATACCCGTCTCCACTCGAGAGGAAGCACGATGGTCTCGCCCACATCCAGAGGAGCCCCGTTTCCCCCTCGGAGCTCGAGATGAGGGATCCTTTCCCTGCTTTCAACGGGAAAGAATTCCCGGCGTTCCCGTCGCATCTCAAGAGGCGGCACTCTCAACAGAAAAGCCGAGAGGAACTCCATGGTCGTACCACCATTCCAAGAGTCCCCCAGATGTCTCAGTCCATTCCAGAGGAACCTCTTTGCCCTGCACTGGCTCATCTTTCACGCCGAGGATTGACTCACACCACGGTGGCACGTGGGACAGCCCTGTGGGAAAGCCTCGAGGGAAAGCCTCGAGGGAAAACCACAAAACCTTTGATCCACGCGACGGGAAGCGTGACATTGCTGCTACAGCCTGGAAGGAAAGCGCACGTGCATGCCCCCACTCGAGACGAGGCCTGACTCCCCTGGGGAGACTCCAGAAGTACCCAAAGATCCATGTCAGCCCATGAGAGGAATCCTCGGTTCCGGCCCTGACTCCACACAAGGTTTTTGGCCCCGGTATCGGCGGGAGAGGAATCCCGAGAGGCCCCCTAGCAACTCGCATGGGGACTGGCCTCTCCTGAGGCCACCAGGGCGGGTCCCTGAGGTCCCCGTCGTAACTCGAGAACACCTGCCGCAACTCGAGAAAATCCAGGAAGTTCTCCCTTCCAGGCGAGATGAGGCCTATTTCCGATGAGGCGTCTGGAATCTAATGACACCTAACCTCTGGAACTTCGAAAGGGTCTTTCACACCCTTGCTGCAACTCAAGAAGTTCACCGCCATACCCGTCTCCACTCGAGAGGATGCACGATGGTCCCGCCCACATCCAGAGGAGCCCCGTTTCCCCCTCGTAGCTCGAGATAAGGGATCCTTTCCCTGCTTTCAACGGGAAAGAATTCCCCGCGTTCCCGTCGCATCTCAAGAGGAGGCACTCTCAACAGGAAAGGCGAGAGAAACTCCATGGTCGTAACACCATTCCAAGAGTCCCCCAGATGTCTCAGTCCATTCCAGAGGAAACTCTTTGCCCTGCACTGGCTCATCTTTCACCCCGAGGATCGACTCACACCACGGTGGCACGTGGGGCAGCCCTGTGGGAAAGCCTCGAGGGAAAGCCTCGAGGGAAAACCACAGATCCTTTGATCCACGCGACGGGAAGCGTGACATTGCTGCTACAGCCTGGAAGGAAATCGCACGTGCATGCCCCCACTCGAGACGAGGCCTGACTCCCCTGGGGAGACTCCAGAAGTACCCAAAGATCCATGTCACCCCTGAGAGGAATCCTCGGTTCCGGCCCTGACTCCACACAAGATTTTTGGCCCCGGAATCGACAGGAGAGGAATCCCGAGAGGCCACCTAGCAACTCGCATGGACCTGGCCTCTCCTGAGGCCATCAGGGCGGGTCCCTGAGGTCCCCGTCGTAACTCGAGAACACCTGCCGCAACTCAAGAAAATCCAGGAAGTTCTCCCTTACAGGCCAGATGAGGCCTATTTCCGATGAGGCGTCTGGAGACTAATGACACCTAACCTCTGGAACTTCGAAAGGGTCTTTCACACCCTTGCTGCAACTCAAGAAGTTCACCGCCATACCCGTCTCCACTCGAGAGGAAGCACGACGGTCCCGCCCACATCCAGAGGAGCCCCGTTTCCCCCTCGTAGCTCGAGATGAGGGATCCTTTCCCTGCATTCAACGGGAAAGAATTCCCGGCGTTCCCGTCACATCTCAAGAGGAGGCACTCTCAACAGGAAAGGCGAGAGGAACTCCATGGTCGTACCACCATTCCAAGAGTCCCCCAGATGTCTCAGTCCATTCCAGACGAACCTCTTTGCCCTGCACTGGCTCATCTTTCACGCCGAGGATCGACTCACACCACGGTGGCACGTGGGACAGCCCTGTGGGAAAGCCTCGAGGGAAAGCCTCGAGGGAAAACCACAGATCCTTTGATCCACGCCACGGGAAGCGTGACATTGCTGCTACAGCCTCGAAGGAAAGCGCACGTGCATGTCCCCACTCGAGACGAGGCCTGACTCAGCTGGGGAGACTCCAGAAGTACCCAAAGATCCATGTCAGCCCCTGAGAGGAATCCTCGGTTCCGGCCCTGACTCCACACAAGTTTTTTGGCCCCGGTATCGACGGGAGAAGAATCACGAGAGGCCACCTAGCAAGACGCATGGGGACTGTTCTCTATTGAGGCCACCAGGGCGGGTCCCTGAGGTCCCCGTCTTAACTCTAGAACACCTCCCGCAACTCGAGAAAATCCAGGAAGTTCTCCCTTCCAGGCGAGATGAGGCCTATTTCCGATGAGGCGTCTGGAGACTAATGACACCTAACCTCTGGAACTTCGAAAGGGTCTTTCACACCCTTGCTGCAACTCAAGAAGTTAACCGCCATACCCGTCTCCACTCTAGAGGAAGCACGATGGTCCCGCCTACATCCAGAGGAGCCCCGTTTCCCCCTCGTAGCTCGAGATGAGGGATCCTTTCCCTGCTTTCAACGGGAAAGAATTCCCAGCGTTCCCGTCGCATCTCAAGAGGAGGCACTCTCAACAGAAAAGGCGAGAGGAACTCCATGGTGGTACCACCATTCCAAGAGTCCCCCAGATGTCTCAGTCCATTCAAGAGGAACCTCTTTGCCCTGCACTGGCTCATCTTTCACGCCGAGGATCGACTCACACCACGGTGGCACGTGGGACAGCCCTGTGGGAAAGCCTCGATGGAAAATCACAGATCCTTTGATCCACGCGACGGGAAGCCTGACATTGCTGCTACAGCCTGGAAGGAAAGCGCACGTGCATGCCCCCACTCGAGACGAGGCCTGACTCCCCTGGGGAGACTCCAGAAGTACCCAAAGATCCATGTCAGCCCCTGAGAGGAATCCTCGGTTCCGGCCCTGACTCTACACAAGGTTTTTGGCTCCGGTATCGACGGGAGAGGAATCCCGAGAGGCCCCCTAGCAACTCGCATGGGGACTGGCCTCTCCTGAGGCCACCAGGGCGGGTCCCTGAGGTCCCCGTCGTAACTCGAGAACACCTGCCGCAACTCGAGAATATCCAGGAATTTCTCCCTTCCAGGCGAGATGAGGCCTATTTCCGATGAGGCGTTTGGAGACTAATGACACCTAAACTCTGGAACTTCGAAAGGGTCTTTCACACCCTTGCTGCAACTCAAGAAGTTCACCGCCATACCCGTCTCCACTCGAGAGGAAGCACGATGGTCCCGCCCACATCCAGAGGAGCCCCGTTTCCCCCTCGTAGCTCGAGATGAGGGATCCTTTCACTGCTTTCAAAGCAAAGAATTCCCGGCGTTCCCGTCGCATCTCAAGAGGTGGCACTCTCAACAGGAAAGGCGAGCGGAACTCCATGGTCGTACCACCATTCCAAGAGTCCCCCAGATGTCTCAGTCCATTCCAGAGGAACCTCTTTGCCCTGCACTGGCTCATCTTTCACGCCGAGGATCGACTCACACCACGGTGGCACGTGGGACAGCCCTGTGGGAAAGCCTCGATGGAAAATCACAGATCCTTTGATCCACGCGACGGGAAGCCTGACATTGCTGCTACAGCCTGGAAGGAAAGCGCACGTGCATGCCCCCACTCGAGACGAGGCCTGACTCCCCTGGGGAGACTCCAGAAGTACCCAAAGATCCATGTCAGCCCCTGAGAGGAATCCTCGGTTCCGGCCCTGACTCTACACAAGGTTTTTGGCCCCGGTATCGACGGGAGAGTAATTCCGAGAGGCCCCCTAGCAACTCGCATGGGGACTGGCCTCTCCTGAGGCCACCAGGGCGGGTCCCTGAGGTCCCCGTCGTAACTCGAGAACACCTGCCGCAACTCCAGAAAATCCAGGAAGTTCTCCCTTCCAGGCGAGATGAGGCCTATTTCCGATGAGGCGTCTGGAGACTAATGACACCTAACCTCTGGAACTTCGAAAGGGTCTTTCACACCCTTGCTGCAACTCAAGAAGTTCACCGCCATACCCGTCTCCACTCGAGAGGAAGCACGATGGTCCCGCCCACATCCAGAGGAGCCCCGTTTCCCCCTCGTAGCTCGAGATGAGGGATCCTTTCCCTGCTTTCAACGGGAAAGAATTCCCGGCGTTCCCGTCGCATCTCAAGAGGAGGCACTCTCAACAGGAAAGGCGAGCGGAACTCCATGGTCGTACCACCATTCCAAGAGTCCCCCAGATGTCTCAGTCCATTCCAGAGGAATCTCTTTGCCCTGCACTGGCTCATCTTTCACGCCGAGGATCGACTCACACCACGGTGGCACGTGGGACAGCCCTGTGGGAAAGCCTCGATGGAAAACCACAGATCCATTACTCCACTCGACGGGATGCGTGACATTGCTGCTACAGCCTGGAAGGAAATCGCACGTGCATGCCCCCACTCGAGACGAGGCCTGACTCCCCTGGGGAGACTCCAGAAGTACCCAAACATCCATGTCAGCCCCTGAGAGGAATCCTCGGTTCCGGCCCTGACTCCACACAACGTTTTTGGCCCCGGTATCGACGGGAGATTAATCCCGAGAGGCCCCCTAGCAACTCGCATGTGTACTGGCCTCCCCTGAGGCGACCAGGGCGGGTCCCTGAGGTCCCCGTCGTACCTCGAGAACACCTGCCGCAACTCGAGAAAATCCAGGAAGTTCTCCCTTCCAGGCGAGATGAAGCCTATTTCCGATGAGGCGTCTGGAGACAAATGACACCTAACCTCTGGAACTTCGAAAGGGTCTTTCACACCCTTGCTGCAACTCAAGAAGTTCACCGCCATACCCGTCTCCACTCGAGAGGAAGCACGATGGTCCCGCCCACATCGAGAGGAGCCCCGTTTCCCCCTCGTAGCTCGAGATGAGGGATCCTTTCCCTGCTTTCAACGCAAAGAATTCCCGGCGTTCCCGTCACATCTCAAGAGGAGGCACTCTCAACAGGAAAGGCGAGAGGAACTCCATGGTCGTACCACCATTCCAAGAGTCCCCCAGATGTCTCAGTCCATTCCAGAGGAACCTCTTTGCCCTGCACTGGCTCATCTTTCACGCCGAGGATCGACTCACACCACGGTGGCACGTGGGACAGCCCTGTGGGAAAGCCTCGAGGGAAAGCCTCGAGGGAAAACCACAGATCCTTTGATCCACACCACGGGAAGCGTGACATTGCTGCTACAGCCTGGAAGGAAAGCGCACGTGCATGCCCCCACTCGAGCCGAGGCCTGACTCCCCTGGGGAGACTCCAGAAGTACCCAAACATCCATGTCAGCCCCTGAGAGGAATCCTCGGTTCCGGCCCTGACTCCACACAAGGTTTTTGGCCCCGGTATCGACGGGAGAGGAATCCCGAGAGGCCCCCTAGCAACTCGCATGGGGACTGGCCTCTCCTGAGGCCATCAGGGCGGGTCCCTGTGGTTCCCGTCGTAACTCGAGAACACCTGCCGCAACTCGAGAAAATCCAGGAATTTCTCCTTTCCAGGCGAGATGAGGCCTATTTCCGATGAGGCGTCTGGAGACTAATGACACCTAACCTCTGGAACTTCGAAAGGGTCTTTCACACCCTTGCTGCAACTCAAGAAGTTCACCGCCATACCCGTCTCCACTCGAGAGGAAGCACGATGGTCCCGCCCACATCCAGAGCAGCCCCGTTTCCCCCTCGTAGCTCGAGATGAGGGATCCTTTCACTGCTTTCAAAGCAAAGAATTCCCGGCGTTCTTGACGCATCTCAAGAGGAGGCACTCTCAACAGGAAAGGCGAGCGGAACTCCATGGTCGTACCACCATACAAAGAGTCCCCCAGATGTCTCAGTCCATTCCAGAGGAACCTCTTTGCCCTGCACTGGTTCATCTTTCACGCCGAGGATCGACTCACACCACGGTGGCACGTGGGACAGCCCTGTGGGAAAGCCTCGAGGGAAAGCCTCGAGGGAAAAACACAGATCCTTTGATCCACACCACGGGAAGCGTGACATTGCTGCTACAGCCTGGAAGGAAAGCGCACGTGCATGCCCCCACTCGAGCCGAGGCCTGACTCCCCTGGGGAGACTCCAGAAGTACCCAAACATCCATGTCAGCCCCTGAGAGGAATCCTCGGTTCCGGCCCTGACTCCACACAAGGTTTTTGGCCCCGGTATCGACGGGAGAGGAATCCCGAGAGGCCCCCTAGCAACTCGCATGGGGACTGGCCTTTACTGTGGACACCAGGGCGGGTCCCTGAGGTCCCCGTCATAACTCGAGAACACCTGCCACAACTCGAGAATATCCAGGAAGTTCTCCCTTCTAGGCGAGATGAGGCCTATTTCCGATGATGCGTCTGGAGACGAATGACACCTAACCTCTGGAACTTCGAAAGGGTCTTTCACACCCTTGCTGCAACTCAAGAAGTTCACCGCCATACCCGTCTCCACTCGAGAGGAAGCACGATGGTCCCGCCCACATCGAGAGGAGACCCGTTTCCCCCTCGAAGCTCGAGATGAGGGATTCTTTCCCTGCTTTCAACGCAAAGAATTCCCGGCCTTCCCGTCACATCTCAAGAGGAGGCACTCTCAACAGGAAAGGCGAGAGGAACTCCATGGTCGTACCACCATTCCAAGAGTCCCCCAGATGTCTCAGTCCATTCCAGAGGAACCTCTTTGCCGTACACTGGCTCAGCTTTCACGCCGAGGATCAACTCACACCACGGTGGCACGTGGGACAGCCCTGTGGGAAAGCCTCGAGGGAAAGCCTCGAGGGAAAACCACAGATCCTTTGATCCACGCCACGGGAAGCGTGACATTGCTGCTACAGCCTGGAAGGAAAGCGCACGTGCATGCCCCCACTCGAGCCGAGGCCTGACTCCCCTGGGGAGACTCCAGAAGTACCCAAACATCCATGTCAGCCCCTGAGAGGAATCCTCGGTTCCGGCCCTGACTCCACACAAGGTTTTTGGCGCCGGTATCGACGGTAGAGGAATCCCGAGAGGCCCCCTAGCAACTCGCATGGGGACTGGCCTCTCCTGAGGCCATCAGGGCGGGTCCCTGTGGTTCCCGTCGTAACTCGAGACCACCTGCCGCAACTCGAGAAAATCCAGGAATTTCTCCCTTCCAGGCGAGATGAGGCCTATTTCCGATGAGGCGTCTGGAGACTAATGACACCTAACCTCTGGAACTTCGAAAGGGTCTTTCACACCCTTGCTGCAACTCAAGAAGTTCACCGCCATACCCGTCTCCACTCGAGAGGAAGCACGATGGTCCCGCCCACATCCAGAGGAGCCCCGTTTCCCCCTCGTAGCTCGAGATGAGGGATCCTTTCCCTGCTTTCAACGGGAAAGAATTCCCGGCGTTCCCGTCGCATCTCAAGAGGAGGCACTCTCAACAAGAAAGGCGTGAGGAACTGCATGGTCGTACCACCATTTCAAGAGTCCCCCAGATGTCTCAGTCCATTCCAGAGGAACCTCTTTGCCCTGCACTGGCTCATCTTTCACGCCAAGGATCGACTCACACCACGGTGGCACGTGGGACAGCCCTGTGGGAAAGCCTCGAGGGAAAGCCTCGAGGGAAAACCACAGATCCTTTGATCCACGCGATGGGAAGCGTGACATTGCTGCTACAGCCTGGAAGGAAAGTGCACGTGCATGCCCCCACTCGAGATGAGGCCTTTCTCCCCTGGCGAGACTCCAGAAGTACCCAAAGATCCATATCAGCCCGTGAAAGGAATCCTCGGTTCCGGCCCAGACTCCACCCAAGGTTTTTGGCCCGGGTATCGACGGGAGAGGAATCCCGAGAGGCCCCCTAGCAACTCGCATGGGGACTGGCCTCTCCTGAGGCCACCAGGGCGGGTCCCTGAGGTCCCCGTCGTAACTCGAGAACACCTGCCGCAACTCGAGAAAATCCAGGAAGTTCTCCCTTCCAGCGAGATGAGGCCTATTTCCGATGAGGCGTCTGGAGACTAATGACACCTAACCTCTGGAACTTCGAAAGGGTCTTTCACACCCTTGCTGCAACTCAAGAAGTTCACCGCCATACCCATCTCCACTCGAGAGGAAGAACGATGGTCCCGCCCCCATCCAGAGGAGCCCCGTTTCCCCCTCGGAGATCGAGATGAGGGATCCTTTCCCTGCTTTCAACGGGAAAGAATTCCTGCGTTCCCGTCGCATCTCAAGAGGAGGCACTCTCAACAGGAAAGGCGAGAGGAACTCCATGGCCGTACCACCATTCCAAGAGTCCCCCAGATGTCTCTTTCCATTCCAGAGGAACCTCTTTGCCCTGCACTGGCTCATCTTTCACGGAGAAGTCGACTCACACCACAGTGGCACGTGGGACAGCCCTGTGGGAAAGCCTCGAGGGAAAACCACAGATCCTTTGATCCACGCCACAGGAAGCGTGACATTGCTGCTACAGCCTGGAAGGAAAGCACACGTGCATGCCCCCACTCGAGACGAGGCCTGACTCCCCTGGGGAGACTCCAGAAATACCCAAAGATCCATGTCAGCCCCTGAGAGGAATCCTCGGTTCCGGCCCTGACTCCAGACAAGGATTTTGGCCCCGGTATCGACGGGAGAGGAATCCCGAGAGGCCCCCTAGCAACTCGCATGGGGACTGGCCTTTACTGTGGACACCAGGGCGGGTCCCTGAGGTCCCCGTCATAACTCGAGAACACCTGCCACAACTCGAGAATATCCAGGAAGTTCTCCCTTCTAGGCGAGATGAGGCCTATTTCCGATGATGCGTCTGGAGACTAATGACACCTAACCTCTGGAACTTCGAAAGGGTCTTTCACACCCTTGCTGCAACTCAAGAAGTTCACCGCCATACCCGTCTCCACTCGAGAGGAAGCACGATGGTCCCGCCCACATCCAGAGGAGCCCCGTTTCCCCCTCCTAGCTCGAAATGAGCGATCCTTTCCCTGCTTTCAACGGGAAAGAATTCCCGGCGTTCCCGTCGCATTTCAAGCGGAGGCACTCTCAACAGGAAAGGCGAGAAGAACTCCATGGTCGTACCACCATTCCAAGAGTCCCCCAGATGTCTCAGTCCATTCCAGAGGAACCTCTTTGCCCTGCACTGGCTCATCTTTCACGCCGAGGATCGACTCACACCACGGTGGCACGTGGGACAGCCCTGTGGGAAAGCCTCGAGGGAAAGCCTCGAGGGAAAACCACAGATCCTTTGATCCACGCCACGGGAAGCGTGACATTGCTGCTACAGCCTGGAAGGAAAGTGCACGTGCATGCCCCGACTCGAGACGAGGCCTGACTCCCCTGGGGAGACTCCAGAAGTACCCAAAGATCCATGTCAGCCCCTGAGAGGAATCCTCGGTTCCGGCCCTGACTCCACACAAGGTTTTTGCCCCGGTATCGACGGGAGAGGAATCCCGAGAGGCCCCCTAGCAACTCGCATGGGGACTGGCCTCTCCTGAGGCCACCAGGGCGGGTCCCTGAGGTCCCCGTCGTAACTCGAGAACACCTGCCGCAACTCGAGAAAATCCAGGAAGTTCTCCCTTCCAGGCGAGATGAGGCCTATTTCCGATGAGGCGTCTGGAGACTAATGACACCTAACCTCTGGAACTTCGAAAGGGTCTTTCACACCCGTGCTGCAACTCAAGAAGTTCACCGCCATACCCGTCTCCACTCGAGAGGAAGCACGATGGTCCCGCCCACATCCAGAGGAGCCCCGTTTCCCCCTCGTAGCTCGAGATGAGGGATCCTTTCCCTGCTTTCAACGGGAAAGAATTCCCGGCATTCACGTCGCATCTCAAGAGGAGGCACTCTCAACAGGAAAGGCGAGAGGAACTCCATGGTCGTACCACCATTCCAAGAGTCCCCCAGATGTCTCAGTCCATTCCAGAGGAACCTCTTTGCCCTGCACTGGCTCATCTTTCACGCCGAGGATCGACTCACACCACGGTGGCACGTGGGACAGCCCTGTGGGAAAGCCTCGAGGGAAAGCCTCGAGGGAAAACCACAGATCCTTTGATCCACGCGATGGGAAGCGTGACATTGCTGCTACAGCCTGGAAGGAAAGCGCACGTGCATGCACCCTCTCGAGATAAGGCCTGTCTCCCCTGGCGAGACTCCAGAAGTACCCAAAGATCCATATCAGCCCGTGAGAGGAATCCTCGGTTCCGGCCCTGACTCCACACAAGGTTTTTGGCCCGGGTATCGACGGGAGAGGAATCCCGAGAGGCCCCCTAGCAACTCGCATGGGGACTGGCCTCTCCTGAGGCCACCAGGGCGGGTCCCTGAGGTCCCCGTCGTAACTCGAGAACACCTGCCGCAACTCGAGAAAATCCAGGAAGTTCTCCATTCCAGGCGAGATGAGGCCTATTTCCGATGAGGCGTCTGGAGACTAATGACACCTAAACTCTGGAACTTCGAAAGGGTCTTTCACACCCTTGCTGCAACTCAAGAAGTTCACCGCCATACCCGTCTCCACTCTAGAGGAAGCACGATGGTCCCGCCCACATCCAGAGGAGCCCCGTTTCCCCCTCGTAGCTCGAGATGAGCGATCCTTTCCCTGCTTTCAACGGGAAAGAATTCCCGGCGTTCCCTTCGCATCTCAAGAGGAGGCACTCTCAACAGGAAAGGCGAGGGGAACTCCATGGTCGTACCACCATTCCAAGAGTCCCCCAGATGTCTCAGTCCATTACAGAGGAACCTCTTTGCCCTGCACTGGCTCATCTTTCACGCCGAGGATCGACTCACACCACGGTGGCACGTGGGACAGCCCAGTGGGAAAGCCTCGAGGGAAAGCCTCGAGGGAAAACCACAGATCCTTTGATCCACGCCACGGGAAGCGTGACATTGCTGCTACAGCCTGGAAGGAAAGCGCCCGTGCATGCCCCCACTCGAGCCGAGGCCTGACTCCCCTGGGGAGACTCCAGAAGTACCCAAACATCCATGTCAGCCCCTGAGAGGAATCCTCGGTTCCGGCCCTGACTCCACACAAGGTTTTTGGCCCCGGTATCGACGGGAGAGGAATCCCGAGAGGCCCCCTTGCAACTCGCATGGGGACTGGCCTCTCCTGAGGCCAACAGGGCGGGTCCCTGTGGTCCCCGTCGTAACTCGAGAACACCTGCCGCAACTGGAGAAAATCCAGGAAGTTCTCCCTTCCAGGCGAGATGAGGCCTATTTCCGATGAGGCGTCTGGAGTCTAATGACACCTAACCTCTGGAACTTCGAAAGGGTCTTTCACACCCTTGCTGCAACTCAAAAAGTTCACCGCCATACCCGTCTCCACTCGAGAGGAAGCACGATGGTCCCGCCCACATCCAGAGGAGCCCCGTTTCCCCCTCGTAGCTCGAGATGAGGGATTCTTTCCCTGCTTTCAACGGGAAAGAATTCCCGGCGTTCCCTTCGCATCTCAAGAGGAGGCACTCTCAACAGGAAAGGCGAGAGGAACTCCATGGTCTTACCACCATTCCAAGAGTCCCCCAGATGTCTCAGTCCATTCAAGAGGAACCTCTTTCCCTGCACTGGCTCATCTTTCACGCCGAGGATCGACTCACACCACGGTGGCACGTGGGACAGCCCTGTGGGAAAGCCTCGAGGGAAAGCCTCGAGGGAAAACCACAGATCCTTTGATTCACGCCACGGGAAGCGTGACATTGCTGCTACAGCCTTGAAGGAAAGCGCACGTGCATGCCCCCACTCGAGACGAGGCCTGACTCCCCTGGGGAGACTCCAGAAGTACCCAAAGATCCATGTCAGCCACTGAGAGGAATCCTCGGTTCCGGCCCTGACTCCACACAAGGTTTTTGGCCCCGGTATCGACGGGAGAGGAATCCCGAGAGGCCCCCTAGCAACTCGCATGGGGACTGGCCTCTCCTAAGGCCACCAGGGCGGGTCCCTGAGGTCCCCGTCGTAACTCGAGAACACCTGCCACAACTCGAGAAATTCCTGGAAGTTCCCCCTTCCAGGCGAGATGAGGCCTATTTCCAATGAGGCGTCTGGAGACTAATGACACCTAACCTCTGGAACTTCGAAAGGGTCTTTCACACCCTTGCTGCAACTCAAGAAGTTCACCGCCACACCCGTCTCCACTCGAGAGGAAGCACGATGGTCCCGCCCACATCCAGAGGAGCCCCGTTTCCCCCTCGTAGCTCGAGATGAGGGATCCTTTCCCTGCTTTCAACGGGAAAGAATTCCGGGCGTTCTCGTCGCATCTCAAGAGGAGGCACTCTCAACAAGAAAGGCGAGAGGAACTCCATGGTCGTACCACCATTCCAAGAGTCCCCCAGATGTCTCAGTCCATTCCAGAGGAACCTCTTTGCCCTGCACTGGCTCATCTTTCACGCCGAGGATCGACTCACACCACGGTGGCACGTGGGACAGCCCTGTGGGAAAGCCTCGAGGGAAAGTCTCGAGGGAAAACCACACATCCTTTTATCCACGCGATGGGAAGCTTGACATTGCTGCTACAGCCTGGAAGGAAAGCGCACGTGCATGCCCCCACTCGAGATGAGGCCTCTCTCCCCTGGCGAGACTCCAGAAGTACCCAAAGATCCATATCAGGCCGTGAGACGAATCCTCGGTTCCGGCCCTGACTCCACACAAGGTTTTTGGCCCGGGTATCGACGGGAGAGGAATCCCAAGAGGCCCCCTAGCAACTCGCATGGGGACTGGCCTCTCCTGAGGCCACCAGGGCCGGTCCCTGAGGTCCCCGTCGTAACTCGAGAACACCTGCCGCAACTCGAGAAAATCCAGGAAGTTCTCCCTTCCAGGCGAGATGAGGCCTATTTCCGATGAGGCGTCTGGAGACTAAGGACATCTAACCTCTGGAACTTCGAAAGGGTCTTTCACACCCTTTCTGTAACTCAAGAAGTTCACCGCCATACCCGTCTCCACTCGAGAGGAAGCACGATCGTCCCGCCCACATCCAGAGGAGCCCCCTTTCCCCCTCGTAGCTCGAGATGAGGAATCCTTTCCCTGCTTTCAATGGGAAAGAATTCCCGGGGTTCCCGTCGCATCTCAAGCGGAGGCACTCTCAACAGGAAAGGCGAGAGGAACTCCATGGTCGTACCACCATTCCAAGAGTCCCCCAGATGTCTCAGTCCATTCCAGAGGAACCTCTTTGCCCTGCACTGGCTCATCTTTCACGCCGAGGATCGACTCACACCACGGTGGCACGTGGGACAGCCCTGTGGGAAAGCCTCGAGGGAAAGCCTCGAGGGAAAACCACAGATCCTTTGATCCACGCCACGGGAAGCGTGACATTGCTGCTACAGCCTGGAAGGAAAGCGCACGTGCATGCCCCCACTCGAGACGAGGCCTGACTCCCATGGGGAGACTCCAGAAGTACCCACAGATCCATGTCAGCCCCTGAGAGGAATCCTCGGTTCCGGCCCTGACTCCACACAAGGTTTTTGGCTCCGTTATCGACGGGAGAGGAATCCCGAGAGGCCCCCTAGCAAGTCGCATGGGGACTGACCTCTCCTGAGGCCACCAGGGCGGGTCCCTGAGGTCCCCGTCGTAACTCGAGAACACCTGCCGCAACTCGAGAAAATCCAGGAAGTTCTCCCTTCCAGGCGAGATGAGGCCTATTTCCGATGAGGCGTCTGGAAACTAATGACACCTAATCTCTGGAACTTCGAAAGGGTCTTTCACACCCTTGCTGCAACTCAAGAAGTTCACCGCCATACCCGTCTCCACTCGAGAGGAAGCACGATGGTCCCGCCCACATCCAGAGGAGCCCCGTTTCCCCCTCCTAGCTCGAGATGAGCGATCCTTTCCCTGCTTTCAATGGGAAAGAATTCCCGGCGTTCCCGTCGCATCTCAAGAGGAGGCACTCTCAACAGGAAAGGCGAGAGGAACTCCATGGTCGTACCACCATTCCAAGAGTCCCCCAGATGTCTCAGTCCATTCCAGAGGAACCTCTTTGCCCTGCACTGGCTCATCTTTCGCGCCGAGGATCGACTCACACCACGGTGGCACGTGGGACAGCCCTGTGGGAAAGCCTCGAGGGAAAGCCTCGAGGGAAAACCACAGATCCTTTGATCCACGCGATGGGAAGCGTGACATTGCTGCTACAGCCTGGAAGGAAAGCGCACGTGCATGCCCCCACTCGAGATGAGGCCTGTCTTCCCTGGCGAGACTCCAGAAGTACCCAAAGATCCATATCAGCCAGTGAGAGGAATCCTCGGTTCCGGCCCTGACTCCACACAAGGTTTTTGGCCCGGGTATCGATGGGAGAGGAATCCCGAGAGGCCCCCTAGCAACTCGCATGGGGACGGGCCTCTCCTGAGGCCACCACGGCCGGTCCCTGAGGTCCCCGTCGTAACTCGAGAACACCTGCCGCAACTCCAGAAAATCCAGGAAGTTCTCCCTTCCAGGCGAGATGAGGCCTATTTCCGATGAGGCGTCTGGAGACTAATGACACCTAACCTCTGGAACTTCGAAAGGGTCTTTCACACCCTTGTTGCAACTCAAGAAGTTCACCGCCATACCCGGCTCCACTCGAGAGGAAGCACGATCGTCCCGCCCACATCCAGAGGAGCCCCCTTTCCCCCTCGTAGCTCGAGATGAGGAATCCTTTCCCTGCTTTCAATGGGAAAGAATTCCCGGCGTTCCCGTCGCATCTCAAGCGGAGGCACTCTCAACAGGAAAGGCGAGAGGAACTCCATGGTCGTACCACCATTCCAAGAGTCCCCCAGATGTCTCAGTCCATTCCAGAGGAAGCTCTTTGCCCTGCACTGGCTCATCTTTCACGCCGAGGATCGACTCACACCACGGTGGCACGTGGGACAGCCCTGTGGGAAAGCCTCGAGGGAAAGCCTCGAGGGAAAACCACTGATCGTTTGATTCACGCCACGGGAAGCGTGACATTGCTGCTACAGCCTGGAAGGAAAGCGCACGTGCATGCCCCCACTCGAGACGAGGCCTGACTCCCCTGGTGAGACTCCAGAAGTACCCAAAGATCCATGTCAGCCACTGAGAGGAATCCTCGGTTCCGGCCCTGACTCCACACAAGGTTTTTGGCCCCGGTATCGACGGGAGAGGAATCCCGAGAGGCCCCCTAGCAACTCGCATGGGGACTGGCCTCTCCTGAGGCCACCAGGGCGGGTTCCTGAGGTCCCCGTCGTAACTCGAGAACACCTGCCGCAACTCGAGAAAATCCAGGAAGTTCTCCCTTCCAGGCGAGATGAGGCCTATTTCCGATGAGGCGTCTGGAGACTAATGACACCTAAACTCTGGAACTTCGAAAGGGTCTTTCACACCCTTGCTGCAACTCAAGAAGTTCACCGCCATACCCATCTCCACTCTAGAGGAAGCACGATGGTCCCGCCCACATCCAGAGGAGCCCCGTTTCCATCTCCTAGCTCGAGATGAGCGATCCTTTCCCTGCTTTCAACGGGAAAGAATTCCCGGCGTTCCCGTCGCATCTCAAGAGGAGGCACTCTCAACAGGAAAGGCGAGAGGAACTCCATGGTCGTACCACCATTCCAAGAGTCCCACAGATGTCTCAGTCCATTCCAGAGGAACCTCTTTGCCCTGCACTGGCTCATCTTTCACGCCGAGGATCGACTCACACCACGGTGGCACGTGGGACAGCCCTGTGGGAAAGCCTCGAGGGAAAGTCTCGAGGGAAAACCACACATCCTTTTATCCACGCGATGGGAAGCTTGACATTGCTGCTACAGCCTGGAAGGAAACCGCACGTGCATGCCCCCACTCGAGATGAGGCCTGTCTCCCCTGGCGAGACTCCAGAAGTACCCAAAGATCCATATCAGCCCGTGAGAGGAATCCTCGGTTCCGGCCCTGACTCCACACAAGGTTTTTGGCCCGGGTATCGACGGGAGAGGAATCCCGAGAGGCCCCCTAGCAACTCGCATGGGGACTGGCCTCTCCTGAGGCCACCAGGGCGGGTCCCTGAGGTCCCCGTCGTAACTCGAGAACACCTGCCGCAACTCGAGAAAATCCAGGAAGTTCTCCCTTCCAGGCGAGATGAGGCCTATTTCCGATGAGGCGTCTGGAGACTAATGACACCTAACCTCTGGAACTTCGAAAGGGTCTTTCACACCCTTGCTGCAACTCAAGAAGTTCACCGCCATACCCGTCTCCACTCGAGAGGAAGCACGATCGTCCCACCGTCATCCAGAGGAGCCCCCTATCCCCCTCGTAGCTCGAGATGAGGAATCCTTTCCCTGCTTTCAATGGGAAAGAATTCCCGGCGTTCCCGTCGCATCTGAAGCGGAGGCACTCTCAACAGGAAAGGAGAGAGGAACTCCATGGTCGTACCACCATTCCAAGAGTCCCCCAGATGTCTCAGTCCATTCCAGAGGAAGCTCATTGCCCTGCACTGGCTCATCTTTCACGCCGAGGATCGACTCACACCACGGTGGCACGTGGGACAGCCCTGTGGGAAAGCCTCGAGGGAAAGCCTCGAGGGAAAACCACAGATCCTTTGATCCACGCCACGGGAAGCGTGACATTGCTGCTACAGCCTGGAAGGAAAGTGCACGTGCATGCCCCGACTCGAGACGAGGCCTGACTCCCCTGGGGAGACTCCAGAAGTACCCAAAGATCCATGTCAGCCCCTGACAGGAATCCTCGGTTCCGGCCCTGACTCCACACAAGGTTTTTGGCCCCGGTATCGACGGGAGAGGAATCCCGAGAGGCCCCCTAGCAAGTCGCATGGGGACTCGCCTCTCCTGAGGCCACCAGGGCGGGTCCCTGAGGTCCCCGTCGTAACTCGAGAACACCTGCCGCAACTCGAGAAAATCCAGGAAGTTCTCCCTTCCAGGCGAGATGAGGCCTATTTCCGATGAGGCGTCTGGAGACTAATGACACCTAACCTCTGGAACTTCGAAAGGGTCTTTCACACCCTTGCTGCAACTCAAGAAGTTCACCGCCATACCCGTCTCCACTCGAGAGGAAGCACGATGGTCCCGCCCACATCCAGAGGAGCCCCGTTTCCCCCTCGTAGCTCGAGATGAGGGATCCTTTCCCTGCTTTCAACGGGAAAGAATTCCCGGTGTTCCCGTCCCATCTCAAGAGGAGGCACTCTCAACAGCAAAGGCGAGAGGAACTCCATGGTCGTACCACCATTCCAAGAGTCCTCCAGATGTCTCAGTCCATTCCAGAGGAACCTCTTTGCCCTGCACTGGCTCATCTTTCACGCCGAGGATCGACTCACACCACGGTGGCACGTGGGACAGCCCTGTGGGAAAGCCTCGAGGGAAAGCCTCGAGGGAAAACCACAGATCCTTTGATCCACGCCACGGGAAGCGTGACATTGCTGCTACAGCCTGGAAGGAAAGTGCACGTGCATGCCCCGACTCGAGACGAGGCCTGACTCCCCTGGGGAGACTCCAGAAGTACCCAAAGATCCATGTCAGCCCCTTAGAGGAATCCTCGGTTCAGGCCCTGACTCCACACAAGGTTTTTGGCCCCGGTATCGACGGGAGAGGAATCCCGAGAGTCCCCCTAGCAACTCGCATGCGGACTGGCCTCTCCTGAGGCCATCAGGGCGGGTCCCTGAGGTCCCCGTCGTAACTCGAGAACACCTGCCACAACTCGAGAAATTCCAGGAAGTTCCCCCTTCCAGGCGAGATGAGGCCTATTTCCGATGAGGCGTCTGGAGACTAATGACACCTAACCTCTGGAACTTCGAAAGGGTCTTTCACACCCTTGCTGCAACTCAAGAAGTTCACCGCCATACCCGTCTCCACTCGAGAGGAAGCACGTTGGTCCCGCCCACATCCAGAGGAGCCCCGTTTCCCCCTCGGAGCTCGAGATGAGGGATCCTTTCCCTGCTTTCAACGGGAAAGAATTCCCGGCGTTCCCGTCGCATCTCAAGAGGAGGCACTCTCAACAGGAAAGGAGAGAGGAACTCCATGGTCGTACCACCATTCCAAGAGTCCCCCAGATGTCTCAGTCCATTCCAGAGGAACCTCTTTGCCCTGCACTGGCTCATCTTTCACGCCGAGGATCGACTCACACCACGGTGGCACGTGGGACAGCCCTGTGGGAAAGCCTCGAGGGAAAGCCTCGAGGGAAAACCACAGATCCTTTGATCCACGCGATGGGAAGCTTGACATTGCTGCTACAGCCTGGAAGGAAAGCGCACGTGCATGCCCCCACTCGAGATGAGGCCTCTCTCCCCTGGCGAGACTCCAGAAGTACCCAAAGATCCATATCAGCCCGTGAGAGGAATCCTCGGTTCCGGCCCTGACTCCACACAAGGTTTTTGGCCCGGGTATCGACGGGAGAGGAATCCCGAGAGGCCCCCTAGCAACTCGCATGGGGACTGGCCTCTCCTGAGGCCACCAGGGCGGGTCCCTGAGGTCCCCGTCGTAACTCGAGAACACCTGCCACAACTCGAGAAAATCCAGGAAGTTCTCCCTTCCAGGCGAGATGAGGCCTATTTCCGATGAGGCGTCTGGAGACTAATGACATCTAACCTCTGGAACTTCGAAAGGGTCTTTCACACCCTTGCTGCAACTCAAGAAGTTCACCGCCATACCCGTCTCCACTTGAGAGGAAGCACGATCGTCCCGCCCACATCCAGAGGAGCCCCCTTTCCCCCTCGTAGCTCGAGATGAGGAATCCTTTCCCTGCTTTCAATGGGAAAGAATTCCCGGCGTTCCCGTCGCATCTCAAGGGGAGGCACTCTCAACAGGAAAGGCGAGAGGAACTCCATGGTCGTACCACCATTCCAAGAGTCCTCCAGATGTCTCAGTCCATTCCAGAGGAACCTCTTTGCCCTGCACTGGCTCATCTTTCACGCCGAGGATCGACTTACACCACGGTGGCACGTTGGACAGCCCTGTGGGAAAGCCTCGAGGGAAAGCCTCGAGGGAAAAGCACAGATCCTTTGATCCACGCCACGGGAAGCGTGACATTGCTGCTACAGCCTGGAAGGAAAGTGAACGTGCATGCCCCGACTCGAGACGAGGCCTGACTCCCCTGGGGAGACTCCAGAAGTACCCAAAGATCCATGTCAGCCCCTGAGAGGAATCCTCGGTTCCGGCCCTGACTCCACACAAGGTTTTTGGCCCCGGTATCGACGGGAGAGGAATCCCGAGAGGCCCCCTAGCAACTCGCATGGGGACTGGCCTCTCCTGAGGCCACCAGGGCGGGTCCCTGAGGTCCCCGTCGTAACTCGAGAACACCTGCCGCAACTCGAGAAATTCCAGGAAGTTTCCCCTTCCAGGCGAGATGAGGCCTATTTCCGATGAGGCGTCTGGAGACTAATGACACCTAACCTCTGGACCTTCGAAAGGGTCTTTCACACCCTTTCTGCAACTCAATAAGTTCACCGCCATACCCGTCTCCACTCGAGAGGAAGCACGATGGTCCCGCCCACATCCAGAGGAGCCCCGTTTCCCCCACGTAGCTCGAGATGAGGGATCCTTTCCCTGCTTTCAACGGGAAAGAATTCCCGGCGTTCCCGTTGCATCTCAAGAGGAGGCACTCTCAACAAGAAAGGCGAGAGGAACTGCATGGTCTTACCACCATTTCAAGAGTCCCCCAGATGTCTCAGTCCATTCCAGAGGAACCTCTTTGCCCTGCACTGGCTCATCTTTCACGCCGAGGATCGACTAACACCACGGTGGCAGGTGGGACAGCCCTGTGGGAAAGCCTCGAGGGAAAGCCTCGAGGGAAAACCACAGATCCATTGATCCAGGCCACGGGAAGCGTGACATTGCTGCTACAGCCTGGAAGGAAAGTGCACGTGCATGCCCCGACTCGAGACGAGGCCTGACTCCCCTGGGGAGACTCCAGAAGTACCCAAAGATCCATGTCAGCCCCTGAGAGGAATCTTCGTTTCCGGCCCTGACTCCACACAAGGTTTTTGGCCCCGGTATCGACGGGAGAGGAATCCCGAGAGGCCCCCTAGCAAGTCGCATGGGGACTGGCCTCTCCTGAGGCCACCAGGGCGGGTCCCTGAGGTCCCCGTCGTAACTCGAGAACACCTGCCGCAACTCGAGAAAATCCAGGAAGTTCTCCCTTCCAGGCGAGATGAGGCCTATTTCCGATCAAGCGTCTGGAGACTAATGACACCTAAACTCTGGAACTTCGAAAGGGTCTTTCACACCCTTGCTGCAACTCAAGAAGTTCACCGCCATACCCGTCTCCACTCTAGAGGAAGCACGATGGTCCCGCCCACATCCAGAGGAGCCCCGTTTCCCCCTCCTAGCTCGAGATGAGCGATCGTTTCCCTGCTTTCAACGGGAAAGAATTCCCGGCGTTCCCGTCGCATCTCAAGAGGAGGCACTCTCAGCAGGAAAGGCGAGTGGAACTCCATGGTCGTACCACCATTCCAAGAGTCCCGCAGATGTCTCAGTCCATTCCAGAGGAACCTCTTTGCCCTGCACTGGCTCATCTTTCACGCCGAGGATCGACTCACACCACGGTGGCACGTGGGACAGCCCTGTGGGAAAGCCTCGAGGGAAAGCCTCGAGGGAAAAACACAGATCCTTTGATCCACGCCACAGGAAGCGTGACATTGCTGCTACAGCCTGGAAGGAAAGCGCACGTGCATGCCCCCACTCGAGACGAGGCCTGACTCCCATGGGGAGACTCCAGAAGTACCCAAAGATTCATGTCAGCCCCTGAGAGGATTCCTCGGTTCCGGCCCTGACTCCACACAAGGTTTTTGGCCCCAGTATCGACGGGAGAGGAATCCCGAGAGGCCCCCTAGCAACTCGCATGGGGACTGGCCTCTCCTGAGGCCACCAGGGCGGGTCCCTGAGGTCCCCATCGTAACTCGAGAACACCTGCCGCAACTCGAGATAATCCAGGAAGTTCTCCCTTCCAGGCGAGATGAGGCCTATTTCCGATGAGGCGTCTGGAGACTAATGACACCTAAACTCTGGAACTTCGAAAGGGTCTTTCACACCCTTGCTGCAACTCAAGAAGTTCACCGCCACACCCGTCTCCACTCTAGAGGAAGCACGATGGTCCCGCCCACATCCAGAGGAGCCCCGTTTCCCCCTCCTAGCTCGAGATGAGCGATCCTTTCCCTGCTTTCAACGGGAAAGAATTCCCGGCGTTCCCGTCGCATCTCAAGAGGAGGCACTCTCAACAGGAAAGGCGAGAGGAACTCCATGGTCGTACCACCATTCCAAGAGTCCCCCAGATGTCTCAGTCCATTCCAGAGGAACCTCTTTGCCCTGCACTGGCTCATCTTTCACTCCGAGGATCGACTCACACCACGGTGGCACGTGGGACAGCCCTGTGGGAAAGCCTCGAGGGAAAGCCTCGAGGGAAAACCACAGATCCTTTGATGCACGCGATGGGAAGCGTGACATTGCTGCTACAGCCTGGAAGGAAAGCGCACGTGCATGCCCCTACTCGAGACGAGGCCTGACTCCCCTGGGGAGACTCCAGAAGGACCCAAAGATCCATGTCAGCCCCGGAGAGGAATCCTCGGTTCCGGCCCTGACTCCACACAAGGTTTTTGGCCCCGGTATCGACGGGAGAGGAATCCCGAGAGGCCCCCTAGCAACTCGCATGGGGACTGGCCTCTCCTGAGGCCACCAGGGCGGGTCCCTGAGGTCCCCGTCGTAACTCGAGAACACCTGCCGCAACTCGAGAAAATCCAGGAAGTTCTCCCTTCCAGGCGAGATGAGGCCTATTTCCGATGAGGCGTCTGGAGACTAATGACACCTAACCTCTGGAACTTCGAAAGGGTCTTTCACACCCTTGCTGCAACTCAAGAAGTTCACCGCCATACCCGTCTCCACTCGAGAGGAAGCACGATAGTCCCGCCCACATCCAGAGGAGCCCCGTTTCCCCCTCGTAGCTCGAGATGAGGGATCCTTTCCCTGCTTTCAACGGGAAAGAATTCCCGGCGTTCCCGTCGCATCTCAAGAGGAGGCACTCTCAACAGGAAAGGCGAGAGGAACTCCATGGTCGTACCACCATTCCAAGAGTCCCCCAGATGTCTCAGTCCATTCCAGAGGAAGCTCTTTGCCCTACACTGGCTCATCTTTCACGCCGAGGATCGACTCACACCACGGTGGCACGTGGGACAGCCCTGTGGGAAAGCCTCGAGGGAAAGCCTCGAGGGAAAACCACAGATCGTTTGATTCACGCCACGGGAAGCGTGACATTGCTGCTACAGCCTTGAAGGAAAGCGCACGTGCATGCCCCCACTCGAGACGAGGCCTGACTCCCCTGGGGAGACTCCAGAAGTACCCAAAGATCCATGTCAGCCACTGAGAGGAATCCTCGGTTCCGGCCCTGACTCCACACAAGGTTTTTGGCCCCGGTATCGACGGGAGAGGAATCCCGAGAGGCCCCCTAGCAACTCGCATGGGGACTGGCCTCTCCTGAGGCCACCAGGGCGGGTCCCTGAGGTCCCCGTCGTAACTCGAGAACACCTGCCGCAACTCGAGAAAATCCAGGAAGTTCTCCCTTCCAGGCGAGATGAGGCCTATTTCCGATGAGGCGTCTGGAGACTAATGACACCTAAACTCTGGAACTTCGAAAGGGTCTTTCACACCCTTGCTGCAACTCAAGAAGTTCACCGCCATACCCGTCTCCACTCTA
The DNA here is from genome assembly GCF_032405125.1 of Capricornis sumatraensis. NCBI lineage: Eukaryota > Metazoa > Chordata > Mammalia > Artiodactyla > Bovidae > Capricornis > Capricornis sumatraensis. The sequence continues at coordinate 3,930,940 of NW_027184615.1, read as the reverse complement.
GAGGAAGCACGATGGTCCCGCCCACATCCAGAGGAGCCCCGTTTCCCCCTCCTAGCTCGAGATGAGCGATCCTTTCCCTGCTTTCAACGGGAAAGAATTCCCGGCGTTCCCGTCGCATCTCAAGAGGAGGCACTCTCAACAGGAAAGGCGAGAGGAACTCCATGGTCGTACCACCATTCCAAGAGTCCCACAGATGTCTCAGTCCATTCCAGAGGAACCTCTTTGCCCTGCACTGGCTCATCTTTCACGCCGAGGATCGACTCACACCACGGTGGCACGTGGGACAGCCCTGTGGGAAAGCCTCGAGGGAAAGCCTCGAGGGAAAACCACAAATCCTTTGATCCACGCGATGGGAAGCGTGACATTGCTGCTACAGCCTGGAAGGAAAGCGCACGTGCATGCCCCCACTCGAGATGAGGCCTGTCTCCCCTGGCGAGACTCCAGAAGTACCCAAAGATCCATATCAGCCCGTGAGAGGAATCCTCGGTTCCGGCCCTGACTCCACACAAGGTTTTTGGCCCCGGTATCGACGGGAGACGAATCCCGAGAGGCCCCCTAGCAACTCGCATGGGGACTGGCCTCTCCTGAGGCCACCAGGGCGGGTCCCTGAGGTCCCCGTCGTAACTCGAGAACACCTGCCGCAACTCGAGAAGATCCAGGAAGTTCTCCCTTCCAGGCGAGATGAGGCCTATTTCCGATGAGGCGTCTGGAGACTAATGACACCTAACCTCTGGAACTTCGAAAGGGTCTTTCACACCCTTGCTGCAACTCAAGAAGTTCACCGCCATACCCGTCTCCACTCGAGAGGAAGCACGATAGTCCCGCCCACATCCAGAGGAGCCCCGTTTCCCCCTCGTAGCTCGAGATGAGGGATCCTTTCCCTGCTTTCAACGGGAAAGAATTCCCGGCGTTCCCGTCGCATCTCAAGAGGAGGCACTCTCAACAGGAAAGGCGAGAGGAACTCCATGGTCGTACCACCATTCCAAGAGTCCCCCAGATGACTCAGTCCATTCCAGGGGAAGCTCTTTGCCCTACACTGGCTCATCTTTCACGCCGAGGATCGACTCACACCACGGTGGCACGTGGGACAGCCCTGTGGGAAAGCCTCGAGGGAAAGCCTCGAGGGAAAACCACAGATCCTTTGATCCACGCGACGGGAAGCGTGACATTGCTGCTACAGCCTGGAAGGAAAGCGCACGTGCATGCCCCGACTCGAGACAAGGCCTGACTCCCATGGGGAGACTCCAGAAGTACCCACAGATCCATGTCAGCCCCTGAGAGAAATTCTCGGTTCCGGCCCTGACACCACACAAGGTTTTTGGCCCCGGTATCGACGGGAGAGGAATTCCGAGAGGGCCCCTAGCAACTCGCATGGGGTCTGGCCTCTCCTGAGGCCACCAGGGCGGGTCCCTGAGGTCCCCGTCGTAACTCGAGAACACCTGCCGCAACTCGAGAAAATCCAGGAAGTTCTCCCTTCCAGGCGAGATGAGGCCTATTTCCGATGAGGCGTCTGGAGACTAATGACACCTAACCTCTGGAACTTCGAAAGGGTCTTTCACACCCTTGCTGCAACTCAAGAAGTTCACCGCCATACCCGTCTCCACTCTAGAGGAAGCACGATGGTCCCGCCCACATCCAGCGGAGCCCCGTTTCCCCCTCGTAGCTCGAGATGAGGAATCCGTTCCCTGCTTTCAACGGGAAAGAATTCCCGGCGTTCCCGTCGCATCTCAAGAGGAGGCACTCTCAACAGGAAAGGCGAGAGGAACTCCATGGTTGTACCAACATTCCAAGAGTCCCCCAGATGTCTCAGTCCATTCCAGAGGAACCTCTTTGCCCTGCACTGGCTCATCTTTCACGCCGAGGATCGACTCACACCACGTTGGCACGTGGGACAGCCCTGTGGGAAAGCCTCGAGGGAAAGCTTGGAGGGAAAACCACAGATCCTTTGATCCACGCGATGGGAAGCGTGACATTGCTGCTACAGCCTGGAAGGAAAGCGCACGTGCATGCCCCCACTCGAGATGAGGCCTGTCTCCCCTGGCGAGACTCCAGAAGTACCCAAAGATCCATATCAGCCCGTGAGAGGAATCCTCGGTTCCGGCCCTGACTCCACACAAGGTTTTTGGCCCCGGTATCGACGGGAGAGGAATCCCGAGAGGCCCCCTAGCAACTCGCATGGGGACTGGCCTCTCCTGAGGCCACCAGGGCGGGTCCCTGAGTTCCCCGTCATAACTCGAGAACACCTGCCGCAACTCGAGAAAATCCAGGAAGTTCTCCCTTCCAGGCAGGATGAGGCCTATTTCCGATGAGGCGTCTGGAGACTAATGACACCTAACCTCTGGAACTTCGAAAGGGTCTTTCACACCCTTGCTGCAACTCAAGAAGTTCACCGCCATACCCGTCTCCACTCGAGAGGAAGCACGATCGTCCCGCCCACATCCAGAGGAGCCCCCTTTCCCCCTCGTAGCTCGAGATGAGGAATTCTTTCCCTGCTTTCAATGGGAAAGAATTCCCGGCGTTCCCGTCGCATCTCAAGCGGAGGCACTCTCAACAGGAAAGGCGAGAGAATCTCCATGGTCGTACCACCATTCCAAGAGTCCCCCAGATGTCTCAGTCCATTCCAGAGTAAGCTCTTTGCCATGCACTGGCTCATCTTTCACGCCGAGGATCGACTCACACCACGGTGGCACGTGGGACAGCCCTGTGGGAAAGCCTCGAGGGAAAGCCTCGAGGGAAAACCACAGATCCTTTGATCCACGCCACGGGAAGCGTGACATTGCTGCTACAGCCTGGAAGGAAAGCGCACGTGAATGACCCCACTCGAGACGAGGCCTGACTCCCATGGGGAGACTCCAGAAGTACCCAAAGATCCATGTCAGCCCCTGAGAGGAATCCTCGGTTCCGGCCCTGACTCCACACTAGGTTTTTGGCCCAGGTATCGACGGGAGAGGAATCCCGAGAGGCCCCCTAGCAAGTCGCATGGGGACTGGCCTCTCCTGAGGCCACCAGAGCGGGTCCCTGAGGTCCCCGTCGTAACTCGAGAACACCTGCCGTAACTCGAGAAAATCCAGGAAGTTCTCCCTTCCAGGCGAGATGAGGCCTATTTCCGATGAGGCGTCTGGAGACTAATGACACCTAACCTCTGGAACTTCGAAAGGGTCTTTCACACCCTTGCTGCAATTCAAGAAGTTCACCGCCATACCCGTCTCCACTCGAGAGGAAGCACGATGGTCCCGCCCACATCCACAGGAGCCCCGTTTCCCCCTCGTAGCTCGAGATGAGGAATCCTTTCCCTGCTTTCAACGGGAAAGAATTCCCGGTATTCCCGTCCCATCTCAAGAGGAGGCACTCTCAACAGCAAAGGCGAGAGGAACTCCATGGTCGTACCACCATTCCAAGAGTCCCCCAGATGTCTCAGTCCATTCCAGAGGAAACTCTTTGCCCTGCACTGGCTCATCTTTCACGCCGAGGATCGACTCACACCACGGTGGCACGTGGGACAGCCCTGTGGGAAAGCCTTGAGGGAAAGCCTCGAGGGAAAACCACAGATCCTTTGATCCATGCGACGGGAAGCGTGACATTGCTGCTACAGCCTGGAAGGAAAGTGCACGTGCATGCACCCACACGAGACGAGGCCTGACTCCCCTGGGGAGACTCCAGAAGTACCCAAAGATCCATGTCAGCCCCTGAGAGGAATCCTCGGTTGCGGCCCTGACTCCACACAAGGTTTTTGGCCCCGGTATCGACGGGAGGGGAATCCCGAGAGGCCCCCTAGCAACTCGCATGGGGACTGGCCTCTCCTGAGGCTACCAGGGCGGGTCCCTGAGGTCCCCGTCGTAACTCGAGAACACCTGCCGCAACTCGAGAAAATCCAGGAAGTTCTCCCTTCCAGGCGAGATGAGGCCTATTTCCGATGAGGCGTCTGGAGACTAATGACACCTAACCTCTGGAACTTCTAAAGGGTCTTTCACACCCTTGCTGCAACTCAAGAAGTTCACCGCCATACCCGTCTCCACTCTAGAGGAAGCACGATGGTCCCGCCCACATCCAGAGGAGCCTCCTTTCCCCCTCCTAGCTCGAGATGAGCGATCCTTTCCCTGCTTCCAACGGGAAAGAATTCCCGGCGTTCCCGTCGCATCTCAAGAGGAGGCACTCTCAACAGGAAAGGCGAGAGGAACTCCATGGTCGTACCACCATTCCAAGAGTCCCCCAGATGTCTCAGTCCATTCCAGAGGAACCTCTTTGCCCTGCACTGGCTCATCTTTCACGCCGAGGATCGACTCACACCACGGTGGCACGTGGGACAAACCTGTGGAAAAACCACAGATCCTTTGATCCACGCGATGGAAAGCGTTACATTGCTGCTACAGCCTGGAAGGAAAGCGCACGTGCATGCCCCCACTCGAGATGGGGCCTGTCTACCCTGGCGAGACTCCAGAAGTACCCAAAGATCCATATCAGCCCGTGAGAGGAATCCTCGGTTCCGGCCCTGACTCCACACAAGGTTTTTGGCCCGGGTATCGACGGGAGAGGAATCCCGAGAGGCCCCCTAGCAACTCGCATGGGGACTGGCCTCTCCTGAGGCCACCAGGGCGGGTCCCTGAGGTCCCCGTCGTAACTCGAGAACACCTGCCGCAACTCGAGAAAATCCAGGAAGTTCTCCCTTCCAGGCAGGATGAGGCCTATTTCCGATAAGGCGTCTGGAGACTAATGACACCTAACCTCTGGAACTTCGAAAGGGTCTTTCACACCCTTGCTGCAACTCAAGAAGTTCACCGCCATACCCGTCTCCACTCGAGAGGAAGAACGATCGTCCCGCCCACATCCAGAGGAGCCCCCTTTCCCCCTCGTAGCTCGAGATGAGGAATCCTTTCCCTGCTTTCAATGGGAAAGAGTTCCCCGCGTTCCCGTCGCATCTCAAGCGGAGGCACTCTCAACAGGAAAGGCGAGAGGAACTCCATGGTCGTACCACCATTCCAAGAGTCCCCCAGATGTCTCAGTCCATTCCAGAGGAATCTCTTTGCCCTGCACTGGCTCATCTTTCAGGCCGAGGATCGACTGACACCACGGTGGAACGTGGGACAGCCCTGTGGGAAAGCCTCGAGGGAAAGCCTCGAGGGAAAACCACAGATCCTTTGATCCACGCCACGGGAAGCGTGACATTGCTGCTACAGCCTGGAAGGAAAGTGCACGTGCATGCCCCGACTCGAGACGAGGCCTGACTCCCCTGGGGAGACTCCAGAAGTACCCAAAGATCCATGTCAGCCCGTGAGAGGAATCCTCGGTTCCGGCCCTGACTCCACACAAGGTTTTTGGCCCCGGTATCGACGGGAGAGGAATCCCGAGAGGCCCCCTAGCAACTCGCACGGGGACTGGCCTCTCCTGAGGCCACCAGGGCGGGTCCCTGAGGTCCCCGTCGTAACTCGAGAACACCTGCCACAACTCGAGAAATTCCAGGAAGTTCCCCCTTCCAGGCGAGATGAGGCCTATTTCCGATGAGGCGTCTGGAGACTAATGACACCTAACCTCTGGAACTTCGAAAGGGTCTCTCACACCCTTGTTGCAACTCAAGAAGTTCACCGCCGCACCCGTCTCCACTCGAGAGGAAGCACGATGGTCCCGCCCACATCCAGAGGAGCCCCGTTTCCCACTCGTAGCTCGAGATGAGGGATCCTTTCCCTGCTTTCAACGGGAAAGAATTCCCGGCGTTCCCGTCGCATCTCAAGAGGAGGCACTCTCAACAGGAAAGGCGAGAGGAACTCCATGGTCGTACCACCATTCCAAGAGTCCCCCAGATGTCTCAGTCCATTCCAGAGGAACGTCTTTGCCCTGCACTGGCTCATCTTTCACGCTGAGGATCGACTCACACCACGGTGGCACGTGGGACAGCCCTGTGGGAAAGCCTCGAGGGAAAGCCTCGAGGGAAAACCACAGATCGTTTGATTCACGTCACGGGAAGCGTGACATTGCTGCTACAGCCTTGAAGGAAAGCGCACGTGCATGCCCCCACTCGAGACGAGGCCTGACTCCCCTGGGGAGACTCCAGAAGTACCCAAAGATCCATGTCAGCCACTGAGAGGAATCCTCGGTTCCGGCCCTGACTCCACACAAGGTTTTTGGCCCCGGTATCGACGGGAGAGGAATCCCGAAAGGCACCCTAGCAACTCGCATGGGGACTGGCCTCTCCTGAGGCCACCAGGGCGGGTCCCTGAGGTCCCCGTCGTAACTCGAGAACACCTGCCGCAGCTCGAGAAAATCCAGGAAGTTCTCCCTTCCAGGCGAGATGAGGCCTATTTCCGATCAGGCGTCTGGAGACTAATGACACCTAACCTCTGGAACTTCGAAAGGGTCATTCACACCCTTGCTGCAACTCAAGAAGTTCACCGCCATACCCGTCTCCACTCGAGAGGAAGCACGATGGTCCCGCCCACATCCAGAGGAGCCCCGTTTCCCCCTCCTAGCTCGAGATGAGGGATCCTTTCCCTGCTTTCAACGGGAAAGATTTCCCGGAGTTCCCGTCGCATCTCAAGAGGAGGCACTCTCAACAGGAAAGGCGAGAGGAACTCCATGGTCGTACCACCATTCCAAGAGTCCCCCAGATGTCTCAGTCCATTCCAGAGGAACCTCTTTGCCCTGCACTGGCTCATCTTTCACAACGAGGATCGACTCACACCACGGTGGCACGTGGGACAGCCCTGTGGGAAAGCCTCGAGGGAAAGCCTCGAGGGAAAACCACAGATCGTTTGATTCACGCCACGGGAAGCGTGACATTGCTGCTACAGCCTTGAAGGAAAGCGCACGTGCATGCCCCCACTCGAGACGAGGCCTGACTCCCCTGGGGAGACTCCAGAAGTACCCAAAGATCCATGTCAGCCCCTGAGAGGAATCCTCGGTTCCGGCCCTGACTCCACACAAGGTTTTTGGCCCCGGTATCGACGGGAGGGGAATCCCGAGAGGCCCCCTAGCAACTCGCATGGGGACTGGCCTCTCCTGAGGCGACCAGGGCGGGTCCCTGAGGTCCCCGTCGTAACTCGAGAACACCTGCCGCAACTCGAGAAAATCCAGGAAGTTCTCCCTTCCAGGCGAGATGAGGCCTATTTCCGATGAGGCGTCCGGAGACTAATGACACCTAACCTCTGGAACTTCTAAAGGGTCTTTCACACCCTTGCTGCAACTCAAGAAGTTCACCGCCATACCCGTCTCCACTCTAGAGGAAGCACGATGGTCCCGCCCACATCCAGAGGAGCCCCGTTTCCCCCTCCTAGCTCGAGATGAGCGATCCTTTCCCTGCTTCCAACGGGAAAGAATTCCCGGCGTTCCCGTCGCATCTCAAGAGGAGGCACTCTCAACAGGAAAGGCGAGAGGAACTCCATGGTCGTACCACCATTCCAAGAGTCCCCCAGATGTCTCAGTCCATTCCAGAGGAACCTCTTTGCCCTGCACTGGCTCATCTTTCACGCCGAGGATCGACTCACACCACGGTGGCACGTGGGACAAACCTGTGGTAAAACCACAGATCCTTTGATCCACGCGATGGAAAGCGTGACATTGCTGCTACAGCCTGGAAGGAAAGCGCACGTGCATGCCCCCACTCGAGATGGGGCCTGTCTCCCCTGGCGAGACTCCAGAAGTACCCAAAGATCCATATCAGCCCGTGAGAGGAATCCTCGGTTCCGGCCCTGACTCCACACAAGGTTTTTGGCCCGGGTATCGACGGGAGAGGAATCCCGAGAGGCCCCCTAGCAAATCGCATGGGGACTGGCCTCTCCTGAGGCCACCAGGGCGGGTCCCTGAGGTCCCCGTCGTAACTCGAGAACACCTGCCGCAACTCGAGAAAATCCAGGAAGTTCTCCCTTCCAGGCAGGATGAGGCCTATTTCCGATGAGGCGTCTGGAGACTAATGACACCTAACCTCTGGAACTTCGAAAGGGTCTTTCACACCCTTGCTGCAACTCAAGAAGTTCACCGCCATACCCGTCTCCACTGGAGAGGAAGCACGATCGTCCCGCCCACATCCAGAGGAGCCCCCTTTCCCCCTCGTAGCTCGAGATGAGGAATCCTTTCCCTGCTTTCAATGGGAAAGAATTCCCGGCGTTCCCGTCGCATCTCAAGCGGAGGCACTCTCAACAGGAAAGGCGAGAGGAACTCCATGGTCGTACCACCATTCCAAGAGTCCCCCAGATGTCTCAGTCCATTCCAGAGGAATCTCTTTGCCCTGCACTGGCTCATCTTTCACGCCGAGGATCGACTCACACCACGGTGGCACGTGGGACAGCCCTGTGGGAAAGCCTCGAGGGAAAGCCTCGAGGGAAAACCACAGATCGTTTGATTCACGCCACGGGAAGCGTGGCATTGCTGCTACAGCCTTGAAGGAAAGCGCACGTGCATGCCCCCACTCGAGACGAGGCCTGACTCCCCTGGGGAGACTCCAGAAGTACCCAAAGATCCATGTCAGCCACTGAGAGGAATCCTCGGTTCCGGCCCTGACTCCACACAAGGTTTTTGGCCCCGGTATCGACGGGAGAGGAATCCCGAGAGGCCCCCTAGCAACTCGCATGGGGACTGGCCTCTCCTGAGGCCACCAGGGCGGGTCCCTGAGGTCCCCGTCGTATCTCGAGAACACCTGCCGCAACTCGAGAAAATCCAGGAAGTTCTCCCTTCCAGGCGAGATGAGGCCTATTTCCGATGAGGCGTCTGGAGACTAATGACACCTAACCTCTGGAACTTCGAAAAGGTCTTTCACACCCTTGCTGCAACTCAAGAAGTTCACCGCCATACCCGTCTCCACTCTAGAGGAAGCACGATGGACCCGCCCACATCCAGAGGAGCCCCGTTTCCCCCTCCTAGCTCGAGATGAGCGATCCTTTCCCTGCTTCCAACGGGAAAGAATTCCCGGCGTTCCCGTCGCATCTCAAGAGGAGGCACTCTCAACAGGAAAGGCGAGAGGAACTCCATGGTCGTACCACCATTCCAAGAGTCCCCCAGATGTCTCAGTCCATTCCAGAGGAACCTCTTTGCCCTGCACTGGCTCATCTTTCACGCCGAGGATCGACTCACACCACGGTGGCACGTGGGACAAACCTGTGGAAAAACCACAGATCCTTTGATCCACGCGATGGAAAGCGTGACATTGCTGCTACAGCCTGGAAGGAAAGCGCACGTGCATGCCCCCAATCGAGATGGGGCCTGTCTCCCCTGGCGAGACTCCAGAAGTACCCAAAGATCCATATCAGCCCGTGAGAGGAATCCTCGGTTCCGGCCCTGACTCCACACAAGGTTTTTGGCCCGGGTATCGACGGGAGAGGAATCCCGAGAGGCCCCCTAGCAACTCGCATGGGGACTGGCCTCTCCTGAGGCCACCAGGGCGGGTCCCTGAGGTCCCCGTCGTAACTCGAGAACACCTGCCGCAACTCGAGAAAATCCAGGAAGTTCTCCCTTCCAGGCAGGATGAGGCCTATTTCCGATGAGGCGTCTGGAGACTAATGACACCTAACCTCTGGAACTTCGAAAGGGTCTTTCACACCCTTGCTGCAACTCAAGAAGTTCACCGCCATACCCGTCTCCACTGGAGAGGAAGCACGATCGTCCCGCCCACATCCAGAGGAGCCCCCTTTCCCCCTCGTAGCTCGAGATGAGGAATCCTTTCCCTGCTTTCAATGGGAAAGAATTCCCGGCGTTCCCGTCGCAACTCAAGCGGAGGCACTCTCAACAGGAAAGGCGAGAGGAACTCCATGGTCGTACCACCATTCCAAGAGTCCCCCAGATGTCTCAGTCCATTCCAGAGGAATCTCTTTGCCCTGCACTGGCTCATCTTTCACGCCGAGGATCGACTGACACCACGGTGGCACGTGGGACAGCCCTGTGGGAAAGCCTCGAGGGAAAGCCTCGAGGGAAAACCACAGATCCTTTGATCCACGCCACGGGAAGCGTGACATTGCTGCTACAGCCTGGAAGGAAAGTGCACGTGCATGCCCCGACTCGAGACGAGGCCTGACTCCCCTGGGGAGTCTCCAGAAGTACCCAAAGATCCATGTCAGCCCGTGAGAGGAATCCTCGGTTCAGGCCCTGACTCCACACAAGGTTTTTGGCCCCGGTATCGACGGGAGAGGAATCCCGAGAGGCCCCCTAGCAACTCGCATGGGGACTGGCCTCTCCTGAGGCCACCAGGGCGGGTCCCTGAGGTCCCCGTCGTAACTCAAGAACACCTTCCACAACTCGAGAAATTCCAGGAAGTTCCCCCTTCCAGGCGAGATGAGGCCTATTTCCGATGAGGCGTCTGGAGACTAATGACACCTAACCTCTGGAACTTCGAAAGGGTCTTTCACACCCTTGTTGCAACTCAAGAAGTTCACCGCCACACCCGTCTCCACTCGAGAGGAAGCACGATGGTCCCGCCCACATCCAGAGGAGCCCCGTTTCCCCCTCGTAGCTCGAGATGAGGGATCCTTTCCCTGCTTTCAACGGGAAAGAATTCCCGGCGTTCCCGTCGCATCTCAAGAGGAGGCACTCTCAACAGGAAAGGCGAGAGGAACTCCATGGTCGTACCACCATTCCAAGAGTCCCCCAGATGTCTCAGTCCATTCCAGAGGAACGTCTTTGCCCAGCACTGGCTCATCTTTCACGCCGAGGATCGACTCACACCACGGTGGCACGTGGGACAGCCCTGTGGGAAAGCCTCGAGGGAAAGCCTCGAGGGAAAACCACAGATCGTTTGATTCACGCGACGGGAAGCGTGGCATTGCTGCTACAGCCTTGAAGGAAAGCGCACGTGCATGCCCCCACTCGAGACGAGGCCTGACTCCCCTGGGGAGACTCCAGAAGTACCCAAAGATCCATGTCAGCCACTGAAAGGAATCCTCGGTTCCGGCCCTGACTCCACACAAGGTTTTTGGTCCCAGTATCGACGGGAGAGGAATCCCGAGAGGCACCCTAGCAACTCGCATGGGGACTGGCCTCTCCTGAGGCCACCAGGGCGGGTCCCTGAGGTCCCCGTCGTAACTCGAGAACACCTGCCGCAACTCGAGAAAATCCAGGAAGTTCTCCCTTCCAGGCGAGATGAGGCCTATTTCCGATGAGGCGTCTGGAGACTAATGACACCTAACCTCTGGAACTTCGAAAAGGTCTTTCACACCCTTGCTGCAACTCAAGAAGTTCACCGCCATACCCGTCTCCACTCTAGAGGAAGCACGATGGTCCCGCCCACATCCAGAGGAGCCTCGTTTCCCCCTCCTAGATCGAGATGAGCGATCCTTTCCCTGCTTTCAACGGGAAAGAATTCCCGGTATTCCCGTTCCATCTCAAGAGGAGGCACTCTCAACAGGAAAGTCGAGAGGAACTCCATGGTCGTAGCACCATTCCAAGAGTCCCCCAGATGTCTCAGTCCATTCCAGAGGAACCTCTTTGCCCTGCACTGGCTCATCTTTCACGCCGAGGATCGACTCACACCACGGTGGCACGTGGGACAGCCCTGTGGGAAAGCCTCGAGGGAAAGCCTCGAGGGAAAACCACAGATCCTTTGATCCACGCGACGGGAAGCGTCACATTGCTGCTACAGCCTGGAAGGAAAGTGCACGTGCATGCCCCCACTCGAGACGAGGCCTGTCTCCCCTGGCGAGACTCCAGAAGTACCCAAAGATCCATATCAGCCCCTGAGAGGAATCCTTGGTTTGGGCCCTGACTCCACACAAGGTTTTTGGCCCCGGTATCGACGGGAGAGGAATCCCGAGAGGCCCCCTAGCAACTCGCATGGGGACTGGCCTCTCCTGAGGGCACCAGGGCGGGTCCCTGAGGTCCCCGTCGTAACTCGAGAACACCTGCCGCAACTCGAGAAAATCCAGGAAGTTCTCCCTTCCAGGCGAGATGAGGCGTATTTCCGATGAGGCGTCTGGAGACTAATGACACCTAACCTCTGGAACTTGGAAAGGGTCTTTCACACCCTTGCTGCAACTCAAGAAGTTCACCGCCATACCCGTCTCCACTCGAGAGGAAGCACGATGGTCCCGCCCACATCCAGAGGAGCCCCGTTTCCCCCTCGTAGCTCGAGATGAGGGATCCTTTCCCTGCTTTCAACGGGAAAGAATTCCCGGCGTTCCCGTCGCATCTCAAGAGGAGGCACTCTCAACAGGAAAGGCGAGAGGAACTCCATGGTCGTACCACCATTCCAAGAGTCCCCCAGATGTCTCAGTCCATTCCAGAGGAACGTCTTTGCCCTGCACTGTCTCATCTTTCACGCCGAGGATCGACTCACACCACGGTGGCACGTGGGACAGCCCTGTGGGAAAGCCTCGAGGGAAAGCCGCGAGGGAAATCCACAGATCGTTTGATTCACGCCACGGGAAGCGTGGCATTGCTGCTACAGCCTTGAAGGAAAGCGCACGTGCATGCCCCCACTCGAGACGAGGCCTGACTCCCCTGGGGAGACTCCAGAAGTACCCAAAGATCCATGTCAGCCACTGAGAGGAATCCTCGGTTCCGGCCCTGACTCCACACAAGGTTTTTGGCCCCGGTATCGACGGGAGAGGAATCCCGAGAGGCACCCTAGCAACTCGCATGGGGACTGGCCTCTCCTGAGGCCACCAGGGTGGGTCCCTGAGGTCCCCGTCGTATCTCGAGAACACCTGCCGCAACTCGAGAAAATCCAGGAAGTTCTCCCTTCCAGGCGAGATGAGGCCTATTTCCGATGAGGCGTCTGGAGACTAATGACACCTAACCTCTGGAACTTCGAAAAGGTCTTTCACACCCTTGCTGCAACTCAAGAAGTTCACCGCCATACCCGTTTCCACTCTAGAGGAAGCACGATGGTCCCGCCCATATCCAGAGGAGCCCCGTTTCCCCCTCCTAGCTCGAGATGAGCGATCCTTTCCCTGCTTCCAACGGGAAAGAATTCCCGGCGTTCCCGTCGCATCTCAAGAGGAGGCACTCTCAACAGGAAAGGCGAGAGGAACTCCATGGTCGTACCACCATTCCAAGAGTCCCCCAGATGTCTCAGTCCATTCCAGAGGAACCTCTTTGCCCTGCACTGGCTCATCTTTCACGCCGAGGATCGACTCACACCACGGTGGCACGTGGGACAAACCTGTGGAAAAACCACAGATCCTTTGATCCACGCGATGGAAAGCGTGACATTGCTGCTACAGCCTGGAAGGAAAGCGCACGTGCATGCCCCCACTCGAGATGGGGCCTGTCTCCCCTGGCGAGACTCCAGAAGTACCCAAAGATCCATATCAGCCCGTGAGAGGAATCCTCGGTTCCGGCCCTGACTCCACACAAGGTTTTTGGCCCGGGTATCGACGGGAGAGGAATCCCGAGTGGCCCCCTAGCAACTCGCATGGGGACTGGCCTCTCCTGAGGCCACCAGGGCGGGTCCCTGAGGTCCCCGTCGTAACTCGAGAACACCTGCCGCAACTCGAGAAAATCCAGGAAGTTCTCCCTTCCAGGCAGGATGAGGCCTATTTCCGATGAGGCGTCTGGAGACTAATGACACCTAACCTCTGGAACTTCGAAAGGGTCTTTCACACCCTTGCTGCAACTCAAGAAGTTCACCGCCATACCCGTCTCCACTGGAGAGGAAGCACGATCGTCCCGCCCACATCCAGAGGAGCCCCCTTTCCCCCTCGTAGCTCGAGATGAGGAATCCTTTCCCTGCTTTCAATGGGAAAGAATTCCCGGCGTTCCCGTCGCATCTCAAGCGGAGGCACTCTAAACAGGAAAGGCGAGAGGAACTCCATGGTCGTACCACCATTCCAAGAGTCCCCCAGATGTCTCAGTCCATTCCAGAGGAATCTCTTTGCCCTGCACTGGCTCATCTTTCACGCCGAGGATCGACTGACACCACGGTGGCACGTGGGACAGCCCTGTGGGAAAGCCTCGAGGGAAAGCCTCGAGGGAAAACCACAGATCCTTTGATCCACGCCACGGGAAGCGTGACATTGCTGCTACAGCCTGGAAGGAAAGTGCACGTGCATGCCCCGACTCGAGACGAGGCCTGACTCCCCTGGGGAGACTCCAGAAGTACCCAAAGATCCATGTAAGCCCGTGAGAGGAATCCTCGGTTCCGGCCCTGACTCCACACAAGGTTTTTGGCCCGGGTATCGACGGGAGAGGAATCCCGAGAGGCCCCCTAGCAACTCGCATGGGGACTGGCCTCTCCTGAGGCCACCAGGGCGGGTCCCTGAGGTCCCCGTCGTAACTCAAGAACACCTGCCACAACTCGAGAAATTCCAGGAAGTTCCCCCTTCCAGGCGAGATGAGGCCTATTTCCGATGAGGCGTCTGGAGACTAATGACACCTAACCTCTGGAACTTCGAAAGGGTCTTTCACACCCTTGTTGCAACTCAAGAAGTTCACCGCCACACCCGTCTCCACTCGAGAGGAAGCACGATGGTCCCGCCCACATCCAGAGGAGCCCCGTTTCCCCCTCGTAGCTCGAGATGAGGGATCCTTTCCCTGCTTTCAACGGGAAAGAATTCCCGGCGTTCCCGTCGCATCTCAAGAGGAGGCACTCTCAACAGGAAAGGCGAGAGGAACTCCATGGTCGTACCACCATTCCAAGAGTCCCCCAGATGTCTCAGTCCATTCCAGAGGAACGTCTTTGCCCTGCACTGTCTCATCTTTCACGCCGAGGATCGACTCACACCACGGTGGCACGTGGGACAGCCCTGTGGGAAAGCCTCGAGGGAAAGCCTCGAGGGAAAACCACAGATCGTTTGATTCACGCCACGGGAAGCGTGGCATTGCTGCTACAGCCTTGAAGGAAAGCGCACGTGCATGCCCCCACTCGAGACGAGGCCTGACTCCCCTGGGGAGACTCCAGAAGTACCCAAAGATCCATGTCAGCCACTGAGAGGAATCCTCGGTTCCGGCCCTGACTCCACACAAGGTTTTTGGCCCCAGTATCGACGGGAGAGGAATCCCGAGAGGCCCCCTAGCAACTCGCATGGGGTTTGGCCTCTCCTGAGGCCACCAGGGCGGGTCCCTGAGGTCCCCGTCGTAGCTCGAGAACACCTGCCGCAACTCGAGAAAATCCAGGAAGTTCTCCCTTCCAGGCGAGATGAGGCCTATTTCCGATGAGGCGTCTGGAGACTAATGACACCTAACCTCTGGAACTTCGAAAAGGTCTTTCACACCCTTGCTGCAACTCAAGAAGTTCACCGCCATACCCGTCTCCACTCTAGAGGAAGCACGATGGTCCCGCCCACATCCAGAGGAGCCTCGTTTCCCCCTCCTAGATCGAGATGAGCGATCCTTTCCCTGCTTTCAACGGGAAAGAATTCCCGGTATTCCCGTCCCATCTCAAGAGGAGGCACTCTCAACAGCAAAGGCGAGAGGAACTCCATCGTCGTACCACCATTCCAAGAGTCCCCCAGATGTCTCAGTCCATTCCAGAGGAACCTCTTTGCCCTGCACTGGCTCATCTTTCACGCCGAGGATCGACTCACACCACGGTGGCACGTGGGACAGCCCTGTGGGAAAGCCTCGAGGGAAAGCCTCGAGGGAAAACCACAGATCCTTTGATCCAGGCGACGGGAAGCGTCACATTGCTGCTACAGCCTGGAAGGAAAGTGCACGTGCATGCCCCCACTCGAGACGAGGCCTGTCTCCCCTGGCGAGACTCCAGAAGTACCCAAAGATCCATATCAGCCCCTGAGAGGAATCCTCGGTTTGGGCCCTGACTCCACACAAGGTTTTTGGCCCCGGTATCGACGGGAGAGGAATCCCGAGAGGCCCCCTAGCAACTCGCATGGGGACTGGCCTCTCCTGAGGGCACCAGGGCGGGTCCCTGAGGTCCCCGTCGTAACTCGAGAACACCTGCCGCAACTCGAGAAAATCCAGGAAGTTCTCCCTTCCAGGCGAGATGAGGCCTATTTCCGATGAGGCGTCTGGAGACTAATGACACCTAACCTCTGGAACTTGGAAAGGGTCTTTCACACCCCTGCTGCAACTCAAGAAGTTCACCGCCATACCCGTCTCCACTCGAGAGGAAGCACGATGGTCCCGCCCACATCCAGAGGAGCCCCGTTTCCCCCTCGGAGCTCGAGATGAGGGATCCTTTCCCTGCTTTCAACCGGAAAGAATTCCCGGCGTTCCCATCGCATCTCAAGAGGAGGCACTCTCAACAGGAAAGGCGAGAGGAACTCCATGGTCGTACCACCATTCCAAGAGTCCCCCAGATGTCTCAGTCCATTCCAGAGGAACTTCTTTGCCCTGCACTGGCTCATCTTTCACCCCGAGGATCGATTCACACCACGGTGGCACGTGGGACAGCCCTGTGGGAAATCCTCGAGGGAAAGCCTCGAGGGAAAACCACAGATCCTTTGATCCACGCCACAAGAAGCGTGACATTGCTGCTACAGCCTCGAAGGAAAGCGCACGTGCATGCCCCCACTCGAGACGAGGCCTGACTCCCCTGGGGAGACTCCAGAAGTACCCAAAGATCCATGTCAGCCCCTGAGAGGAATCCTCGGTTCCGGCCCTGACTACACACAAGGTTTATGGCCCCGGAATTGACGGGAGAGGAACCCCAAGAGGCCCCCTAGCAACTCGCATGGGGACTGGCCTCTCCTGAGGCCACCAGGGCGGGTCCCTGAGGTCCCCGTCGTAACTCGAGAACACCTGCCGCAACTCGAGAAAATCCAGGAAGTTCTCCCTTCCAGGCGAGATTAGGCCTATTTCCGATGAGGCATCTGGAGACTAATGACACCTAACCTCTGGAACTTCGAAAGGGTCTTTCACACCCTTGCTGCAACTCAAGAAGTTCACCGCCATACCCGTCTCCACTCGAAGGGAAGCACGATGGTCCCGCCCAGATCCAGAGGAGCCCCGTGTCCCCCTCGTAGCTCGAGATGAGGGATCCTTTCCCTGCTTTCCACGGGAAAGAATTGCCGGCGTTCCCGTTGCATCTCAAGAGGAGGCACTCTCAACAGGAAAGGCGAGAGGAACTCCATGGTCGTACCACCATTCCAAGAGTCCCCCAGATGTCTCAGTCCATTCCAGAGGAACCTCTTTGCCCTGCACTGGCTCATCTTTCACGCCGAGGATCGACTCACACCACAGTGGCACGTGGGACAGCCCTGTGGGAAAGCCTCGAGGGAAAACCACTGATCCTTTGATCCACGCGACGGGAAGCGTGACATTGCTGCTACAGCCTGGAAGGAAAGCGCACGTGCATGCCCCCACTCGAGACGAGGCCTGACTCCCCTGGGGAGACTCCAGAAGTACCCAAAGATCCATGTCAGCCCCTGAGAGGAATCCTCGGTTCCGGCCCTGACTCCACACAAGGTTTTTGGCCCCGGTATCGACGGGAGAGGAATCCCGAGAGGCCCCCTAGCAACTCGCATGGGGACTGGCCTCTCCTGAGGCCACCAGGGCGGGTCCCTGAGGTCCCCGTCGTAACTCGAGAACACCTGCCGCAACTCGAGAAAATCCAGGAAGTTCTCCTTTCCAGGCGAGATGAGGCCTATTTCCGATGAGGCGTCTGGAGATTAATGACACCTAACCTCTGGAACTTCGAAAGGGTCTTTCACACCCTTGCTGAAACTCAAGAAATTCACCGCCATACCCGTCTCCACTCGAGAGGAAGCACGATGGTCCCGCCCAAATCCAGAGGAGCCCCGTTTCCCCCTCGTAGCTCGAGATGAGGGATCCTTTCCCTGCTTTCAACGGGAAAGTATTCCCGGTGTTCCCGTCGCATCTCAAGAGGAGGAACTCTCAACAGGAAAGGCGAGAGGAACTCCATGGTCGTACCACCATTCCAAGAGTCCCCCAGATGTCTCAGTCCATTCCAGAGGAACCTCTTTGCCCTGCACTGGCTCATCTTTCACGCCGAGGATCGACTCACACCACGGTGGCACGTGGGACAGCCCTGTGGGAAAGCCTCGAGGGAATGCCTCGAGGGAAAATCACAGATCCTTTGATCCACGCGACGGGAAGCGTGACATTGCTGCTACAGCCTGGAAGGAAAGCGCACGTGCATGCCCCCACTCGAGACGAGGCCTGACTCCCCTGGGGAGACTCCACAAGTACCCAAAGATCCATGTCAGCCCCTGAGAGGAATCCTCGCTTCCGGCCCTGAGTCCACACAAGGTTTTTGGCCCCGGTATCGAAGGGAGAGGAATCCCGAGAGGCCCCCTAGCAACTCGCATGGGGACTGGCCTCTCCTGAGGCCACCAGGGCGGGTCCCTGAGGTCCCCATCGTAATTCGAGAACACCGGCTGCAACTCGAGAAAATCCAGGAAGTTCTCCCTTCCAGGCGAGATGAGGCCTATTTCCGATGAGGCGTCTGGAGACTGACACCTAACCTCTGGAACTTCGAAAGGGTCTTTCACACCCTTGCTGCAACTCAAGAAGTTCACCGCCATACCCGTCTCCACTCGAGAGGAAGCACGATGGTCCCGCCCACATCCAGAGGATCCCCGTTTCCCCCTCGTAGCTCGAGATGAGGGATCCTTTCCCTGCTTTCAACGGGAAAGAATTCCCGGCGTTCCCGTCGCATCTCAAGAGGAGGCACTCTCAACAGGAAAGGCGAGAGGAACTCCATGGTCGTACCACCATTCTAAGAGTCCCCCAGAAGTCTCAGTCCATTCCAGAGGAACCTCTTTGCCCTGCACTGGCTCATCTTTCACGCCGAGGATCGACTCACACCACGATGGCACGTGGGACAGCCCTGTGGGAAAGCCTCGAGGGAAAGCCTCGAGGGAAAACCACAGATCCTTTGATCCAGGCCACGGGAAGCGTGACATTACTGCTACAGCCTGGAAGGAAAGCACACGTGCATGCCCCCACTCGAGACGAGGCCTGACTCCCCTGTGGAGACTCCACAAGTACCCAAAGATCCATGTCAGCCCCTGAGAGGAATCCTCGGTTCCGGCCCTGACTCCACACAAGGTTTTTGGCCCCGGTATCGACGGGAGAGTAATCCCGAGAGGCCCCCTAGCAACTCGCATGGGGACTGGCCTCTCCTGAGGCCACCAGTGCGGGTCCCTGAGGTCCCCGTCGTAACTCCAGAACAGCTGCCGCAACTCGAGAAAATCCAGGAAGTTCTCCCTTCCAGGCGAGATTAGGCCTATTTCCGATGAGGCGTCTGGAGACTAATGACACCTAACCTCTGGAACTTCGAAAGGGTCTTTCACACCCTTGCTGCAACTCAAGAAGTTCACCGCCATACCCGTCTCGACTCGAGAGGAAGCACGATGGTCCCGCCCACATCCCGAGGAGCCCTGTTTCCCCCTCGTAGCTCGAGATGAGGGATCCTTTCCCTGCTTTCAACGGGAAAGAATTCCCGGCGTTCCCGTCGCATCTCAAGAGGAGGCACTCTCAACAGGAAAGGCGAGAGGAACTCCATGGTCGTACCACCATTCCAAGAGTCCCCCAGATGTCTCAGTCCATTCCAGAGGAACCTCTTTGCCCTGCACTGGCTCATCTTTCACGCCGAGGATCGACTCACACCACGGTGGCACGTGGGACAGCCCTGTGGGAAAGCCTCGAGGGAAAACCACAGATCCTTTGATCCACGCGACGGGAAGCGTGACATTGCTGCTACAGCCTGGAAGGAAATCACACGTGCATGCCCCCACTCGAGACGAGGCCTGACTCCCCTGGGGAGACTCCAGAAGTACCCAAAGATCCATGTCAGCCCCTGAGAGGAATCCTCGGTTCCGGCCCTGACTCCACACAAGGTTTTTGGCCCCGGTATCGACGCGAGAGGAATCCCGAGAGGCCCCCTAGCAACTCGCATGGGGACTGGCCTCTCCTGAGGCCACCAGGGCGGGTCCCTGAGGTCCCCGTCGTAACTCGAGAACACCTGCCGCATCTCGAGAAAATCCAGGAAGTTCTCCCTTCCAGGCGAGATGAGGCTTATTTCCGATGAGGCGTCTGGAGACTAATGACACCTAACCTCTGGAACTTCGAAAGGGTCTTTCACACCCTTGCTGCAACTCAAGAAGTTCACCGCCATACCCGTCTCGACTCGAGAGGAAGCACGATGGTCCGCCCACATCCAGAGGAGCCCCGTTTCCCCCTCGTAGCTCGAGATGAGGGATCCTTTCCCTGCTTTCAACGGGAAAGAATTCCCGGCGTTCCGGTCGCATCTCAAGAGGAGGCACTCTCAACAGGAAAGGCGAGAGGAACTCCATGGTCGTACCACCATTCCAAGAGTCCCCCAGATGTCTCAGTCCATTCCAGAGGAACCTCTTTGCCCTGCACTGGCTCATCTTTCACGCCAGGATCGACTCACACCACGGTGGCACGTGGGACAGCCCTGTGGGAAAGCCTCGAGGGAAAGCCTCGAGGGAAAACCACAGATCCTTTGATCCACGCGAAGGGAAGCGTGACATTGGTGCTACAGGCTGGAAGGAAAGCGCACGTGCATGCCCCCACTCGAGACGAGGCCTGATTCCCCTGGGGAGACTCCAGAAGTACCCAAAGATCCATGTCAGCCCCTGAGAGGAATCCTCGATTCCGGCCCTGACTCCACACAAGGTTTTTGGCCCCGGTATCGACGGGAGAGGAATCCCGAGAGGCCCCCTAGCAACTCGCATGGGGACTGGCCTCTCCTGAGGCCACCAGGGCGGGTCCCTGAGGTCCCCGTCGTAACTCGAGAACACCTGCCGCAACTCGAGAAAATCCAGGAAGTTCTCCCTTCCAGGCGAGATGAGGCCTATTTCCGATGAGGCCTCTGGAGACTAATGACACCTAACCTCTGGAACTTGGAAAGGGTCTTTCACACCCTTGCTGCAACTCAAGAAGTTCACCGCCATACCCGTCTCCACTCGAGAGAAAGCACGATGGTCCCGCCCACATCCAGAGGAGCCCCGTTTCCCCCTCGTAGCTCGAGATGAGGGATCCTTTCCCTGCTTTCAACGGGAAAGTATTCCCGGCGTTCCCGTCGCATCTCAAGAGGAGGCACTCTCAACAGGAAAGGCGAGAGGAACTCCATGGTCGTACCACCATTCCAAGAGTCCCCCAGATGTCTCAGTCCATTCCAGAGGAACCTCTTTGCCCTGCACTGGCTCATCTTTCAAGCCGAGGATCGACTCACAACACGGTGGCACGTGGGACAGCCCTGTGGGAAAGCCTCGAGGGAAAGCCTCGAGGGAAAACCACAGATCCTTTGATCCACGCGACGGGAAGCGTGACATTGCTGCTACAGCCTGGAAGGAAAGCGCACGTGCATGCCCCCACTCGAGACGAGGCCTGACTCCCCTGGGGAGACTCCAGAAGTACCCAAAGGTCCATGTCAGCCCCTGAGAGGAATCCTCGGTTCCGGCCCTGACTCCACACAAGGTTTTTGGCCCCGGTATCGACGGGAGAGGAATCCCGAGAGGCCCCCTAGCAACTCGCATGGGGACTGGCCTCTCCTGAGGCCACCAGGGCGGGTCCCTGAGGTCCCCGTCGTAACTCGAGAACACCTGCCGCAACTCGAGAAAATCCAGGAAGTTCTCCCTTCCAGGCGAGATGAGGCCTATTTCCGATGAGGCGTCTGGAGACTAATGACACCTAACCTCTGGAACTTCGAAAGGGTCTTTCACACCCTTGCTGCAACTCAAGAAGTTCACCGCCATACCCGTCTCCACTCGAGAGAAAGCACGATGGTCCCGCCCACATCCAGAGGAGCCCCGTTTCCCCCTCGTAGCTCGAGATGAGGGATCCTTTCCCTCCTTTCAACGGGAAAGAATTCCCGGCGTTCCCGTCGCATCTCAAGAGGAGGCACTCTCAACAGGAAAGGCGAGAGGAACTCCATGGTCGTACCACTATTCCAAGAGTCCCCCAGATGTCTCAGTCCATTCCAGAGGAACCTCTTTGCCCTGCACTGGCTCATTTTTCACGCCGAGAATCGACTCACACCACGGTGTCACGTGGTACAGCCCTGTGGGAAAGCCTCGAGGGAAAGCCTCGAGGGAAAACCACAGATCCTTTGATCCACGCGACGTGAAGCGTGACATTGCTGCTACAGCCTGGAAGGAAAGTGCACGTGCATGCCCCCACACGAGACGAGGCCTGTCTCCCCTGGCGAGACTCCAGAAGTACCCAAAGATCCATATCAGTCCCTGAGAGGAATCCTCGGTTCCAGCCCTGTCTCCACACAAGGTTTTTGGCCCCGGTATCGACGGGAGAGGAATCCCGAGGGGCCCCCTAGCAACACGCATAGGGACTGGCCTCTCCTGAGGCCAACAGGGCGGGTCCCTGAGGTCTCCGTCGTAACTCGAGAACACCTGCCGCAACTCGAGAAAATCATGGAAGTTCTCCCTTCCAGGCGAGATGAGGCCTATTTCCCATGAGGCGTCTGGAGACTAATGACACCTAACCTCTGGAACTTCGAAAGGGTCTTTCACACCCTTGCTGCAACTCAAGAAGTTCACCGCCATACCCGTCTCCACTCGAGAGAAAGCACGATGGTCCCGCCCACATCCAGAGGAGCCCCGTTTCCCCCTCGTAGCTCGAGATGAGGGATCCTTTCCCTGCTTTCAACGGGAAAATATTCCCGGCGTTCCCGTCGCATCTCAAGAGGAGGCACTCTCAACAGGAAAGGCGAGAGGAACTCCATGGTCGTACCACCATTCCAAGAGTCCCCCAGATGTCTCAGTCCATTCCAGAGGAACCTCTTTGCCCTGCACTGGCTCATCTTTCACGCCGAGGATCGACTCACACCACGGTGGCACGTGGGACAGCCCTGTGGGAAAGCCTCGAGGGAAAACCACAGATCATTTGATCCACGCGACAGGTAGCGTGACATTGCTGCTACAGCCTGGAAGGAAAGTGCACGTGCATGCCCCCACTCGAGACGAGGCCTGACTCCCCTGGGGAGACTCCAGAATTACCCAAAGGTCCATGTCAGCCCCTGAGAGGAATCCTCGGTTCCGGCCCTGACTCCACACAAGGTTTTTGGCCCCGGTATCGATGGGAGAGGAATCCCGAGAGGCCCCCTAGCAACTCGCATAGGGACTGGCCTCTCCTGAGGCCACCAGGGCGGGTCCCTGAGGTCCCCGTCGTAACTCGAGAACACCTGCCGCAACTCGAGAAAATCCAGGAAGTTCTCCCTTCCAGGCGAGATGAGGCCTATTTCCGATGAGGCGTCTGGAGACTAATGACACCTTACCTCTGGAACTTCGAAAGGGTCTTTCACAGCCTTGCTGCAACTCAAGAAGTTCACCACCATACCCTGCCGGAAGCCAGTGTGAGGAATCCCGCCCGTGACAAGGTCATGAGGAAGGAAGCTGACATACGCAAGGCGTGCTCAGACTTCAGGGACCCCTCTGGATATTCCTAAGCATGTACCCCAGCAAAAATCTGCTGGCTTTTGTGCTCTGCTTTTCCACTTTTCTGATATTCTCTGGAAAAAAGTCAATTCAGGGTTTTAGTCTTCTGCATTTGAAAGGGATGTTTCAGTTAAACCCCTCTGATAGCTCTCTAGTCTGCCTAACAGGTTCCCCAGACCTCTTACAGCTTGTGAATTGCTTACAGCCCCCCAACCGCGAGAGGCACAAAGCTTACAGCTTGTGAATTGCTTACAGCCCCCCAACCGCGGGAGGCACAAAGCTTAAAAGCATCTTAAAGATACAGAGCCTTTTCTAAAGAGTTAAAAATTATATTGGTAGAGGGTTTTCACTGTTGACTCAAGGATTGCTGCCAGACCTCCTTATTCTTTATCTTTTAGGCACCTGGAAGGATGTTAATGTAAGCAGGATGTAGAAAAAGATACATAGTAGTTTTGATGTTAGCAACACTAGACTTTTGAGTTAATTGCTTCTCTTTTGCTATAAATCACTGCACTCCCTCTACTTGTTATAAGTTGCTGTATCCTTGCTGTCTAAGAATGTAACTTTCTTTAGTGCTTTCCGAGAGTGGCACCAGACCTTGGGAAGATCAACACAAATAAGTCTTGTGGTTGACAAACCCTTATCAGAAAAAAGGCTGTAAAATGTTAATTGGCCCTTTTGGTTGGAAGATGATGTAAATTACCTAAGACTTGTGTATACAATTAGGTATGCAGAGAGAAAAGCCTGGTTTTGATAAGAGTCTGGACTGCTAACGCTGCATAACTTTGTGTTACCCATTGATCTCCATGTTTTATCAAAAGTATAAAAGGCCTTCTGAACAATAAAGGACGGGACCAGATTCTCAGACCAGTTTCTCGGACTAGTCTCGGCCTGGTTTCTTGGGAATCTGGCTCCCCCCGTGTCTCTCTCTCTCTCTCTTTTTCTCTCCCTTTTCTTCCCTCTGCTCTTTACTTTAATTTCAGGCTGAATTTCCATCTGGGGCGCGGAGGCTCGCCAGGTCTACTTATTTGCCCTGGTTATTAAGATCCGCGAGAAAGGGAGCTTAAGGCGAGGCACCCTTAGATATTCAAGCGGGCACCGGTGGCCCAACGTAGATGGTGCAAATTCCTTGTCTGGAATTTTATTGGTCTTCCGCGTAAACCAAGCTATTCAGCCCTCTTTCTCCACTTAATCTTCCTACTGCACTACAGTTTCTTAATCTAATCTTATATTAATAAATAAACAAGTCTTTCCACGCCAACGCCGTCCACCCTTCGAATTCCCTGGATCCACCGGGGCTGGACCCCGGCAAGTGGCGCCCGGAACAGGCTATTCGAAGGTAGGTTCCTCGGAGCAAAAGCTCCCCCCGGAGCACTCTCTGTAGCTCCCCCCGGAGCACTCTCTGTTGCTCCCCCCGGAGCACTCTCTGTTGCTCCCCCCCGGAGTGACTTAATCACTCCCCCCGGAGTACTTTCGGGTACTCCCCCAGTGTTGAGTGTTCGGGACGGCTAGGACCCCACTCAGGGTGCCGCGGACCTCCCTGTAGGATAGACAGGGTGAGGAGGAGTGGGAAGTGTTCAAGGGTTTAAGAGAAACCTGGTGCTCTAGAGGTTGAAAAGAAACCTGCTATCTTAGGGTTGAAAACAAAACCCCCCTCGCCAAAGGTAAAACCTTTTTGTTGAGGTAGACTTTTCTATAAGACTTAATTTTCTGACATGGGTAACAGTGAATCAAAAGAAAGACAGCTTTTTACAGGAGTAATCTTGCAGTTACTAACTAAACGAGGAATTAAAGTTAAAAAATCCAATATTCATTCATTTTTTTCCTTTGTACAAGAACAGTGTCCCTGGTTTCCAGAAGAAGGCACTGTTAACTTAGACACCTGGGAGAGAGTAGGAAAACAACTAAAAACTTACCATGCTGAACATGGCTCACAAAAGGTGCCTACTGACGCCTTTTCCTTATGGAATATAATTAGGGACGCTCTAGACCCTGCCCCT
Source organism: Capricornis sumatraensis (assembly GCF_032405125.1). NCBI lineage: Eukaryota > Metazoa > Chordata > Mammalia > Artiodactyla > Bovidae > Capricornis > Capricornis sumatraensis. Next base: position 3,905,688 of record NW_027184615.1, on the reverse strand, counting down.
GAATCTGAAAAGGTACATCTTAAAGAGGAAAGTGCAGAGAAAAAGGTATCTATCGAAGAGGAGAGTGATGAAAAGGAGGCTACACCTAACTATCGGCAGTTGAGTCAAATGATAGCTGCAATGACTGCCCAAGAAAAGGTAATAGATAGAGATGACAAAAAAGAGCAGCTTTCAGATGAGGAAGATTTGGAAGAGGAAGTAAGTCAAGATCATTCTGATGAGGACTGGTCTTTATTAAATAAAGATGCTCCAAGGAGTTTAAGAGAAACGTCTCCAATTAGATTATCTGCTCCAAAGAGCTTAATAAAAACTTCCCCAACCAGACCACCTGCTTCCACAAATTCAAGAGAAATTTCCTTAATTAAGCCTTCTGCTTCCAGAGGCTCAAGACAAATGTCCCCCATCAGATTATATGCACCTGAGAGTTTAAGGCCAGATTCCCCAGATAAAACATCCGTAAGACCTAAACACAGAACGGATAAAAAATTCCCAAAGTACGAAGAAAGTGACATAGGACACCCCTTGCCCCCCCCTCCCTATAAGGGTGAGGGGCCTCCACTAGAAGCTCCCCGAAGAAGAGTTTTCTCTAGCCCAGATGATGAACTTGATCCCCACCTTGAGGCTTGTTTCCCCATAATATTTGGTGGAAGTGGTGGGAGAACAGCCCCCCACTGGGAACCCATTCCAATGAAAATGATTAAAGAACTCAAACAGGCTTGTGCTTTGTATGGGCCTAAAGCCCCGTACACTGTATCATTGGTGGAAGCTTTAGCGGGCAGATGGATGACACCCCATGACTGGAAGACAGTCGCTAAAGCTTGTCTGTCTGGAGGTCAATATGTACTTTGGAGAACTGAATATGAAGATCTAGCCCAAAAACAGGCTGATGCTAACCAAAAATATGGCCCAAGATATATTATAAAAAATATGTTGGCAGGGACTAATGATTTTGGAACACTTAGAGATCAAATGGGATTAGATAAAACCACTTTAGATCAAGTAACCGCCTGCGCCCTTGGGGCTTGGCGTTTGTTGCCTGAAGGGAAAGAATCTACCTCTTCCTTCTCAAATGTTAAACAAAAACCAGAAGAGCCATATGAAGACTTTATATCAAGACTTGCAGAGGCAGTCAACAGAGTAATTTCCAACACTGAGGCAGCTAGTATATTGATAAAACAACTGGCATTTGAAAATGCTAATTCTACCTGCCAGGCCATTTTACGTCCTATTAAAAAAACTGGGGAAATAATAGATTATATCAGGCAATGTGCAGATGTAGGACCAGCGATGATGCAGGGCGTTGCCATAGCTGCAGCCATAAAGGGAAATTCTTACCAGCAGGCAGTACAGTCCTTTTTTACAAATAGAAATAACCCGTCAAAGAGTCATTCCAGTAGTCCAGGCCAGAATATTGGTTTATCCAAGGCCTGCTTCTCTTGCGGACGGGAAGGGCACCTTATGCGAGCTTGTCCCCAAAAAGCAGCCGGTTCTTCTCTGCCGAATTCTCCCTCCCCGGCTGTGCCTACTAATCTCCCTAGATCTCTCTGCCCTCGTTGTCAAAAAGGATATCACTGGGCAAAAGAATGTAGGTCACAATTCCATAGAAATGGAGCCTTTTTGGGCCCCGACCAGCAGTCGGGAAACGGATTGAGGGGCCAGCCTCAGGCCCCGACAACAATTGGGGCAGCCTCACTGAACCCATTCATTCCCTTCGTCCCATCGCAGAACTCATCAGAGCAACCCCAGGCAGCGCAGGACTGGACCTCAGTTCCACCACCTCAGCAATATTAACACCAGATAGCCCCACTGTAAAAATACCTACAGGAGTTAAAGGCCCATTACCAACAGGTTTAGTAGGAATTATACTAGGCAGAAGTTCCTTAGCTATGCAAGGTCTCACAATCATCCCTGGAGTAATTGACTCAGATTATACAGGAGAAATCCAGATAATGATTTCACCCCCAACTAAAACTTTCCAAATACATCAGGGACAAAGAATAGCCCAACTTTTGCTTTTGCCTTACCACACTGCAATTGGGCGCACAGCTACTCAAAATGAAAGGCAGGATAAAGGATTTGGGTCTAGTGATATGGTTTTTTGGATAACAGAAATTACTCAGAAACGTCCTATGAAGACTATCCTGATTAATGGCAAGTCTATTGTGGGGTTATTAGACACAGGAGCAGATGTTTCTTGCATTTCAGGAAAAGACTGGCCCAGCTCCTGGCCCACACATACTACTGAAAATAACTTGGTGGGGATAGGAAGAGCCCCCACAATAGCCAAAAGTGCAAAAATTTTAGATTGGCAATTTGAGGATACCCGTGGAACTTTCCAACCTTATGTCGTTCCTTCGCTCCCCCTTACCCTGTGGGGGAGGGACGTGCTATCTCAAATGGGAGTGTTACTTTTTAGCCCTGATGATAAAGTGACCTCTCAGATGTTGCAGATGGGCTATGATCCATCAAAAGGATTGGGTAAACAACAGACAGGAATAATTGAGCCAATTTGCCCAACTCCTCGCAAGCTACGTGCTGGATTGGGATATCCAAATTTATAATTGAGGCCATTGTTTTTGCTGCCGACCCCATCACATGGAAATCTCAAGATCCGGTGTGGGTAGAACAGTGGCCTCTGCATAAGGAAAAATTATTGGCAGCTAAAGCATTAATCTTTGAACAATTAGAATTGGGACATATTGAGCCCTCCAATAGCCCCTGGAACACTCCTATTTTTGTCATTAAGAAAAAATCTGGTAAATGGCGACTTTTACAGGATTTGAGAGCTATTAATGCCACCATGGAGGACATGGGGGCCTTACAGCCTGGGCTCCCTTCCCCAGTAGCCGTTCCAGAGGGATATAATATAATTGTTATTGATTTACAAGATTGTTTTTTCACTATTCCCTTAAATCCTGAGGATAAAAAGCGATTTGCCTTTAGTCTGCCATCAGAAAATCTTAAACAGCCTTATTTACGGTTTCAGTGGAAGGTTCTGCCTCAGGGAATGAAAAATAGCCCTACTTTATGCCAAAAATTTGTTAATGCCGCTCTAGAAGATACTAGGGCTAAATATGAACACGTGTATATGATTCACTATATGGATGATATTTTAATAGCTCATCCTGATAGAGTTCACCTGCAGACTGTGCTCCAGGACCTGACCCAGGCATTGACAGACAGAGGCCTAAAAATTGCCCCAGAAAAAATTCAAATCAATCCGCCCATAACTTACTTAGGAAGAGTCATAAATTCGGAAACGGTGACTCATACCCCGCTGCAATTGAGAAAAGACCATCTTATTACTTTAAATGATTATCAAAAACTCTTAGGTGATATTAATTGGATTAGACCATATTTAAAATTAACCACTGCCGAATTAAAACCTCTTTTTAACACTTTACGCGGGGATCCTGATCCAACCTCAAAAAGACAATTAACAGCTGAGGCTCAAGAAGCCCTAGGCAAAGTAGAAGCAGCCTTATCAAATAGCTATGTAAAAAGAATTGATTTGACGATGACGTGGCAGTTCCTTTGCCTAGCTACTCCAACGGCGCCTACGGGAGTTCTGTGGCAACGCGGCCCTTCAGAATGGATCCATCTTCCTACCCAAGCTAAAAAAGTCGTGGCTTCTTATCCTGGTTTAATTGCCACATTAATGCTAAAAGGAAGGAAGCGGAGCATTGAATTGTTTGGTAAAGAGCCATCAGAGATTGTAATTCCATATAATAAGGAGCAGCTTGATGCTCTTTTAATGTTTGATGAAGACTGGCAGATTGCCATAGGGAATTACTGTGGTCAAATTTTGCATCATTTACCCTCGCATGTTTTACTAAATTTTATGTCTAACCATCCAGTTATTTTTCCTGTCCGGTGTAAACAGTTCCCTATTTCAGATGCTCAGGTAGTCTTTACTGATGGATCGGCTAACGGTAGAGCCTCTATAGTCACAAGAGATCATCAAAAACTTTTGGAAACACAAGAAACTTCAGCTCAAAGGGCTGAAATCACAGCTGTTATTGAGGCCTTTGTTATGTTTGCGGAGAAAGAATTTAACCTTTATTCTGACTCTCAGTATGTGGTCAGGCTGTTTCCACACATTGAGACTGCAGTTTTGCCTGAAAACAAAACTGCTATCTTCCATTTGTTAACTAAACTGCAGCAGCAAATATGGAAAAGAAATCGGGCGTTCTTTATCGGCCACATTCGGGCTCATTCCGGCCTGCCTGGCCCTTTAAATGCTCTCAATGAATTGGCAGATTCGTTAACCAGGATTTCAGTGGCTTCTGTTTTTGAAGAAGCTCGAGCTTCTCACTCACTTCATCACCAAAATGCCACTGCCTTACGATACCAGTTTCAAATTCCTCGAGAATCTGCCCGAGAGATTGTTCGTTCTTGTTCACATTGTCCTACTACCGTGAATGCTTTGCCTCTGGGAGTTAACCCTCGCGGTCTCAAACCTAATGCACTCTGGCAAATGGATGTAACCCATGTCTCTTCATTTGGAAAACTGTCTTTTGTTCATGTAACTGTAGATACCTTCTCTCATGTTATTATTGCCACTGCTCGTACAGGGGAAGCAGTTAAAGATGTAATACAACATCTTTTTACATGCTTTTCCTATCTGGGCTTGCCAAAAGCTTTAAAAACTGATAATGCTCCTGCTTACACTTCTAAATCTTTTCAGCAATTCTGTACAAGATTTCAAATTAAACATAACACCGGCATCCCTTATAACCCACAAGGACAAGCCATTGTGGAAAGAGCACATCAAACACTGAAAATCCATATTCAAAAACTAAAAGAAGGGGAATTTAAATATAGTTCCCCCCATCAGATTTTGCAACATGCTCTTTTCGTAATAAATAACTTAAATGCTGATTCATCCGGAAACACTGCAATGCTTCGCCATTGGTGCCCAGAGCAATTGAATGCAAAACCATTAGTAAAATGGAGGGACCTTCTTTCCGGACAATGGAAAGGTCCTGACCCCTTATTAACCAATGGGCGAGGGTATGCTTGTGTTTTTCCACAGGACGCGGACGCTCCGATTTGGGTTCCAGACAGACTAATTCGCCATGTCTCAGCTCCCCGGATACCAGAATCCCCCGCCACCGCGATCTCTAAAAAGGAAGAAACTCCCTCTTCCCCCGCTCCCTCCGCCAGCACGGGAAACGCCGCTGACCCCAGGACAGCTGACATTGGAGATCCCGGATAGGCGCGGATCGGAGCCACCCACTGGACAGATGTCACGACTTCAGATACAGGATATTGCACCCCCTGATTTTTTGCCTCGCAGGAATCCATTAGGACGCCCAGCTCAGTCAACCCAACAAGCCTCCTTGCCCACCTGGGGACAGATTAAAGCTCTCTGTCGCCAGGCACAGGGGATAGCTACCCTACAGGGATCGTCAGTCTCTCCTGAAAAGGTGTTTATTGCCATGCTTGCCTTGCTCTCTTGCCAGGTAAGCGCTGCTCCCATTCCAACCAAATATTGGGCGTTTCTCCCGGATCCTCCAACTTTCCAAGTTGTTACTTGGAACAGTGACCCCATACGAGTTAGTACAGACCAGCCTCGCCTTTTGGGAGGATCTTATACTTCCTATACAAAAGACCAATACCCTATTAATTTCAATTATACCTTTAAAGGACTAGCAGATGATTTTCCTGTCTGCTTTAATTTTCCTCCTGGCCTTACAGGAGACTTCTTTACCAAGACAGGATGCATTGGAGCCTCCACAAAAGCAGTTATGACAGATTCCCCAACCTCTAAATTTGCATCTATAGGGGATCGGTCTGCTTGGATATTACGAGCCCGTATGCCTGGGGTCCTTGGCCCCTATAAGTCTTTGTCTCTCAAAACTCCATCAGAATATCCAAATTGTGATGATGTTGCTCCCTCAGATGTTATTTGGAAAACTATAGATGATCATTCAGGATATCCGATTTGGAAATCTTGTATTTATAATTCAAGAGTAGATTACAATATGCCGGGAGGAAGAAATTGTGCGATTCAGGACTGGAGCAACCCAAATCCAGGTCAAGACCCTGAGTCTGACGATGACTTTATCAATAGATTGGATAATTGGAAAGAATATTCAATTTCTTGGCCGTTAGTTGCCACCAGACGGCATCATAACCAATTTGTTCCCCCTATGCTGTCTTATATAACTAGAGGTAAAACCTTTTGGCAGCCAGAAATTTGGAGAGCCCTTGCGGCTACCGCCCCTATTATTTTAATCCGACCAAAAAATACCTCTATTTACTCTATTTTAGCTTGTCTACCCTCTCCTTATGTTTTTCTTTTCACTAATGATTCTGAAAGACTTAACATACAATTGAATTATACAGGTGGACCCCATGTAGTGTCTTGTGAACAATGTATGCTTTCATCCTGTTTAACTCCTCAATATAAAGTTTGCTCTTTCATGGTTTTAAAACGTCCGCCCTATCTCATGGTACCTGTAACTGTAGCCACGTATTGGTATGATAACCATGGCCTAGCTGTACTGCAACAGCTACAAGATTTAATGCGAACACGACGGTTTGTGGGCTTACTTGTTTTGGGAATATCAGCTTTGATAACCGCAATTACTTCTGTTACTGTGGCGGCATTATCATTGTCTCAACAAGTGTATACTGCCCAATATGTTGACACCGTATCCAAAAATGTTTCTCTAACGCTGGCAACCCAGGAAATTATAGATAGGAAGCTAGAAATAAGGATTGATGCCTTAGAAGAAGCAGTAATGCATATTGGGAATGAATTACAGAGTCTGAAAATGAAATTGGCTCTTTCATGTCATGCCGATTACCGGTGGATATGTGTTACATCCCTGAAAGTAAATGAGACAGATTTTAAATGGGAGAGGGTCAAAAATCATATTTTAGGTGTCTGGAACAGCTCAGATATTAGTTTAGATTTAGGGAAACTTCATAATCAGATTCAGACCTTGGAACACTCCCGATTAGATTTTACCGCCGCAGGAGAAGCCAATGACTTTTTCCACACCTTCTCTGACTTCATTTCTGGAAAAACTCTTCTGACTACTGTCTCTAGCTATGCTGCTGTGGGTGCCATAATCCTGCTCCTTGTAATCGTGCTTCCTTGTGTTGTCAGGACTCTTCGGCAGAGCATTCGGAATCTCGCGACTGAACTGCACCTAATTTTTTTAAAAAACTAATAAAGAAGGGGGAGTTGCCGGAAGCCAGTGTGAGGAATCCCGCCCGTGACAAGGTCATGAGGAAGGAAGCTGACATACGCAAGGCGTGCTCAGACTTCAGGGACCCCTCTGGATATTCCTAAGCATGTACCCCAGCAAAAATCTGCCGGCTTTTGTGCTCTGCTTTTCCACTTTTCTGATATTCTCTGGAAAAAAGTCAATTCAGGGTTTTAGTCTTCTGCATTTGAAAGGGATGTTTCAGTTAAACCCCTCTGATAGCTCTCTAGTCTGCCTAACAGGTTCCCCAGACCTCTTACAGCTTGTGAATTGCTTACAGCCCCCCAACCGCGAGAGGCACAAAGCTTACAGCTTGTGAATTGCTTACAGCCCCCCAACCGCGGGAGGCACAAAGCTTAAAAGCATCTTAAAGATACAGAGCCTTTTCTAAAGAGTTAAAAATTATATTGGTAGAGGGTTTTCACTGTTGACTCAAGGATTGCTGCCAGACCTCCTTATTCTTTATCTTTTAGGCACCTGGAAGGATGTTAATGTAAGCAGGATGTAGAAAAAGATACATAGTAGTTTTGATGTTAGCAACACTAGACTTTTGAGTTAATTGCTTCTCTTTTGCTATAAATCACTGCACTCCCTCTACTTGTTATAAGTTGCTGTATCCTTGCTGTCTAAGAATGTAACTTTCTTTAGTGCTTTCCGAGAGTGGCACCAGACCTTGGGAAGATCAACACAAATAAGTCTTGTGGTTGACAAACCCTTATCAGAAAAAAGGCTGTAAAATGTTAATTGGCCCTTTTGGTTGGAAGATGATGTAAATTACCTAAGACTTGTGTATACAATTAGGTATGCAGAGAGAAAAGCCTGGTTTTGATAAGAGTCTGGACTGCTAACGCTGCATAACTTTGTGTTACCCATTGATCTCCATGTTTTATCAAAAGTATAAAAGGCCTTCTGAACAATAAAGGACGGGACCAGATTCTCAGACCAGTTTCTCGGACTAGTCTCGGCCTGGTGTCTTGGGAATATGGCTCCCCCCGTGTCTCTCTCTCTCTCTCTTTTTCTCTCCCTTTTCTTCCCTCTGCTCTTTACTTTAATTTCAGGCTGAATTTCCATCTGGGGCGCGGAGGCTCGCCAGGTCTACTTATTTGCCCTGGTTATTAAGATCCGCGAGAAAGGGAGCTTAAGGCGAGGCACCCTTAGATATTCAAGCGGGCACCGGTGGCCCAACGTAGATGGTGCAAATTCCTTGTCTGGAATTTTATTGGTCTTCCGCGTAAACCAAGCTATTCAGCCCTCTTTCTCCACTTAATCTTCCTACTGCACTACAGTTTCTTAATCTAATCTTATATTAATAAATAAACAAGTCTTTCCACGCCAACGCCGTCCACCCTTCGAATTCCCTGGATCCACCGGGGCTGGACCCCGGCAATACCCGTCTCCACTCGAGAGGAAGCACGATGGTCCCGCCCACATCCAGAGGAGCCCCGTTTCCCCCTCGTAGCTCGAGATGAGGGATCCTTTGCCTGCTTTCAACGGGAAAGAATTCCCGGAGTTCCCGTCGCATCTCAAGAGGAGGCACTCTCAACAGGAAAGGCGAGAGGAACTCCATGGTCGTACCACCATTCCAAGAGTCCCCCAGATGTCTCAGTCCATTCCAGAGGAACCTCTTTGCCCTGCACTGGCTCATCTTTCACGCCGAGGATCGACTCACACCACGGTGGCACGTGGGACAGCCCTGTGGGAAAGCCTCGAGGGAAAACCACAGATCATTTGATCCACGCGAAGGGAAGCGTGACATTGCTGCTACAGCCTGGAAAGAAAACGCACGTGCATGCCCCCACTCGAGACGAGGCCTGACTCCCCTGCGGAGACTCCAGAAGTACCCAAAGATCCATGTCAGCCCCTGAGAGGAATCCTCGTTTCCGGCCCTGACTCCACACAAGGTTTTTGGCCCCGGTATCGACGGGAGAGGAATCCCGCGAGGCCCCCTAGCAACTCGCATGTGGACTGGCCTCTCCTGAGGCCACCAGGGCGGGTCCCTGAGGTCCCCGTCGTAACTCGAGAACACCTGCCGCATCTCGAGAAAATCCAGGAAGTTCTCCCTTCCAGGCGAGATGAGGCCTATTTCCGATGAGGCGTCTGGAGACTAATGACACCTAACCTCTGGAACTTCGAAAGGGTCTTTCACACCCTTGCTGCAACTCAAGAAGTTCACTTCCATACCCGTCTCCACTAGAGAGGAAGCAGGATGGTCCCGCCCACATCCAGAGGAGCCCCGTTTCCCCCTCGTAGCTCGAGATGAGGGATCCTTTGCCTGCTATCAACGGGAAAGAATTCCCGGCGTTCCCGTCGCATCTCAAGAGGAGGCACTCTCAACAGGAAAGGCGAGAGGAACTCCATGGTCGTACCACCATTCCAAGAGTCCCCCAGATGTCTCAGTCCATTCCAGAGGAAGCTCTTTGCCCTGCACTGGCTCATCTTTCACGCAGAGGATCGACTCACACCACGGAGGCACGTGGGACAGCCCTGTGGGAAAGCCTCGAGGGAAAGCCTCGAGGGAAAATCACAGATCCTTTGATCCACGCGACGGGAAGCGTGACATTGCTGCTACAGCCTGGAAGGAAAGCACACGTGCATGCCCCCACTCGAGACGAGGCCTGACTCCCCTGGGGAGACTCCAGAAGTACCCAAAGATCCATGTCAGCCCCTGAGAGGAATCCTCGGTTCCGGCCCTGACTCCACACAAGGTATTTGGCACCGGTATCGACGGGAGAGGAATCCCGAGAGGCCCCCTAGCAACTCGCATGGGGACTGGCCTTTCCTGAGGCCACCAGGGAGGGTCCCTGAGGTCCACGTCGTAACTCGAGAACACCTGCTGCAACTCGAGAAAATCCAGGAAGTTCTCCCTTCCAGGCGAGATGAGGCCTATTTCCGATGAGGCGTCTGGAGACTAATGACACCTAACCTCTGGAATTTCGAAAGGGTCTTTCACACCCTTGCTGCAACTCAAGGAGTTCACTTCCATACCCGTCTCCACTCGAGAGGAAGCAGGATGGTCCCGCCCACATCCAGAGGAGCCCCGTTTCCCCCTCGTAGCTCGAGATGAGGGATCCTTTCCCTGCTTTCAACGGGAAAGAATTCCCGGCGTTCCCATCGCATCTCTAGAGGAGGCACTCTCAACAGGAAAGGCGAGAGGAACTCCATGGTCGTACCACCATTCCAAGAGTCCCCCAGATGTCTCAGTCCATTCCAGAGGAACCTCTTTGCCCTGCACTGGCTCATCTTTCACGCCGAGGATCGACTCACACCACGGTGGCACGTGGGACAGCCCTGTGGGAAAGCCTCGAGGGAAAACCACAGATCCTTTGATCCACGCGAAGGGAAGCGTGACATTGCTGCTACAGCATGGAAAGAAAACGCACGTGCATGCCCCCACTCGAGACGAGGCCTGACTCCCCTGCGGAGACTCCAGAAGTACCCAAAGATCCATGTCAGCCCCTGAGAGGAATCCTCGTTTCCGGCCCTGACTCCACACAAGGTTTTTGGCCCCGGTATCGCCGGGAGAGGAATCCCGAGAGGCCCCCTAGCAACTCGCATGGGGACTGGCCTTTCCTGAGGCCACCAGGGCGGGTCCCTGAGGTCCCCGTCGTAACTCGAGAACACCTGCCGCAACTCGAGAAAATCCAGGAAGTTCTCCCTTCCAGGCGAGATGAGGCCTATTTCCGATGAGGCGTCTGGAGACTAATGACACCTAACCTCTGGAACTTCGAAAGGGTCTTTCACACCCTTGCTGCAACTCAAGAAGTTCACCGCCATACCCGACTCCACTCGAGAGGAAGCACGATGGTCCCGCCCACATCCAGAGGAGCCCCGTTTCCCCCTCGTAGCTCGAGATGAGGGATCCTTTCCCTGCTTTCAACGGGAAAGTATTCCCGTCATTCCCGTCGCATCTCAAGAGGAGGCACTCTCAACAGGAAAGGCGAGAGGAACTCCATGGTCGTACCACCATTCCAAGAGTCCCCCAGATGTCTCAGTCCATTCCAGAGGAAACTCTTTGCCCTGCACTGGCTCATCTTTCATGCCGAGGATCGACTCACACCACGGTGGCACGTGGGACAGCCCTGAGGGAAAGCCTTGAGGGAAAGCCTCGAGGGAAAACCACAGATCCTTTGATCCACGCGAAGGGAAGCGTGACATTGCTGCTACATCCTGGAAGGAAAGCGCACGTGCCTGCCCCCACTCGAGACGAGGCCTGACTCCCCTGGGGAGACTCCAGAAGTACCCAAAGATCCATGTCAGCCCCTGAGAGGAATCCTCGGTTCCGGCCCTGACTCCACACAAGGTTTTTGGCCCCGGTATCGACGGGAGAGGAATCCCGAGAGGCCCCCTAGCAACTCGCATGGGGACTGGCCTCTACTGAGGCCACCAGGGCGGGTCCCTGAGGTCCCCGTCGTAACTCGAGAACACCTGCCCCAACTCGAGAAAATCCAGGAAGTTCTCCCTTCCAGGCGAGATGAGGCCTATTTCTGATGAGGCGTCTGGAGACTAATGACACCTAACCTCTGGAACTTCGAAAGGGTCTTTCACACCCTTGCTGCAACTCAAGAAGTTCACCGCCATACCCGTTTCCACTCGAGAAGAAGCACGATGGTCCCGCCCACATCCAGAGGAGCCCCGTTTCCCCCTCGTAGCTCGAGATGAGGGATCCTTTTCCTGCTTTCAACGGGAAAAAATTCCCGGCGTTCCCGTCGCATCTCAAGAGGAGGCACTCTCAACAGGAAAGGCGAGAGGAACTCCATGGTCGTACCACCATTCCAAGAGTCCCCCAGATGTCTCAGTCCATTCCAGAGGAAACTCTTTGCCCTGCACTGGCTCATCTTTCACGCCGAGGATCGACTCACACCACGGTGGCACGTGGGACAGCCCTGTGGGAAAGCCTCGAGGGAAAGCCTCGAGGGAAAACCACAGATCCTTTGATCCACGCGACGGGAAGCGTGACATTGCTGCTACAGCCTGGAAGGAAAGTGCACGTGCATGCCCCCTCACGAGACGAGGCCTGTCTCCCCTGGCGAGACTCCAGAAGTACCCAAAGATCCATATCAGCCCCTGAGAGGAATCCTCGGTTCTGGCCCTGACTCCACACAAGGTTTTTGGCCCCGGTATCGACGGGAGAGGAATCCCGAGAGGCCCCCTAGCAACTCGCATGGTGAGTGGCCACTCCTGAGGCCACCAGGGCGGGTCCCTGAGGTCCCCGTCGTAACTCGAGAACACCTGCCGCAACTCGAGAAAATCCAGGAAGTTCTCCCTTCCAGGCGAGATGAGGCCTATTTCCGATGAGGCGTCTGGAGACTAATGACACCTAACCTCTGGAACTTCGAAAGGGTCTTTCACACCCTTGCTGCAACTCAAGGAGTTCACTGCCATACCCGTCTCCACTCGAGAGGAAGCACGATGGTCCCGCCCACATCCAGAGGAGCCCCGTTTCCCCCTCGTAGCTCGAGATGAGGGATCCTTTGCCTGCTTTCTACGGGAAAGAATTCCCGGAGTTCCCGTCGCATCTCAAGAGGAGGCACTCTCAACAGGAAAGGCGAGAGGAACTCCATGGTCGTACCACCATTCCAAGAGTCCCCCAGATGTCTCAGTCCATTCCAGAGGAACCTCTTTGCCCTGCACTGGCTCATCTTTCAGGCCGAGGATCGACTCACACCACGGTGGCACGTGGGACAGCCCTGTGGGAAAGCCTCGAGGGAAAACCACAGATCCTTTGATCCACGCGAAGGGAAGCGTGACATTGCTGCTACAGCCTGGATAGAAAACGCACGTGCATGCCCCCACTCGAGACGAGGCCTGACTCCCCTGCGGAGACTCCAGAAGTACCCAAAGATCCATGTCAGCCCCTGAGAGGAATCCTCGTTTCCGGCCCTGACTCCACACAAGGTTTTTGGCCCCGGTATCGACGGGAGAGGAATCCCGCGAGGCCCCCTAGCAACTCGCATGTGGACTGGCCTCTCCTGAGGCCACCAGGGCGGGTCCCTGAGGTCCCCGTCGTAACTCGAGAACACCTGCCGCATCTCGAGAAAATCCAGGAAGTTCTCCCTTCCAGGCGAGATGAGGCCTATTTCCGATAAGGCGTCTGGAGACTAATGACACCTAACCTCTGGAACTTCGAAAGGGTCTTTCACACCCTTGCTGCAACTCAAGAAGTTCACTTCCATACCCGTCTCCACTAGAGAGGAAGCAGGATGGTCCCGCCCACATCCAGAGGAGCCCCGTTTCCCCCTCGTAGCTCGAGATGAGGGATCCTTTGCCTGCTTTCAACGGGAAAGAATTCCCGGCGTTCCCGTCGCATCTCAAGAGGAGGCACTCTCAACAGGAAAGGCGAGAGGAACTCCATGGTCCTACCACCATTCCAAGAGTCCCCCAGATGTCTCAGTCCATTCCAGAGGAATCTCTTTGCCCTGCACCTGCTCATCTTTCACGCCGAGGATCGACTCACACCACGGTGGCACATGGGACAGCCCTGTGGGAAAGCCTCGAGGGAAAGCCTCGAGGGAAAACCACAGATTCTTTGATCCACGCGACAGGAAGCGTGACATTGCTGCTACAGCCTGGAAGGAAAGCGCACGTGCATGCCCCCACTCGAGACGAGGCCTGACTCCCCTGGGGAGACTCCAGAAGTACCCAAAGATCCATGTCAGCCCCTGAGAGGAATCCTCGGTTCCGGCCCTGACTCCACACAAGGTTTTTGGCCCCGGTATCGACGGGAGAGGAATCCCGAGAGGCCCTCTAGCACATCGCATGGGGACTGGCCTCTCCTGAGGCCACCAGGGCGGGTCCCTGAGGTCCCCGTCGTAACTCGAGAACACCTGCCGCAACTCGAGAAAATCCAGGAAGTTCTCCCTTCCAGGCGAGATGAGGCCTATTTCCGATGAGGCGTCTGGAGACTAATGACACCTAACCTCTGGAACTTCGAAAGGGTCTTTCACACCCTTGCTGCAACTCAAGAAGTTCACCGCCATACCCGTGTCCACTCGAGAGGAAGCACGATGGTCCCGCCCACATCCAGAGGAGCCCCGTTTCCCCCTCGTAGCTCGAGATGAGGGATCCTTTCCCTGCTTTCAACGGGAAAGAATTCCCGGCGTTCCCGTCGCATCTCAAGAGGAGGCACTCTCAACAGGAAAGGCGAGAGGAACTCCATGGTCGTACCACCATTCCAAGAGTCCCCCAGATGTCTCAGTCCATTCCAGAGGAACCTCTTTGCCCTGCACTGGCTCATCTTTCACGCCGAAGATCGACTCACACCACGGTGGCACGTGGGACAGCCCTGTGGGAAAGCCTCGAGGGAAAGCCTCGAGGGAAAACCACAGATCCTTTGATCCACGCCACGGTAAGCGTGACATTGCTGCTACAGCCTGGAAGGAAAGCGCACGTGCATGCCCCCACTCGAGACGAGGCCTGACTCCCCTGGGGAGACTCCAGAAGTACCCAAAGATCCATGTCAGCCCCTGAGAGGAATCCTCGGTTCCGGCCCTGACTCCACACAAGCTTTTTGGCCCCGGTATCGACGGGAGAGGAATCCCGAGAGGCCCCCTAGCACCTCGCATGTGGACTGGCCTCTCCTGAGGCCACCAGGGCGGGTCCCTGAGGTCCCCGTCTTAACTCGAGAACACCTGCCGCACCTCGAGAAAATCCAGGAAGTTCTCCCTTCCAGGCGAGATGAGGCCTATTTCCGATGAGGCGTCTGGAGACTAATGACACCTAACCTTTGGAATTTCGAAAGGGTTTTTCACACCCTTGCTGCAACTCAAGAAGTTCACCGCCATACCCGTCTCCACTCGAGAGGAAGCACGATGGTCCCGCCCACATCCAGAGGAGCCCCGTTTCCCTCTCGGAGCTCGAGATGAGGGATCCTTTCCTGCTTTCAACGGGAAGGAATTCCCGGCGTTCCCGTCACATCTCAAGAGGAGGCACTCTCAACAGGAAAGGCGAGAGGAACTCCATGGTCGTACCACCATTCCTAGAGTCCCCCAGATGTCTCAGTCCATTCCAAAGGAACCTCTTTGCCCTGCACTGGCTCATCTTTCACGCCGAGGATCGACTCACACCACGGAGTCACGTGGGACAGCCCTGTGGGAAAGCCTCGAGGGAAAGCCTCGAGGGAAAACCACAGATCCTTTGATCCACGCGACGGGAAGCGTGACATTGCTGCTACAGCCTGGAAGGAAAGCGCACGTGCATGCCCCCACTCGAGACGAGGCCTGTCTCCCCTGGCGAGACTCCAGAAGTACCCAAAGATCCATATAAGCCCCTGAGAGGAATCCTCGGTTCCGACCCTGACTCCACACAAGGTTTTTGGCCTTGGTATCGACGGGAGAGGAATCCCGAGAGGCCCCCTAGCACCTGGCATGGGGGCGGGCCTCTCCTGAGGCCACGAGGGCGGGTCCCTGAGGTCCCCGTCGTAACTCGAGAACACCTGCCGCAACTCGAGAAAATCCAGGAAGTTCTCCCTTCCAGGCGAGATGAGGCCTATTTCCGATGAGGCGTCTGGAGACTAATGACACCTAACCTCTCGAACTTCGAAAGGGTCTTTCACACCCTTGCTGCAACTCAAGAAGTTCACCGCCATACCCGTCTCCACTCGAGAGGAAGCACGATGGTCCCGCCCACATCCAGAGGAGCCCCGTTTCCCCCTCGTAGCTCGAGATGAGGGATCCTTTCCCTGCTTTCAACGGGAAAGTATTCCCGGTGTTCCCGTCGTATCTCAAGAGGAGGCACTCTCAACAGGAAAGGCGAGAGGAACTCCATGGTCGTACCACCATTCCAAGAGTCCCCCAGATGTCTCAGTCCATTCCAGAGGAACCTCTTTGCCCTGCACTGGCTCATCTTTCACGCCGAGGATCGACTCACACCACGGTGGCACGTGGGACAGCCCTGTGGGAAAGCCTCGAGGGAAAACCACAGATCCTTTGATCCACGCCACGGGAAGCGTGACATTGCTGCTACAGCCTGTAAGGAAAGCGCACGTGCATGCCCCCACTCGAGACGAGGCCTGACTCCCCTGGGGAGACTCCAGAAGTACCCAAAGATCCATGTCAGCCCCTGAGAGGAATCCTCGGTTCCGGCCCTGACTCCACACAAGGTTTTTGTCCCCGGTATCGACGGGAGAGGAATCCCGAGAGGCCCCCTAGCACCTCGCATGGGTACTGGCCTATCCTGAGGCCACCAGGGCGGGTCCCTGAGGTCCCCGTCGTAACTCGAGAACACCTGCCGCAACTCGAGAAAATCCAGGAAGTTCTCCCTTCCAGGCGAGATGAGGCCTATTTCCGATGAGGCGTCTGGAGACTAATGACACCTAACCTCTGGAAATTCGAAAGGGTCTTTCACACCCTTGCTGCAACTCAAGAAGTTCACCGCCATACCCGTCTCCACTCGAGAGGAAGCACGATGGTCCCGCCCACATCCAGAGGAGCCCCGTTTCCCCCTCGTAGCTCGAGATGAGGGATCCTTTCCCTGCTTTCAACGGGAAAGAATTCCCGGCGTTCCCGTCGCATCTCAAGAGGAGGCACTCTCAACAGGAAAGGCGAGAGGAACTCCATGGTCCTACCACCATTCCTAGAGGCCCCCAGATGTCTCAGTCCATTCCAGAGGAACCTCTTTGCCCTGCACTGGCTCATCTTTCACGCCAAGGATCGACTCACACCACGGAGGCACGTGGGACAGCCCTGTGGGAAAGCCTCGAGGGAAAGCCTCGAGGGAAAACCACAGATCCTTTGATCCATGCGACGGGAAGCGTGACATTGCTGCTACAGCCTGGAAGGAAAGCGCACGTGCATGCCCCAACTCGAGACGAGCCCTGACTCCCTTGGGGAGACTCCAGAAATACCCAAAGATCCATGTCAGCCCCTGAGAGGAATCCTCGGTTCCACCCCTGACTCCACACAAGGTTTTTGGCCCCGGTATCGACGGGAGAGGAATCCCGAGAGGCCCCCTAGCAACTCCCATGGGGACTGGCCTCTCCTGAGGCCACCAGGGCGGGTCCCTGAGGTCCCCGTCATAACTCGAGAACACCTGCCTCAACTCGAGAAAATCCAGGAAGTTCTCCCTTCCAGGCGAGATGAGGCCTATTTCCGATGAGGCGTCTGGAGACTAATGACACCTAAACTCTGGAACTTCGAAAGGGTCTTTCACACCCTTGCTGCAACTCAAGAAGTTCACCGCCATATGCGTCTCCACTCGAGAGGAAGCACGATGGTCCCGCCCACATCCAGAGGAGCCCCGTTTCCCCCTCGTAGCTCGAGATGAGGGATCCTTTCCCTGCTTTCAACGGGAAAGAATTCCCGGCGTTCCCGTCGCATCTCAAGAGGAGGCACTCTCAACAGGAAAGGCGAGAGGAACTCCATGGTCGTACCACCATTCCAAGAGTCCCCCAGATGTCTCAGTCCATTCCAGAGGAACCTCTTTGCCCTGCACTGGCTCATCTTTCACGCCGAGGATCGACTCACACCACGGTGGCACGTGGGACAGCCCTGTGGGAAAGCCTCGAGGGAAAACCACAGATCCTTTGATCCACGCGACGGGAAGCGTGACATTGCTGCTACAGCCTGGAAGTAAAGCGCACGTGCATGCCCCGACTCGAGACGAGGCCTGACTCCCCTGGGGAGACTCCAGAAGTACCCAAAGATCCATGTCAGCCCCTGAGAGGAATCCTCGGTTCCGGCCCTGACTCCACACAAGGTTTTTGACCCCGGTATCGACGGGAGAGGAATCCCGAGAGGCCCCCTAGCAACTCGCATGGGGACTGGCCTCTCCTGAGGCCACCAGGGAGGGTCCCTGAGGTCCCCGTCGTAACTCGAGAACACCTGCCGCAACTCGAGAAAATCCAGGAAGTTCTCCCTTCCAGGCGAGATGAGGCCTATTTCCGATGAGGCGTCTGGAGACTAATGACACCTAACCTCTGGAACTTCGAAAGGGTCTTTCACACCCTTGCTGCAACTCAAGAAGTTCACCGCCATACCCGTCTCCACTCGAGAGGAAGCACGATCGTCCCACCGACATCCAGAGGAGCCCCCTATCCCCCTCGTAGCTCGAGATGAGGAATCCTTTCCCTGCTTTCAATGGGAAAGAATTCCTGGCGTTCCCGTCGCATCTGAAGCGGAGGCACTCTCAACAGGAAAGGAGAGAGGAACTCCATGGTCGTACCACCATTCCAAGAGTCCCCCAGATGTCTCAGTCCATTCCAGAGGAACCTCTTTGCCCTGCACTGGCTCATCTTTCACGCCGAGGATCGACTCACACCACGGTGGCACGTGGGACAGCCCTGTGGGAAACCCTCGAGGGAAAGCCTCGAGGGAAAACCACAGATCCTTTGATCCACGCCACGGGAAGCGTGACATTGCTGCTACAGCCTGGAAGGAAAGTGCACGTGCATGCCCCGACTCGAGACGAGGCCTGACTCCCCTGGGGAGACTCCAGAAGTACCCAAAGATCCATGTCAGCCCCTTAGAGGAATCCTCGGTTCAGGCCCTGACTCCACACAAGGTTTTTGGCCCCGGTATCGACGGGAGAGGAATCCCGAGAGTCCCCCTAGCAACTCGTATGGGGACTGGCCTCTCCTGAGGCCACCAGGGCGGGTTCCTGAGGTCCCCGTCGTAACTCGAGAACACCTGCCACAACTCGAGAAATTCCAGGAAGTTCCCCCTTCCAGGCGAGATGAGGCCTATTTCCGATGAGGCGTCTGGAGACTAATGACACCTAACCTCTGGAACTTCGAAAGGGTCTTTCACACCCTTGCTGCAACTCAAGAAGTTCACCGCCATACCCGTCTCCACTCGAGAGGAAGCACGTTGGTCCCGCCCACATCCAGAGGAGCCCCGTTTCCCCCTCGGAGCTCGAGATGAGGGATCCTTTCCCTGCTTTCAACGGGAAAGAATTCCCGGCGTTCCCGTCGCATCTCAAGAGGAGGCACTCTCAACAGGAAAGGAGAGAGGAACTCCATGGTCGTACCACCATTCCAAGAGTCCCCCAGATGTCTCAGTCCATTCCAGAGGAACCTCTTTGCCCTGCACTGGCTCATCTTTCACGCCGAGGATCGACTCACACCACGGTGGCACGTGGGACAGCCCTGTGGGAAAGCCTCGAGGGAAAGCCTCGAGGGAAAACCACAGATCCTTTTATCCACGCGATGGGAAGCTTGACATTGCTGCTACAGCCTGGAAGGAAAGCGCACGTGCATGCCCCCACTCGAGATGAGGCCTCTCTCCCCTGCCGAGACTCCAGAAGTACCCAAAGATCCATATCAGCCCGTGAGAGGAATCCTCGGTTCCGGCCCTGACTCCACACAAGGTTTTTGGCCCGGGTATCGACGGGAGAGGAATCCCGAGAGGCCCCCTAGGAATTCGCATGGGGACTGGCCTCTCCTGAGGCCACCAGGGCGGGTCCCTGAGGTCCCCGTCGTAACTCGAGAACACCTGCCACAACTCGAGAAAATCCAGGAAGTTCTCCCTTCCAGGCGAGATGAGGCCTATTTCCGATGAGGCGTCTGGAGACTAATGACATCTAACCTCTGGAACTTCGAAAGGGTCTTTCACACCCTTGCTGCAACTCAAGAAGTTCACCGCCATACCCGTCTCCACTGGAGAGGAAGCACGATCGTCCCGCCCACATCCAGAGGAGCCCCCTTTCCCCCTCGTAGCTCGAGATGAGGAATCCTTTCCCTGCTTTCAATGGGAAAGAATTCCCGGCGTTCCCGTCGCATCTCAAGGGGAGGCACTCTCAACAGGAAAGGCGAGAGGAACTCCATGGTCGTACCACCATTCCAAGAGTCCCCCAGATGTCTCAGTCCATTCCAGAGGAACCTCTTTGCCCTGCACTGGCTCATCTTTCACGCCGAGGATCGACTTACACCACGGTGGCACGTTGGACAGCCCTGTGGGAAAGCCTCGAGGGAAAGCCTCGAGGGAAAACCACAGATCCTTTGATCCACGCCACGGGAAGCGTGACATTGCTGCTACAGCCTGGAAGGAAAGTGAACGTGCATGCCCCGACTCGAGACGAGGCCTGACTCCCCTGGGGAGACTCCAGAAGTACCCAAAGATCCATGTCAGCCCCTGAGAGGAATCTTCGTTTCCGGCCCTGACTCCACACAAGGTTTTTGGCCCCGGTATCGACGGGAGAGGAATCCCGAGAGGCCCCCTAGCAAGTCGCATGGGGACTGGCCTCTCCTGAGGCCACCAGGGCGGGTCCCTGAGGTCCCCGTCGTAACTCGAGAACACCTGCCGCAACTCGAGAAAATCCAGGAAGTTCTCCCTTCCAGGCGAGATGAGGCCTATTTCCGATCAAGCGTCTGGAGACTAATGACACCTAAACTCTGGAACTTCGAAAGGGTCTTTCACACCCTTGCTGCAACTCAAGAAGTTCACCGCCATACCCGTCTCCACTCTAGAGGAAGCACGATGGTCCCGCCCACATCCAGAGGAGCCCCGTTTCCCCCTCCTAGCTCGAGATGAGCGATCGTTTCCCTGCTTTCAACGGGAAAGAATTCCCGGCGTTCCCGTCGCATCTCAAGAGGAGGCACTCTCAACAGGAAAGGCGAGTGGAACTCCATGGTCGTACCACCATTCCAAGAGTCCCGCAGATGTCTCAGTCCATTCCAGAGGAACCTCTTTGCCCTGCACTGGCTCATCTTTCACGCCGAGGATCGACTCACACCACGGTGGCACGTGGGACAGCCCTGTGGGAAAGCCTCGAGGGAAAACCACAGATCCTTTGATCCACGCCACGGGAAGCGTGACATTGCTGCTACAGCCTGGAAGGAAAGTGCACGTGCATGCCCCGACTCGAGACGAGGCCTGACTCCCCTGGGGAGACTCCAGAAGTACCCAAAGATCCATGTCAGCCCCTGAGAGGAATCCTCGGTTACGGCCCTGACTCCACACAAGGTTTTTGGCCCCGGTATCGACGGGAGAGGAATCCCGAGAGGCCCCCTAGCAACTCGCATGGGGACTGGCCTCTCCTGAGGCCACCAGGGCGGGTCCCTGAGGTCCCCGTCGTAACTCGAGAACACCTGCCGCAACTCGAGAAATTCCAGGAAGTTTCCCCTTCCAGGCGAGATGAGGCCTATTTCCGATGAGGCGTCTGGAGACTAATGACACCTAACCTCTGGACCTTCGAAAGGGTCTTTCACACCCTTTCTGCAACTCAATAAGTTCACCGCCATACCCGTCTCCACTCGAGAGGAAGCACGATGGTCCCGCCCACATCCAGAGGAGCCCCGTTTCCCCCTCGTAGCTCGAGATGAGGGATCCTTTCCCTGCTTTCAACGGGAAAGAATTCCCGGCGTTCCCGTTGCATCTCAAGAGGAGGCACTCTCAACAAGAAAGGCGAGAGGAACTGCATGGTCTTACCACCATTTCAAGAGTCCCCCAGAAGTCTCAGTCCATTCCAGAGGAACCTCTTTGCCCTGCACTGGCTCATCTTTCACGCCGAGGATCGACTCACACCACGGTGGCACGTGGGACAGCCCTGTGGGAAAGCCTCGAGGGAAAGCCTCGAGGGAAAACCACAGATCCATTGATCCAGGCCACGGGAAGCGTGACATTGCTGCTACAGCCTGGAAGGAAAGTGCACGTGCATGCCCCGACTCGAGACGAGGCCTGACTCCCCTGGGGAGACTCCAGAAGTACCCAAAGATCCATGTCAGCCCCTGAGAGGAATCTTCGTTTCCGGCCCTGACTCCACACAAGGTTTTTGGCCCCGGTATCGACGGGAGAGGAATCCCGAGAGGCCCCCTAGCAAGTCGCATGGGGACTGGCCTCTCCTGAGGCCACCAGGGCGGGTCCCTGAGGTCCCCGTCGTAACTCGAGAACACCTGCCGCAACTCGAGAAAATCCAGGAAGTTCTCCCTTCCAGGCGAGATGAGGCCTATTTCCGATCAAGCGTCTGGAGACTAATGACACCTAAACTCTGGAACTTCGAAAGGGTCTTTCACACCCTTGCTGCAACTCAAGAAGTTCACCGCCATACCCGTCTCCACTCTAGAGGAAGCACGATGGTCCCGCCCACATCCAGAGGAGCCCCGTTTCCCCCTCCTAGCTCGAGATGAGCGATCGTTTCCCTGCATTCAACGGAAAAGAATTCCCGGCGTTCCCGTCGCATCTCAAGAGGAGGCACTCTCAACAGGAAAGGCGAGTGGAACTCCATGGTCGTACCACCATTCCAAGAGTCCCGCAGATGTCTCAGTCCATTCCAGAGGAACCTCTTTGCCCTGCACTGGCTCATCTTTCACGCCGAGGATCGACTCACACCACGGTGGCACGTGGGACAGCCCTGTGGGAAAGCCTCGAGGGAAAGCCTCGAGGGAAAACCACAGATCCTTTGATCCACGCGATGGGAAGCGTGACATTGCTGCTACAGCCTGGAAGGAAAGCGCACGTGCATGCCCCCACTCGAGACTAGGCCTCACTCCCCTGGGGAGACTCCAGAAGTACCCAAAGATCCATGTCAGCCCCTGAGAGGAATCCCCGGTTCCGGCCCTGACTCCACACAAGGTTTTTGGCCCGGGTATCGACGGGAGAGGAATCCCGAGAGGCCCCCTAGCAACTCGCATGGGGACTGGCCTCTCCTGAGGACACCAGGGCCGGTCCCTGAGGTCCCCGTCGTAACTCGAGAACACCTGCCGCAACTCGAGAAAATCCAGGAAGTTCTCCCATCCAGGCGAGATGAGGCCTATTTCCGATGAGGCGTCTGGAGACTAATGACACCTAACCTCTGGAACTTCGAAAGGGTCTTTCACACCCTTGCTGCAACTCAAGAAGTTCACCGCCATACCCGTCTCCACTCGAGAGGAAGCACGATCGTCCCGCCCACATCCAGAGGAGCCCCCTTTCCCCCTCGTAGCTCGAGATGAGGAATCCTTTCCCTGCTTTCAATGGGAAAGAATTCCCGGCGTTCCCGTCGCATTTCAAGCGGAGGTACTCCCAACAGGAAAGGCGAGAGGAACTCCATGGTCGTACCACCATTCCAAGAGTCCCCCAGATGTCTTAGTACATTCCAGAGGAAGCTCTTTGCCCTGCACTGGCTCATCTTTCACGCCGAGGATCGACTCACACCACGGTGGCACGTGGGACAGCCCTGTGGGAAAGCCTCGAGGGAAAGCCTCGAGGGAAAACCACAGATCCATTGATCCAGGCCACGGGAAGCGTGACATTGCTGCTACAGCCTGGAAGGAAAGTGCACGTGCATGCCCCGACTCGAGACGAGGCCTGACTCCCCTGGGGAGACTCCAGAAGTACCCAAAGATCCATGTCAGCCCCTGAGAGGAATCCTCGGTTATGGCCCTGACTCCACACAAGGTTTTTGGCCCCGGTATCGACGGGAGAGGAATCCCGAGAGGCCCCCTAGCAACTCGCATGGGGACTGGCCTCTCCTGAGGCCACCAGGGCGGGTCCCTGAGGTCCCCGTCGTAACTCGAGAACCTCTGCCGCAACTCGAGATATTCCAGGAAGTTCCCCCTTCCAGGCGAGATGAGGCCTATTTCCGATGAGGCGTCTGGAGACTAATGACACCTAACCTCTGGAACTTCGAAAGGGTCTTTCACACCCTTGCTGCAACTCAAGAAGTTCACCGCCATACCCGTCTCCACTCGAGAGGAAGCACGATCGTTCCGCCCACATCCAGCGAAGCCCCCTTTCCCCCTCGTAGCTCGAGATGAGGAATTCTTTCCCTGCTTTCAATGGGAAAGAATTCCCG
Organism: Capricornis sumatraensis; assembly: GCF_032405125.1. NCBI lineage: Eukaryota > Metazoa > Chordata > Mammalia > Artiodactyla > Bovidae > Capricornis > Capricornis sumatraensis. The sequence continues at coordinate 3,881,764 of NW_027184615.1, read as the reverse complement.
GCGTTCCCATCGCATCTCAAGCGGAGGCACTCTCAACAGGAAAGGCGAGAGGAACTCCATGGTCGTACCACCATTCCAAGAGTCCCCCAGATGTCTCAGTCCATTCCAGAGGAACCTCTTTGCCCTGCACTGGCTCATCTTTCACGCCGAGGATCGACTCACACCACGGTGGCACGTGGGACAGCCCTGTGGGAAAGCCTCGAGGGAAAGCCTCGAGGGAAAACCACAGATCCTTTGATCCACGCCACGGGAAGCGTGACATTGCTGCTACAGCCTGGAAGGAAAGCGCACGTGCATGCCCCCACTCGAGACGAGGCCTGACTAACATGGGGAGACTCCAGAAGTACCCAAAGATCCATGTCAGCCCCTGAGAGGAATCCTCGGTTCCGGCCCTGACTCCACACAAGGTTTTTGGCTCCGTTATCGACGGGAGAGGAATCCCGAGAGGCCCCCTAGCAACTCGCATAGGGACTGGCCTCTCCTGAGGCCACCAGGGCGGGTCCCTGAGGTCCCCGTCGTAACTCGAGAACACCTGCCGCAACTCGAGAAAATCCAGGAAGTTCTCCCTTCCAGGCGAGATGAGGCCTATTTCAGATGAGGCGTCTGGAGACTAATGACACCTAACCTCTGGAACTTCGAAAGGGTCTTTCACACCCTTGCTGCAACTCAAGAAGTTCACCGCCATACCCGTTTCCACTCGAGAGGAAGCACGATGGTCCCGCCCACATCCAGAGGAGCCCCGTTTCCCCCTCCTAGCTCGAGATGAGCGATCCTTTCCCTGCTTTCAACGGGAAAGAATTCCCGGCGTTCCCGTCGCATCTCAAGAGGAGGCACTCTCAACAGGAAAGGCGAGAGGAACTCCATGGTCGTACCACCATTCCAAGAGTCCCCCAGATGTCTCAGTCCATTCCAGAGGAACCTCTTTGCCCTGCACTGGCTCATCTTTCACGCCGAGGATCGACTCACACCACGGTGGCACGTGGGACAGCCCTGTGGGAAAGCCTCGAGGGAAAGCCTCGAGTGAAAACCACAGATCCTTTGATCCACGCGATGGGAAGCGTGACATTGCTGCTACAGCCTGGAAGGAAAGCGCACGTGCATGCCCCCACTCGAGATGAGGCCTGTCTCCCCTGGCGAGACTCCAGAAGTACCCAAAGATCCATATCAGCCAGTGAGAGGAATCCTCGGTTCCGGCCCTGACTCCACACAAGGTTTTTGGCCCGGGTATCGATGGAAGAGGAATCCCGAGAGGCCCCCTAGCAACTCGCATGGGGACTGGCCTCTCCTGAGGCCACCAGGGCCGGTCCCTGAGGTCCCCGTCGTAACTCGAGAACACCTGCCGCAACTCGAGAAAATCCAGGAAGTTCTCCCTTCCAGGCGAGATGAGGCCTATTTCCGATGAGGCGTCTGGAGACTAATGACACCTACCCTCTGGAACTTCGAAAGGGTCTTTCATACCCTTGTTGCAACTCAAGAAGTTCACCGCCATACCCGGCTCCACTCGAGAGGAAGCACGATCGTCCCGCCCACATCCAGAGGAGCCCCCTTTCCCCCTCGTAGCTCGAGATGAGGAATCCTTTCCCTGCTTTCAATGGGAAAGAATTCCCGGCATTCCCGTCGCATTTCAAGCGGAGGCACTCTCAACAGGAAAGGCGAGAGGAACTCCATGGTCGTACCACCATTCCAAGAGTCCCCCAGATGTCTCAGTCCATTCCAGAGGAAGCTCTTTGCCCTGCACTGGCTCATCTTTCACGCCGAGGATCGACTCACACCACGGTGGCACGTGGGACAGCCCTGTGGGAAAGCCTCGCGGGAAAGCTTCGAGGGAAAACCACAGATCCTTTGATCCACGCCACGGGAAGCGTGACATTGCTGCTACAGCCTGGAAGGAAAGTGCACGTGCATGCCCCGACTCGAGACGAGGCCTGACTCCACTGGGGAGACTCCAGAAGTACCCAAAGATCCATGTCAGCCCCTGAGAGGAATCCTCGGTTACGGCCCTGACTCCACACAAGGTTTTTGGCCCCGGTATCGACGGGAGAGGAATCCCGAGAGGCCCCCTAGCAACTCGCATGGGGACTGGCCTCTCCTGAGGCCACCAGGGCGGGTCCCTGAGGTCCCCGTCTTAACTCGAGAACACCTGCCGCAACTCGAGATATTCCAGGAAGTTCCCCCTTTCAGGCGAGATGAGGCCTATTTCCGATGAGGCGTCTGGAGACTAATGACACCTAACCTCTGGAACTTCGAAAGGGTCTTTCACACCCTTGCTGCAACTCAAGAAGTTCACCGCCATACCCGGCTCCACTCGAGAGGAAGCACGATCGTCCCGCCCACATCCAGAGGAGCCCCCTTTCCCCCTCGTAGCTCGAGACGAGGAATCCTTTCCCTGCTTTCAATGGGAAAGAATTCCCGGCGTTCCCGTCGCATCTCAAGCGGAGGCACTCTCAACAGGAAAGGCGAGAGGAACTCCATGGTCGTACCACCATTCCAAGAGTCCCCCAGATGTCTCAGTCCATTCCAGAGGAAGCTCTTTGCCCTGCACTGGCTCATCTTTCACGCCGAGGATCGACTCACACCACAGTGGCAGGTGGGACAGCCCTGTGGGAAAGCCTCGAGGGAAAGCCTCGAGGGAAAACCACAGATCCTTTGATCCACGCCACGGGAAGCGTGACATTGCTGCTACAGCCTGGAAGGAAAGTGCACGTGCATGCCCCGACTCGAGACGAGGCCTGACTCCCCTGGGGAGACTCCAGAAGTACCCAAAGATCCATGTCAGCCCCTGAGAGGAATCCTCGGTTCAGGCCCTGACTCCACACAAGGTTTTTGGCCCCGGTATCGGCGGGAGAGGAATCCCGAGAGGCCCCCTAGCAACTCGCATGGGGACTGGCCTCTCCTGAGGCCACCAGGGCGGGTCCCTGAGGTCCACGTAGTAACTCGAGAACACCTGCCACAACTCGAGAAATTCCAGGAAGTTCCCCCTTCCAGGCGAGATGAGGCCTATTTCCGATGAGGCGTCTGGAGACTAATGACACCTAACCTCTGGAACTTCGAAAGGGTCTTTCACACCCTTGCTGCAACTCAAGAAGTTCACCGCCACACCCGTCTCAACTCGAGAGGAAGCACGATGGTCCCGCCCACATCCAGAGGAGCCCCGTTTCCCCCTCGTAGCTCGAGATGAGGGATCCTTTCCCTGCTTTCAACGGGAAAGAATTCCCGGCGTTCCCGTCGCATCTCAAGAGGAGGCACTCTCAAAGGAAAGGCGAGAGGAACTCCATGGTCGTACCACCATTCCAAGAGTCCCCCAGATGTCTCAGTCCATTCCAGAGGAACCTGTTTGCCCTGCACTGGCTCATCTTTCACGCCGAGGATCGACTCACACCACGGTGGCACGTGGGACAACCCTGTGGGAAAGCCTCGAGGGAAAGCCTCGAGGGAAACCACAGATCCTTTGATTCACGCCACGGGAAGCGTGACATTTCTGCTACAGCCTGGAAGGAAAGCGCACGTGCATGCCCCCACTCGAGACGAGGCCTGACTCCCCAGGGGAGACTCCAGAAGTACCCAAAGGTCCATGTCAGCCCCTGAGAGGAATCCTCGGTTACGGCCCTGACTCCACACAAGGTTTTTGGCCCCGGTATCGACGGGAGAGGAATCCCGAGAGGCCCCCTAGCAACTCGCATGGGGACTGGCCTCTCCTGAGGCCACCAGGGCGGGTCCCTGAGGTCCCCGTCTTAACTCGAGAACACCTGCCGCAACTCGAGATATTCCAGGAAGTTCCCCCTTCCAGGCGAGATGAGGCCTATTTCCGATGAGGCGTCTGGAGACTAATGACACCTAACCTCTGGAACTTCGAAAGGGTCTTTCACACCCTTGCTGCAACTCAAGAAGTTCACCGCCATACCCGGCTCCACTCGAGAGGAAGCACGATCGTCCCGCCCACATCCAGAGGAGCCCCGTTTCCCCCTCGGAGCTCGAGATGTGGGATCCTTTCCCTGCTTTCAACGGGAAAGAATTCCCGGCGTTCCCGTCGCATCTCAAGAGGAGTCACTCTCAACAGGAAAGGCGAGAGGAACTCCATGGTCGCACCACCATTCCAAGAGTCCCCCAGATGTCTCAGTCCATTCCAGAGGAAACTCTTTGCCCTGCACTGGCTCATCTTTCACGCCGAGGATCGACTCACACCACGGTGGCACGTGGGACAGCCCTGTGGGAAAGCCTCGAGGGAAAGCCTCGAGGGAAAACCACAGATCCTTTGATCCACGCCTCGGGAAGCGTGACATTGCTGCTACAGCCTGGAAGGAAAGCGCAAGTGCATGCCCCCACTCGAGCCGAGGCCTGACTCCCCTGGGGAGACTCCAGAAGTACCCAAAGATCCATGTCAGCCCCTGAGAGGAATCCTCGTTTCCGGCCCTGACTCCACACAAGGTTTTTGTCCCCCGTATCGATGGGAGAGGAATCCCGAGAGGCCCCCTAGCAACTCGCATGGGGACTGGCCTCTCCTGAGGCCATCAGGGCGGGTCCCTGAGGTCCCCGTCGGAACTCGAGAGCACCTGCCGCAACTCGAGAAAATCCAGGAAGTTCTCCCTTCCAGGCGAGATGAGGCCTATTTCCGATGAGGCGTCTGGAGACTAATGACACCTAACCTCTGGAACTTCGAAAAGGTCTTTCACACCCTTGCTGCAACTCAAGAAGTTCACCGCATACCCGTCTCCACTCTAGAGGAAGCACGATGGTCCCGCCCACATCCAGAGGAGCCCCGTTTCCCCCTCCTAGCTCGAGATGAGCGATCCTTTCCCTGCTTCCAACGGGAAAGAATTCCCGGCGTTCCCGTCGCATCTCAAGAGGAGGCACTCTCAACAGGAAAGGCGAGAGGAACTCCATGGTCGTACCACCATTCCAAGAGTCCCCCAGATGTCTCAGTCCATTCCAGAGGAACCTCTTTGCCCTGCACTGGCTCATCTTTCACGCCGAGGATCGACTCACACCACGGTGGCACGTGGGACAGCCCTGTGGGAAAGCCTCGAGGGAAAACCACAGATCATTTGATCCACGCGACAGGTAGCGTGACATTGCTGCTACAGCCTGGAAGGAAAGTGCACGTGCATGCCCCCACTCGAGACGAGGCCTGACTCCCCTGGGGAGACTCCAGAATTACCCAAAGGTCCATGTCAGCCCCTGAGAGGAATCCTCGGTTCCGGCCCTGACTCCACACAAGGTTTTTGGCCCCGGTATCGACGGGAGAGGAATCCCGAGAGGCCCCCTAGCAACTCGCATAGGGACTGGCCTCTCCTGAGGCCACCAGGGCGGGTCCCTGAGGTCCCCGTCGTAACTCGAGAACACCTGCCGTAACTCGAGAAAATCCAGGAAGTTCTCCCTTCCAGGCGAGATGAGGCCTATTTCCGATGAGGCGTCTGGAGACTAATGACACCTTACCTCTGGAACTTCGAAAGGGTCTTTCACAGCCTTGCTGCAACTCAAGAAGTTCACCACCATACCCTGCCGGAAGCCAGTGTGAGGAATCCCGCCCGTGACAAGGTCATGAGGAAGGAAGCTGACATACGCAAGGCGTGCTCAGACTTCAGGGACCCCTCTGGATATTCCTAAGCATGTACCCCAGCAAAAATCTGCTGGCTTTTGTGCTCTGCTTTTCCACTTTTCTGATATTCTCTGGAAAAAAGTCAATTCAGGGTTTTAGTCTTCTGCATTTGAAAGGGATGTTTCAGTTAAACCCCTCTGATAGCTCTCTAGTCTGCCTAACAGGTTCCCCAGACCTCTTACAGCTTGTGAATTGCTTACAGCCCCCCAACCGCGAGAGGCACAAAGCTTACAGCTTGTGAATTGCTTACAGCCCCCCAACCGCGGGAGGCACAAAGCTTAAAAGCATCTTAAAGATACAGAGCCTTTTCTAAAGAGTTAAAAATTATATTGGTAGAGGGTTTTCACTGTTGACTCAAGGATTGCTGCCAGACCTCCTTATTCTTTATCTTTTAGGCACCTGGAAGGATGTTAATGTAAGCAGGATGTAGAAAAAGATACATAGTAGTTTTGATGTTAGCAACACTAGACTTTTGAGTTAATTGCTTCTCTTTTGCTATAAATCACTGCACTCCCTCTACTTGTTATAAGTTGCTGTATCCTTGCTGTCTAAGAATGTAACTTTCTTTAGTGCTTTCCGAGAGTGGCACCAGACCTTGGGAAGATCAACACAAATAAGTCTTGTGGTTGACAAACCCTTATCAGAAAAAAGGCTGTAAAATGTTAATTGGCCCTTTTGGTTGGAAGATGATGTAAATTACCTAAGACTTGTGTATACAATTAGGTATGCAGAGAGAAAAGCCTGGTTTTGATAAGAGTCTGGACTGCTAACGCTGCATAACTTTGTGTTACCCATTGATCTCCATGTTTTATCAAAAGTATAAAAGGCCTTCTGAACAATAAAGGACGGGACCAGATTCTCAGACCAGTTTCTCGGACTAGTCTCGGCCTGGTTTCTTGGGAATCTGGCTCCCCCCGTGTCTCTCTCTCTCTCTCTTTTTCTCTCCCTTTTCTTCCCTCTGCTCTTTACTTTAATTTCAGGCTGAATTTCCATCTGGGGCGCGGAGGCTCGCCAGGTCTACTTATTTGCCCTGGTTATTAAGATCCGCGAGAAAGGGAGCTTAAGGCGAGGCACCCTTAGATATTCAAGCGGGCACCGGTGGCCCAACGTAGATGGTGCAAATTCCTTGTCTGGAATTTTATTGGTCTTCCGCGTAAACCAAGCTATTCAGCCCTCTTTCTCCACTTAATCTTCCTACTGCACTACAGTTTCTTAATCTAATCTTATATTAATAAATAAACAAGTCTTTCCACGCCAACGCCGTCCACCCTTCGAATTCCCTGGATCCACCGGGGCTGGACCCCGGCAAGTGGCGCCCGGAACAGGCTATTCGAAGGTAGGTTCCTCGGAGCAAAAGCTCCCCCCGGAGCACTCTCTGTAGCTCCCCCCGGAGCACTCTCTGTTGCTCCCCCCGGAGCACTCTCTGTTGCTCCCCCCCGGAGTGACTTAATCACTCCCCCCGGAGTACTTTCGGGTACTCCCCCAGTGTTGAGTGTTCGGGACGGCTAGGACCCCACTCAGGGTGCCGCGGACCCCCCTGTAGGATAGACAGGGTGAGGAGGAGTGGGAAGTGTTCAAGGGTTTAAGAGAAACCTGGTGCTCTAGAGGTTGAAAAGAAACCTGCTATCTTAGGGTTGAAAACAAAACCCCCCTCGCCAAAGGTAAAACCTTTTTGTTGAGGTAGACTTTTCTATAAGACTTAATTTTCTGACATGGGTAACAGTGAATCAAAAGAAAGACAGCTTTTTACAGGAGTAATCTTGCAGTTACTAACTAAACGAGGAATTAAAGTTAAAAAATCCAATATTCATTCATTTTTTTCCTTTGTACAAGAACAGTGTCCCTGGTTTCCAGAAGAAGGCACTGTTAACTTAGACACCTGGGAGAGAGTAGGAAAACAACTAAAAACTTACCATGCTGAACATGGCTCACAAAAGGTGCCTACTGACGCCTTTTCCTTATGGAATATAATTAGGGACGCTCTAGACCCTGCCCCTGAATCTGAAAAGGTACATCTTAAAGAGGAAAGTGCAGAGAAAAAGGTATCTATCGAAGAGGAGAGTGATGAAAAGGAGGCTACACCTAACTATCGGCAGTTGAGTCAAATGATAGCTGCAATGACTGCCCAAGAAAAGGTAATAGATAGAGATGACAAAAAAGAGCAGCTTTCAGATGAGGAAGATTTGGAAGAGGAAGTAAGTCAAGATCATTCTGATGAGGACTGGTCTTTATTAAATAAAGATGCTCCAAGGAGTTTAAGAGAAACTTCTCCAATTAGATTATCTGCTCCAAAGAGCTTAATAAAAACTTCCCCAACCAGACCACCTGCTTCCACAAATTCAAGAGAAATTTCCTTAATTAAGCCTTCTGCTTCCAGAGGCTCAAGACAAATGTCCCCCATCAGATTATATGCACCTGAGAGTTTAAGGCCAGATTCCCCAGATAAAACATCCGTAAGACCTAAACACAGAACGGATAAAAAATTCCCAAAGTACGAAGAAAGTGACATAGGACACCCCTTGCCCCCCCCTCCCTATAAGGGTGAGGGGCCTCCACTAGAAGCTCCCCGAAGAAGAGTTTTCTCTAGCCCAGATGATGAACTTGATCCCCACCTTGAGGCTTGTTTCCCCATAATATTTGGTGGAAGTGGTGGGAGAACAGCCCCCCACTGGGAACCCATTCCAATGAAAATGATTAAAGAACTCAAACAGGCTTGTGCTTTGTATGGGCCTAAAGCCCCGTACACTGTATCATTGGTGGAAGCTTTAGCGGGCAGATGGATGACACCCCATGACTGGAAGACAGTCGCTAAAGCTTGTCTGTCTGGAGGTCAATATGTACTTTGGAGAACTGAATATGAAGATCTAGCCCAAAAACAGGCTGATGCTAACCAAAAATATGGCCCAAGATATATTATAAAAAATATGTTGGCAGGGACTAATGATTTTGGAACACTTAGAGATCAAATGGGATTAGATAAAACCACTTTAGATCAAGTAACCGCCTGCGCCCTTGGGGCTTGGCGTTTGTTGCCTGAAGGGAAAGAATCTACCTCTTCCTTCTCAAATGTTAAACAAAAACCAGAAGAGCCATATGAAGACTTTATATCAAGACTTGCAGAGGCAGTCAACAGAGTAATTTCCAACACTGAGGCAGCTAGTATATTGATAAAACAACTGGCATTTGAAAATGCTAATTCTACCTGCCAGGCCATTTTACGTCCTATTAAAAAAACTGGGGAAATAATAGATTATATCAGGCAATGTGCAGATGTAGGACCAGCGATGATGCAGGGCGTTGCCATAGCTGCAGCCATAAAGGGAAATTCTTACCAGCAGGCAGTACAGTCCTTTTTTACAAATAGAAATAACCCGTCAAAGAGTCATTCCAGTAGTCCAGGCCAGAATATTGGTTTATCCAAGGCCTGCTTCTCTTGCGGACGGGAAGGGCACCTTATGCGAGCTTGTCCCCAAAAAGCAGCCGGTTCTTCTCTGCCGAATTCTCCCTCCCCGGCTGTGCCTACTAATCTCCCTAGATCTCTCTGCCCTCGTTGTCAAAAAGGATATCACTGGGCAAAAGAATGTAGGTCACAATTCCATAGAAATGGAGCCTTTTTGGGCCCCGACCAGCAGTCGGGAAACGGATTGAGGGGCCAGCCTCAGGCCCCGACAACAATTGGGGCAGCCTCACTGAACCCATTCATTCCCTTCGTCCCATCGCAGAACTCATCAGAGCAACCCCAGGCAGCGCAGGACTGGACCTCAGTTCCACCACCTCAGCAATATTAACACCAGATAGCCCCACTGTAAAAATACCTACAGGAGTTAAAGGCCCATTACCAACAGGTTTAGTAGGAATTATACTAGGCAGAAGTTCCTTAGCTATGCAAGGTCTCACAATCATCCCTGGAGTAATTGACTCAGATTATACAGGAGAAATCCAGATAATGATTTCACCCCCAACTAAAACTTTCCAAATACATCAGGGACAAAGAATAGCCCAACTTTTGCTTTTGCCTTACCACACTGCAATTGGGCGCACAGCTACTCAAAATGAAAGGCAGGATAAAGGATTTGGGTCTAGTGATATGGTTTTTTGGATAACAGAAATTACTCAGAAACGTCCTATGAAGACTATCCTGATTAATGGCAAGTCTATTGTGGGGTTATTAGACACAGGAGCAGATGTTTCTTGCATTTCAGGAAAAGACTGGCCCAGCTCCTGGCCCACACATACTACTGAAAATAACTTGGTGGGGATAGGAAGAGCCCCCACAATAGCCAAAAGTGCAAAAATTTTAGATTGGCAATTTGAGGATACCCGTGGAACTTTCCAACCTTATGTCGTTCCTTCGCTCCCCCTTACCCTGTGGGGGAGGGACGTGCTATCTCAAATGGGAGTGTTACTTTTTAGCCCTGATGATAAAGTGACCTCTCAGATGTTGCAGATGGGCTATGATCCATCAAAAGGATTGGGTAAACAACAGACAGGAATAATTGAGCCAATTTGCCCAACTCCTCGCAAGCTACGTGCTGGATTGGGATATCCAAATTTATAATTGAGGCCATTGTTTTTGCTGCCGACCCCATCACATGGAAATCTCAAGATCCGGTGTGGGTAGAACAGTGGCCTCTGCATAAGGAAAAATTATTGGCAGCTAAAGCATTAATCTTTGAACAATTAGAATTGGGACATATTGAGCCCTCCAATAGCCCCTGGAACACTCCTATTTTTGTCATTAAGAAAAAATCTGGTAAATGGCGACTTTTACAGGATTTGAGAGCTATTAATGCCACCATGGAGGACATGGGGGCCTTACAGCCTGGGCTCCCTTCCCCAGTAGCCGTTCCAGAGGGATATAATATAATTGTTATTGATTTACAAGATTGTTTTTTCACTATTCCCTTAAATCCTGAGGATAAAAAGCGATTTGCCTTTAGTCTGCCATCAGAAAATCTTAAACAGCCTTATTTACGGTTTCAGTGGAAGGTTCTGCCTCAGGGAATGAAAAATAGCCCTACTTTATGCCAAAAATTTGTTAATGCCGCTCTAGAAGATACTAGGGCTAAATATGAACACGTGTATATGATTCACTATATGGATGATATTTTAATAGCTCATCCTGATAGAGTTCACCTGCAGACTGTGCTCCAGGACCTGACCCAGGCATTGACAGACAGAGGCCTAAAAATTGCCCCAGAAAAAATTCAAATCAATCCGCCCATAACTTACTTAGGAAGAGTCATAAATTCGGAAACGGTGACTCATACCCCGCTGCAATTGAGAAAAGACCATCTTATTACTTTAAATGATTATCAAAAACTCTTAGGTGATATTAATTGGATTAGACCATATTTAAAATTAACCACTGCCGAATTAAAACCTCTTTTTAACACTTTACGCGGGGATCCTGATCCAACCTCAAAAAGACAATTAACAGCTGAGGCTCAAGAAGCCCTAGGCAAAGTAGAAGCAGCCTTATCAAATAGCTATGTAAAAAGAATTGATTTGACGATGACGTGGCAGTTCCTTTGCCTAGCTACTCCAACGGCGCCTACGGGAGTTCTGTGGCAACGCGGCCCTTTAGAATGGATCCATCTTCCTACCCAAGCTAAAAAAGTCGTGGCTTCTTATCCTGGTTTAATTGCCACATTAATGCTAAAAGGAAGGAAGCGGAGCATTGAATTGTTTGGTAAAGAGCCATCAGAGATTGTAATTCCATATAATAAGGAGCAGCTTGATGCTCTTTTAATGTTTGATGAAGACTGGCAGATTGCCATAGGGAATTACTGTGGTCAAATTTTGCATCATTTACCCTCGCATGTTTTACTAAATTTTATGTCTAACCATCCAGTTATTTTTCCTGTCCGGTGTAAACAGTTCCCTATTTCAGATGCTCAGGTAGTCTTTACTGATGGATCGGCTAACGGTAGAGCCTCTATAGTCACAAGAGATCATCAAAAACTTTTGGAAACACAAGAAACTTCAGCTCAAAGGGCTGAAATCACAGCTGTTATTGAGGCCTTTGTTATGTTTGCGGAGAAAGAATTTAACCTTTATTCTGACTCTCAGTATGTGGTCAGGCTGTTTCCACACATTGAGACTGCAGTTTTGCCTGAAAACAAAACTGCTATCTTCCATTTGTTAACTAAACTGCAGCAGCAAATATGGAAAAGAAATCGGGCGTTCTTTATCGGCCACATTCGGGCTCATTCCGGCCTGCCTGGCCCTTTAAATGCTCTCAATGAATTGGCAGATTCGTTAACCAGGATTTCAGTGGCTTCTGTTTTTGAAGAAGCTCGAGCTTCTCACTCACTTCATCACCAAAATGCCACTGCCTTACGATACCAGTTTCAAATTCCTCGAGAATCTGCCCGAGAGATTGTTCGTTCTTGTTCACATTGTCCTACTACCGTGAATGCTTTGCCTCTGGGAGTTAACCCTCGCGGTCTCAAACCTAATGCACTCTGGCAAATGGATGTAACCCATGTCTCTTCATTTGGAAAACTGTCTTTTGTTCATGTAACTGTAGATACCTTCTCTCATGTTATTATTGCCACTGCTCGTACAGGGGAAGCAGTTAAAGATGTAATACAACATCTTTTTACATGCTTTTCCTATCTGGGCTTGCCAAAAGCTTTAAAAACTGATAATGCTCCTGCTTACACTTCTAAATCTTTTCAGCAATTCTGTACAAGATTTCAAATTAAACATAACACCGGCATCCCTTATAACCCACAAGGACAAGCCATTGTGGAAAGAGCACATCAAACACTGAAAATCCATATTCAAAAACTAAAAGAAGGGGAATTTAAATATAGTTCCCCCCATCAGATTTTGCAACATGCTCTTTTCGTAATAAATAACTTAAATGCTGATTCATCCGGAAACACTGCAATGCTTCGCCATTGGTGCCCAGAGCAATTGAATGCAAAACCATTAGTAAAATGGAGGGACCTTCTTTCCGGACAATGGAAAGGTCCTGACCCCTTATTAACCAATGGGCGAGGGTATGCTTGTGTTTTTCCACAGGACGCGGACGCTCCGATTTGGGTTCCAGACAGACTAATTCGCCATGTCTCAGCTCCCCGGATACCAGAATCCCCCGCCACCGCGATCTCTAAAAAGGAAGAAACTCCCTCTTCCCCCGCTCCCTCCGCCAGCACGGGAAACGCCGCTGACCCCAGGACAGCTGACATTGGAGATCCCGGATAGGCGCGGATCGGAGCCACCCACTGGACAGATGTCACGACTTCAGATACAGGATATTGCACCCCCTGATTTTTTGCCTCGCAGGAATCCATTAGGACGCCCAGCTCAGTCAACCCAACAAGCCTCCTTGCCCACCTGGGGACAGATTAAAGCTCTCTGTCGCCAGGCACAGGGGATAGCTACCCTACAGGGATCGTCAGTCTCTCCTGAAAAGGTGTTTATTGCCATGCTTGCCTTGCTCTCTTGCCAGGTAAGCGCTGCTCCCATTCCAACCAAATATTGGGCGTTTCTCCCGGATCCTCCAACTTTCCAAGTTGTTACTTGGAACAGTGACCCCATACGAGTTAGTACAGACCAGCCTCGCCTTTTGGGAGGATCTTATACTTCCTATACAAAAGACCAATACCCTATTAATTTCAATTATACCTTTAAAGGACTAGCAGATGATTTTCCTGTCTGCTTTAATTTTCCTCCTGGCCTTACAGGAGACTTCTTTACCAAGACAGGATGCATTGGAGCCTCCACAAAAGCAGTTATGACAGATTCCCCAACCTCTAAATTTGCATCTATAGGGGATCGGTCTGCTTGGATATTACGAGCCCGTATGCCTGGGGTCCTTGGCCCCTATAAGTCTTTGTCTCTCAAAACTCCATCAGAATATCCAAATTGTGATGATGTTGCTCCCTCAGATGTTATTTGGAAAACTATAGATGATCATTCAGGATATCCGATTTGGAAATCTTGTATTTATAATTCGAGAGTAGATTACAATATGCCGGGAGGAAGAAATTGTGCGATTCAGGACTGGAGCAACCCAAATCCAGGTCAAGACCCTGAGTCTGACGATGACTTTATCAATAGATTGGATAATTGGAAAGAATATTCAATTTCTTGGCCGTTAGTTGCCACCAGACGGCATCATAACCAATTTGTTCCCCCTATGCTGTCTTATATAACTAGAGGTAAAACCTTTTGGCAGCCAGAAATTTGGAGAGCCCTTGCGGCTACCGCCCCTATTATTTTAATCCGACCAAAAAATACCTCTATTTACTCTATTTTAGCTTGTCTACCCTCTCCTTATGTTTTTCTTTTCACTAATGATTCTGAAAGACTTAACATACAATTGAATTATACAGGTGGACCCCATGTAGTGTCTTGTGAACAATGTATGCTTTCATCCTGTTTAACTCCTCAATATAAAGTTTGCTCTTTCATGGTTTTAAAACGTCCGCCCTATCTCATGGTACCTGTAACTGTAGCCACGTATTGGTATGATAACCATGGCCTAGCTGTACTGCAACAGCTACAAGATTTAATGCGAACACGACGGTTTGTGGGCTTACTTGTTTTGGGAATATCAGCTTTGATAACCGCAATTACTTCTGTTACTGTGGCGGCATTATCATTGTCTCAACAAGTGTATACTGCCCAATATGTTGACACCGTATCCAAAAATGTTTCTCTAACGCTGGCAACCCAGGAAATTATAGATAGGAAGCTAGAAATAAGGATTGATGCCTTAGAAGAAGCAGTAATGCATATTGGGAATGAATTACAGAGTCTGAAAATGAAATTGGCTCTTTCATGTCATGCCGATTACCGGTGGATATGTGTTACATCCCTGAAAGTAAATGAGACAGATTTTAAATGGGAGAGGGTCAAAAATCATATTTTAGGTGTCTGGAACAGCTCAGATATTAGTTTAGATTTAGGGAAACTTCATAATCAGATTCAGACCTTGGAACACTCCCGATTAGATTTTACCGCCGCAGGAGAAGCCAATGACTTTTTCCACACCTTCTCTGACTTCATTTCTGGAAAAACTCTTCTGACTACTGTCTCTAGCTATGCTGCTGTGGGTGCCATAATCCTGCTCCTTGTAATCGTGCTTCCTTGTGTTGTCAGGACTCTTCGGCAGAGCATTCGGAATCTCGCGACTGAACTGCACCTAATTTTTTTAAAAAACTAATAAAGAAGGGGGAGTTGCCGGAAGCCAGTGTGAGGAATCCCGCCCGTGACAAGGTCATGAGGAAGGAAGCTGACATACGCAAGGCGTGCTCAGACTTCAGGGACCCCTCTGGATATTCCTAAGCATGTACCCCAGCAAAAATCTGCCGGCTTTTGTGCTCTGCTTTTCCACTTTTCTGATATTCTCTGGAAAAAAGTCAATTCAGGGTTTTAGTCTTCTGCATTTGAAAGGGATGTTTCAGTTAAACCCCTCTGATAGCTCTCTAGTCTGCCTAACAGGTTCCCCAGACCTCTTACAGCTTGTGAATTGCTTACAGCCCCCCAACCGCGAGAGGCACAAAGCTTACAGCTTGTGAATTGCTTACAGCCCCCCAACCGCGGGAGGCACAAAGCTTAAAAGCATCTTAAAGATACAGAGCCTTTTCTAAAGAGTTAAAAATTATATTGGTAGAGGGTTTTCACTGTTGACTCAAGGATTGCTGCCAGACCTCCTTATTCTTTATCTTTTAGGCACCTGGAAGGATGTTAATGTAAGCAGGATGTAGAAAAAGATACATAGTAGTTTTGATGTTAGCAACACTAGACTTTTGAGTTAATTGCTTCTCTTTTGCTATAAATCACTGCACTCCCTCTACTTGTTATAAGTTGCTGTATCCTTGCTGTCTAAGAATGTAACTTTCTTTAGTGCTTTCCGAGAGTGGCACCAGACCTTGGGAAGATCAACACAAATAAGTCTTGTGGTTGACAAACCCTTATCAGAAAAAAGGCTGTAAAATGTTAATTGGCCCTTTTGGTTGGAAGATGATGTAAATTACCTAAGACTTGTGTATACAATTAGGTATGCAGAGAGAAAAGCCTGGTTTTGATAAGAGTCTGGACTGCTAACGCTGCATAACTTTGTGTTACCCATTGATCTCCATGTTTTATCAAAAGTATAAAAGGCCTTCTGAACAATAAAGGACGGGACCAGATTCTCAGACCAGTTTCTCGGACTAGTCTCGGCCTGGTGTCTTGGGAATATGGCTCCCCCCGTGTCTCTCTCTCTCTCTCTTTTTCTCTCCCTTTTCTTCCCTCTGCTCTTTACTTTAATTTCAGGCTGAATTTCCATCTGGGGCGCGGAGGCTCGCCAGGTCTACTTATTTGCCCTGGTTATTAAGATCCGCGAGAAAGGGAGCTTAAGGCGAGGCACCCTTAGATATTCAAGCGGGCACCGGTGGCCCAACGTAGATGGTGCAAATTCCTTGTCTGGAATTTTATTGGTCTTCCGCGTAAACCAAGCTATTCAGCCCTCTTTCTCCACTTAATCTTCCTACTGCACTACAGTTTCTTAATCTAATCTTATATTAATAAATAAACAAGTCTTTCCACGCCAACGCCGTCCACCCTTCGAATTCCATGGATCCACCGGGGCTGGACCCCGGCAATACCCGTCTCCACTAGAGAGGAAGCACGATGGTCCCGCCCACATCCAGAGGAGCCCCGTTTCCCCCTCGTAGCTCGAGATGAGGGATCCTTTCCCTGCTTTCAACGGGAAAGAATTCCCGGCGTTCCCGTCGCATCTCAAGAGGAGGCACTCTCAACAGGAAAGGCGAGAGGAACTCCATGGTCGTACCACCATTCCAAGAGTCCCCCAGATGTCTCAGTCCATTCGAGAGGAACCTCTTTGCCCTGCACTGGCTCATCTTTCACGCCGAGGATCGACTCACACCACGGTGGAACGTGGGACAGCCCTGTGGGAAAGCCTCGAGGGAAAACCACAGATCTTTTGATCCACGCGACGGGAAGCGTGACATTGCTGCTACAGCCTGGAAAGAAAACGCACGTGCATGCCCCCACTCGAGACGAGGCCTGACTCCCCTGCGGAGACTCCAGAAGTACCCAAAGATCCATGTCAGCCCCTGAGAGGAATCCTCGTTTCCGGCCCTGACTCCACACAAGGTTTTTGGCCCCGGTATCGACGGGAGAGGAATCCCGAGAGGCCCCCTAGCAACTCGCATGGGGACTGGCCTTTCCTGAGGCCACCAGGGAGGGTCCCTGAGGTCCACGTCGTAACTCGAGAACACCTGCTGCAACTCGAGAAAATCCAGGAAGTTCTCCCTTCCAGGCGAGATGAGGCCTATTTCCGATGAGGCTTCTGGAGACTAATGACACCTAACCTCTGGAACTTCGAAAGGGTCTTTCACACCCTTGCTGCAACTCAAGAAGTTCACCGCCATACCCGTCTCCACTCGAGAGGAAGCACGATGGTCCCGCCCACATCCAGAGGAGCCCCGTTTCCCCCTCGTAGCTCGAGATGAGGGATCCTTTCCCTGCTTTCAACGGGAAAGAATTCCAGGCGTTCCCGTCGCATCTCAAGAGGAGGCACTCTCAACAGGAAAGGCGAGAGGAACTCCATGATCGTACCACCATTCCAAGAGTCCCCCAGATGTATCAGTCCATTCCAGAGGAACCTCTTTGCCCTGCACTGGCTCATCTTTCACGCCGAAGATCGACTCACACCACGGTGGCACGTGGGACAGCCCTGTGGGAAAGCCTGGAGGGAAAACCACAGATCCTTTGATCCATGGGTCGAGAAGCGTGACATTGCTGCTACAGCTTGGAAGGATAGCGCACGTGCAAGCCCCCACTCGAGACGAGGCTGACTCCCCTGCGGAGACTCCAGAAGTACCCAAAGATCCATGTCAGCCCCTGAGAGGAATCCTCGTTTCCGGCCCTGACTCCACACAAGGTTTTTGGCCCCGGTATCGACGGGAGAGGAATCCCGCGAGGCCCCCTAGCAACTCGCATGTGGACTGGCCTCTCCTGAGGCCACCAGGGCGGGTCCCTGAGGTCCCCGTCGTAACTCGAGAACACCTGCCGCATCTCGAGAAAATCCAGGAAGTTCTCCCTTCCAGGCGAGATGAGGCCTATTTCCGATAAGGCGTCTGGAGACTAATGACACCTAACCTCTGGAACTTCGAAAGGGTCTTTCACACCCTTGCTGCAACTCAAGAAGTTCACTTCCATACCCGTCTCCACTAGAGAGGAAGCAGGATGGTCCCGCCCACATCCAGAGGAGCCCCGTTTCCCCCTCGTAGCTCGAGATGAGGGATCCTTTGCCTGCTTTCAACGGGAAAGAATTCCCGGCGTTCCCGTCGCATCTCAAGAGGAGGCACTCTCAACAGGAAAGGCGAGAGGAACTCCATGGTCCTACCACCATTCCAAGAGTCCCCCAGATGTCTCAGTCCATTCCAGAGGAAGCTCTTTGCCCTGCACTGGCTCATCTTTCACGCAGAGGATCGACTCACACCACGGAGGCACGTGGGACAGCCCTGTGGGAAAGCCTCGAGGGAAAGCCTCGAGGGAAAACCACAGATCCTTTGATCCACGCCACGGGAAGCGTGACATTGCTGCTACAGCCTGGAAGGAAAGCACACGTGCATGCCCCCACTCGAGACGAGGCCTGACTCCCCTGGGGAGACTCCAGAAGTACCCAAAGATCCATGTCAGCCCCTGAGAGGAATCCTCGGTTCCGGCCCTGACTCCACACAAGGTATTTGGCACCGGTATCGACGGGAGAGGAATCCCGAGAGGCCCCCTAGCAACTCGCATGGGGACTGGCCTTTCCTGAGGCCACCAGGGAGGGTCCCTGAGGTCCACGTCGTAACTCGAGAACACCTGCTGCAACTCGAGAAAATCCAGGAAGTTCTCCCTTCCAGGCGAGATGAGGCCTATTTCCGATGAGGCTTCTGGAGACTAATGACACCTAACCTCTGGAACTTCGAAAGGGTCTTTCACACCCTTGCTGCAACTCAAGAAGTTCACCGCCATACCCGTCTCCACTCGAGAGGAAGCACGATGGTCCCGCCCACATCCAGAGGAGCCCCGTTTCCCCCTCGTAGCTCGAGATGAGGGATCCTTTTCCTGCTTTCAACGGGAAAAAATTCCCGGCGTTCCCGTCGCATCTCAAGAGGAGGCACTCTCAACAGGAAAGGCGAGAGGAACTCCACGGTCTTACCACCATTCCAAGAGTCCCCCAGATGTCTCAGTCCATTCCAGAGGAAACTCTTTGCCCTGCACTGGCTCATCTTTCACGCCGAGGATCGACTCACACCACGGTGGCACGTGGGACAGCCCTGTGGGAAAGCCTCGAGGGAAAGCCTCGAGGGAAAACCACAGATCCTTTGATCCACGCGACGGGAAGCGTGACATTGCTGCTACAGCCTGGAAGGAAAGTGCACGTGCATGCCCCCTCACGAGACGAGGCCTGTCTCCCCTGGCGAGACTCCAGAAGTACCCAAAGATCCATATCAGCCCCTGAGAGGAATCCTCGGTTCTGGCCCTGACTCCACACAAGGTTTTTGGCCCCGGTATCGACGGGAGAGGAATCCCGAGAGGCCCCCTAGCAACTCGCATGGTGAGTGGCCACTCCTGAGGCCACCAGGGCGGGTCCCTGAGGTCCCCGTCGTAACTCGAGAACACCTGCCGCAACTCGAGAAAATCCAGGAAGTTCTCCCTTCCAGGCGAGATGAGGCCTATTTCCGATGAGGCGTCTGGAGACTAATGACACCTAACCTCTGGAACTTCGAAAGGGTCTTTCACAACCTTGCTGCAACTCAAGAAGTTCACTGCCATACCCGTCTCCACTCGAGAGGAAGCACGATGGTCCCGCCCACATCCAGAGGAGCCCCGTTTCCCCCTCGTAGCTCGAGATGAGGGATCCTTTGCCTGCTTTCTACGGGAAAGAATTCCCGGAGTTCCCGTCGCATCTCAAGAGGAGGCACTCTCAACAGGAAAGGCGAGAGGAACTCCATGGTCGTACCACCATTCCAAGAGTCCCCCAGATGTCTCAGTCCATTCCAGAGGAACCTCTTTGCCCTGCACTGGCTCATCTTTCAGGCAGAGGATCGACTCACACCACGGTGGCACGTGGGACAGCCCTGTGGGAAAGCCTCGAGGGAAAACCACAGATCCTTTGATCCACGCGAAGGGAAGCGTGACATTGCTGCTACAGCCTGGAAAGAAAACGCACGTGCATGCCCCCACTCGAGACGAGGCCTGACTCCCCTGCGGAGACTCCAGAAGTACCCAAAGATCCATGTCAGCCCCTGAGAGGAATCCTCGTTTCCGGCCCTGACTCCACACAAGGTTTTTGGCCCCGGTATCGACGGGAGAGGAATCCCGAGAGGCCCCCTAGCAACTCGCATGGGGACTGGCCTCTCCTGAGGCCACCAGGGCGGGTCCCTGAGGTCCCCGTCGTAACTCGAGAACACCTGCCGCATCTCGAGAAAATCCAGGAAGTTCTCCCTTCCAGGCGAGATGAGGCCTATTTCCGATAAGGCGTCTGGAGACTAATGACACCTAACCTCTGGAACTTCGAAAGGGTCTTTCACACCCTTGCTGCAACTCAAGAAGTTCACTTCCATACCCGTCTCCACTAGAGAGGAAGCAGGATGGTCCCGCCCACATCCAGAGGAGCCCCGTTTCCCCCTCGTAGCTCGAGATGAGGGATCCTTTGCCTGCTTTCAACGGGAAAGAATTCCCGGCGTTCCCGTCGCATCTCAAGAGGAGGCACTCTCAACAGGAAAGGCGAGAGGAACTCCATGGTCCTACCACCATTCCAAGAGTCCCCCAGATGTCTCAGTCCATTCCAGAGGAAGCTCTTTGCCCTGCACTGGCTCATCTTTCACGCAGAGGATCGACTCACACCACGGAGGCACGTGGGACAGCCCTGTGGGAAAGCCTCGAGGGAAAGCCTCGAGGGAAAACCACAGATCCTTTGATCCACGCCACGGGAAGCGTGACATTGCTGCTACAGCCTGGAAGGAAAGCACACGTGCATGCCCCCACTCGAGACGAGGCCTGACTCCCCTGGGGAGACTCCAGAAGTACCCAAAGATCCATGTCAGCCCCTGAGAGGAATCCTCGGTTCCGGCCCTGACTCCACACAAGGTATTTGGCACCGGTATCGACGGGAGAGGAATCCCGAGAGGCCCCCTAGCAACTCGCATGGGGACTGGCCTTTCCTGAGGCCACCAGGGAGGGTCCCTGAGGTCCACGTCGTAACTCGAGAACACCTGCTGCAACTCGAGAAAATCCAGGAAGTTCTCCCTTCCAGGCGAGATGAGGCCTATTTCCGATGAGGCTTCTGGAGACTAATGACACCTAACCTCTGGAACTTCGAAAGGGTCTTTCACACCCTTGCTGCAACTCAAGAAGTTCACCGCCATACCCGTCTCCACTCGAGAGGAAGCACGATGGTCCCGCCCACATCCAGAGGAGCCCCGTTTCCCCCTCGTAGCTCGAGATGAGGGATCCTTTCCCTGCTTTCAACGGGAAAGAATTCCAGGCGTTCCCGTCGCATCTCAAGAGGAGGCACTCTCAACAGGAAAGGCGAGAGGAACTCCATGATCGTACCACCATTCCAAGAGTCCCCCAGATGTATCAGTCCATTCCAGAGGAACCTCTTTGCCCTGCACTGGCTCATCTTTCACGCCGAAGATCGACTCACACCACGGTGGCACGTGGGACAGCCCTGTGGGAAAGCCTGGAGGGAAAACCACAGATCCTTTGATCCATGGGTCGAGAACCGTGACATTGCTGCTACAGCTTGGAAGGATAGCGCACGTGCAAGCCCCCACTCGAGACGAGGCTGACTCCCCTGCGGAGACTCCAGAAGTACCCAAAGATCCATGTCAGCCCCTGAAAGGAATCCTCGTTTCCGGCCCTGACTCCACACAAGGTTTTTGGCCCCGGTATCGACGGGAGAGGAATTCCGAGAGGCCCCCTAGCAACTCGCATGTGGACTGGCCTCTCCTGAGGCCACCAGGGCGGGTCCCTGAGGTACCCGTCGTAACTCGAGAACACCTGCCGCATCTCGAGAAAATCCAGGAAGTTCTCCCTTCCAGGCGAGAAGAATCCTATTTCCGATGAGGCGTCTGGAGACTAATGACACCTAACCTCTGGAATTTCGAAAGGGTCTTTCACACCCTTGCTGCAAATCAAGGAGTTCACTTCCATACCCGTCTCCACTCGAGAGGAAGCAGGATGGTCCCGCCCACATCCAGAGGAGCCCCGTTTCACCCTCGTACCTCGAGATGAGGGATCCTTTGCCTGCTTTCAACGGGAAAGAATTCCCGGCGTTCCCATCGCATCTCAAGAGGAGGCACTCTCAACAGGAAAGGCGAGAGGAACTCCATGGTCGTACCACCATTCCAAGAGTCCCCCAGATGTCTCAGTCCATTCCAGAGGAACCTCTTTGCCCTGCACTGGCTCATCTTTCATGCCGAGGATCGACTCACACCACGGTGGCACGTGGGACAGCCCTGAGGGAAAGCCTCGAGGGAAAGCCTCGAGGGAAAACCACAGATCCTTTGATCCACGCGAAGGGAAGCGTGACATTGCTGCTACATCCTGGAAGGAAAGCGCACGTGCCTGCCCCCACTCGAGACGAGGCCTGACTCCCCTGGGGAGACTCCAGAAGTACCCAAAGATCCATGTCAGCCCCTGAGAGGAATCCTCGGTTCCGGCCCTGACTCCACACAAGGTTTTTGGCCCCGGTATCGACGGGAGAGGAATCCCGAGAGGCCCCCTAGCAACTCGCATGGGGACTGGCCTCTACTGAGGCCACCAGGGCGGGTCCCTGAGGTCCCCGTCGTAACTCGAGAACACCTGCCCCAACTCGAGAAAATCCAGGAAGTTCTCCCTTCCAGGCGAGATGAGGCCTATTTCTGATGAGGCGTCTGGAGACTAATGACACCTAACCTCTGGAACTTCGAAAGGGTCTTTCACACCCTTGCTGCAACTCAAGAAGTTCACCGCCATACCCGTTTCCACTCGAGAGGAAGCACGATGGTCCCGCCCACATCCAGAGGAGCCCCGTTTCCCCCTCGTAGCTCGAGATGAGGGATCCTTTTCCTGCTTTCAACGGGAAAAAATTCCCGGCGTTCCCGTCGCATCTCAAGAGGAGGCACTCTCAACAGGAAAGGCGAGAGGAACTCCACGGTCTTACCACCATTCCAAGAGTCCCCCAGATGTCTCAGTCCATTCCAGAGGAAACTCTTTGCCCTGCACTGGCTCATCTTTCACGCCGAGGATCGACTCACACCACGGTGGCACGTGGGACAGCCCTGTGGGAAAGCCTCGAGGGAAAGCCTCGAGGGAAAACCACAGATCCTTTGATCCACGCGACGGGAAGCGTGACATTGCTGCTACAGCCTGGAAGGAAAGTGCACGTGCATGCCCCCTCACGAGACGAGGCCTGTCTCCCCTGGCGAGACTCCAGAAGTACCCAAAGATCCATATCAGCCCCTGAGAGGAATCCTCGGTTCTGGCCCTGACTCCACACAAGGTTTTTGGCCCCGGTATCGACGGGAGAGGAATCCCGAGAGGCCCCCTAGCAACTCGCATGGTGAGTGGCCACTCCTGAGGCCACCAGGGCGGGTCCCTGAGGTCCCCGTCGTAACTTGAGAACACCTGCCGCAACTCGAGAAAATCCAGGAAGTTCTCCCTTCCAGGCGAGATGAGGCCTATTTCCGATGAGGCGTCTGGAGACTAATGACACCTAACCTCTGGAACTTCGAAAGGGTCTTTCACACCCTTGCTGCAACTCAAGAAGTTCACTGCCATACCCGTCTCCACTCGAGAGGAAGCACGATGGTCCCGCCCACATCCAGAGGAGCCCCGTTTCCCCCTCGTAGCTCGAGATGAGGGATCCTTTGCCTGCTTTCTACGGGAAAGAATTCCCGGAGTTCCCGTCGCATCTCAAGAGGAGGCACTCTCAACAGGAAAGGCGAAAGGAACTCCATGGTCGTACCACCATTCCAAGAGTCCCCCAGATGTCTCAGTCCATTCCAGAGGAACCTCTTTGCCCTGCACTGGCTCATCTTTCAGGCAGAGGATCGACTCACACCACGGTGGCACGTGGGACAGCCCTGTGGGAAAGCCTCGAGGGAAAACCACAGATCCTTTGATCCATGGGTCGAGAAGCGTGACATTGCTGCTACAGCTTGGAAGGATAGCGCACGTGCATGCCCCCACTCGAGACGAGGCCTGACTCCCCTGGGGAGACGCCAGAAGTACCCAAAGATCCATGTCAGCCCCTGAGAGGAATCCTCGGTTCCGGCCCTTATTCCATACAAGGTTTTTGGCCCCGGTATCGACGGGAGAGGAATCCCGAGAGGCCCCCTAGCAACTCGCATAGGGACTGGCCTCTCCTGAGGCCACCAGGGCGGGTTCCTGAGGTCCCCGTCATAACTCGAGAACACCTGCCGCAACTCCAGAAAATCCAGGAAGTTCTCCCTTCCAGGCGAGATGAGGCCTATTTCCTATGAGGCGTCTGGAGACTAATGACACCTAACCTCTGGAACTTCGAAAGGGTCTTTCACACCCTTGCTGCAACTCAAGAAGTTCACCACCATACCTGTCTCCACTAGAGAGGAAGCACGATGGTCCCGCCCACATCCAGAGGAGCCCCGTTTCCCCCTCGTAGCTCGAGATGAGGGATCCTTTTCCTGCTTTCAACGGGAAAGAATTCCCGGCGTTCCCGTCGCATCTCAAGAGGAGGCACTCTCAACAGGAAAGGCGAGAGGAACTCCATGGTCGTACCACCATTCCAAGAGTCCCCCAGATGTCTCAGTCCATTCCAGAGGAACCTCTTTGCCCTGCACTGGCTCATCTTTCACGCCGAGGATCGACTCACACCACGGTGGCACGTGGGACAGCCCTGTGGGAAAGCCTCGAGGGAAAGCCTCGAGGGAAAACCACAGATCCTTTGATCCACGCGACGGGAAGCGTGACATTGCTGCTACAGCCTGGAAGGAAAGCGCACGTGCATGCCCCCACTCGAGACGAGGCCTGACTCCCCTGGGGGGACTCCAGAAGAACCCAAAGATCCATGTCAGCCCCTGAGAGGAATCCTCGGTTCCGGCCCTGACTCCATACAAAGTTTTTGGCCCCGGTATCGACGGGAGAGGAATCCCGAGAGGCCCCCTAGCAACTCGCATGGGGACTGGCCTCTCCTGAGGCCACCAGGGCGGGTCCCTGAGGTCCCCGTCGTAACTCGAGAACACCTGCCCCAACTCGAGAAAATCCAGGAAGTTCTCCCTTCCAGGCGAGATGAGGCCTATTTCCGATGAGGCGTCTGGAGACTAATGACACCTAACCTCTGGAACTTCGAAAGGGTCTTTCACACCCTTGCTGCAACTCAAGAAGTTCACCGCCATACCCGTCTCCACTCGAGAGGAAGCATGATGGTCCCGCCCACATCCAAAGGAGCCCCGTTTCCCCCTCGGAGCTCGAGATGATGGATCCTTTCCCTGCTTTCAACGGGGATGAATTCCCGGCGTTCCCGTCGCATCTCAAGAGGAGGCACTCTCAACAGGAAAGGCGAGACTAACTCCATGGTCGTACCACCATTCCAAGAGCCCCCAGATGTCTCAGTCCATTCCAGAGGAACCTCTTTGCCCTGCACTGGCTCATCTTTCACGCCGAGGATCGACTCACACCACGGTGGCACGTGGGACAGCCCTGTGGGAAAGCCTCGAGGGAAAACCACAGATCCTTTGATCCACGCGACGGGAAGCGTGACATTGCTGCTACAGCCGGGAAGGAAAGCGCACGTGCATGCCCCCACTCGAGAAGAGTCCTAACTCCCCTGGGGAGACTCCAGAAGTACCCAAAGATCCATGTCAGCCCCTGAGAGGAATCCTCGGTTCCGGCCCTGACTCCACACAAGGTTTTTGGCCCCGGTATCGACGGGAGAGGAATCCCGAGAGGCCCCCTAGCAACTCGCATGGGGACTGGCCTCTCCTGAGGCCACCAGGGCCGGTCCCTGAGGTCCCCGTCGTAACTCGAGAACACCTGCCGCAACTCGAGAAAATCCAGGAAGTTCTCCCTTTCAGGCGAGATGAGGCCTATTTCCGATGAGGCGTCTGGAGACTAATGACACCTAACCTCTGGAACTTCGAAAGGGTCTTTCACACCCTTGCTGCAACTCAAGAAGTTCACCGCCATACCCGTCTCCACTCGAGAGGAAGCACGATGGTCCCGCCCACATCCAGAGGAGCCCCGTTTCCCCCTCGTATCTCGAGATGAGGGATCCTTTCCCTGCTTTAGACGGGAAAGAACTCCCGGCGTTCCCGTCGCATCTCAAGAGGAGGCACTCTCAACAGGAAAGGCGAGAGGAACTCCATGGTCGTACCACCATTCCAGGAGTCCCCCAGATGTCTCAGTCCATTCCAGAGGAACCTCTTTGCCCTGCACCTGCTCATCTTTCACGCCGAGGATCGACTCACACCACGGTGGCACGTGGGACAGCCCTGTGGGAAAGCCTCGAGGGAAAGCCTCGAGGGAAAACCACAGATTCTTTGATCCACGCGACAGGAAGCGTGACATTGCTGCTACAGCCTGGAAGGAAAGCGCACGTGCATGCCCCCACTCGAGACGAGGCCTGACTCCCCTGGGGAGACTCCAGAAGTACCCAAAGATCCATGTCAGCCCCTGAGAGGAATCCTCGGTTCCGGCCCTGACTCCACACAAGGTTTTTGGCCCCGGTATCGACGGGAGAGGAATCCCGAGAGGCCCTCTAGCACATCGCATGGGGACTGGCCTCTCCTGAGGCCACCAGGGCGGGTCGCTGAGGTCCCCGTCGTAACTCGAGAACACCTGCCGCAACTCGAGAAAATCCAGGAAGTTCTCCCTTCCAGGCGAGATGAGGCCTATTTCCGATGAGGCGTCTGGAGACTAATGACACCTAACCTCTGGAACTTC
Source organism: Capricornis sumatraensis (assembly GCF_032405125.1). Taxonomy (NCBI): domain Eukaryota; kingdom Metazoa; phylum Chordata; class Mammalia; order Artiodactyla; family Bovidae; genus Capricornis; species Capricornis sumatraensis. The sequence goes on along the minus strand of NW_027184615.1, from coordinate 3,855,240 downwards.
GAAAGGGTCTTTCACACCCTTGCTGCAACTCAAGAAGTTCACCGCCATACCCGTGTCCACTCGAGAGGAAGCACGATGGTCCCGCCCACATCCAGAGGAGCCCCGTTTCCCCCTCGTAGCTCGAGATGAGGGATCCTTTCCCTGCTTTCAACGGGAAAGAATTCCCGGCGTTCCCGTCGCATCTCAAGAGGAGGCACTCTCAACAGGAAAGGCGAGAGGAACTCCATGGTCGTACCACCATTCCAAGAGTCCCCCAGATGTCTCAGTCCATTCCAGAGGAACCTCTTTGCCCTGCACTGGCTCATCTTTCACGCCGAGGATCGACTCACACCACGGTGGCACGTGGGACAGCCCTGTGGGAAAGCCTCGAGGGAAAGCCTCGAGGGAAAACCACAGATCCTTTGATCCACGCGACGGGAAGCGTGACATTGCTGCTACAGCCTGGAAGGAAAGCGGACGTGCATGCCCCCACTCGAGACGAGGCCTGACTCCACTGGGGAGTCTCCAGACGTACCCAAAGATCCATGTCATCCCATGAGAGGAATCCTCGGTTACGGCCCTGACTCCACACAAGGTTGTTGGCCCCGGTATCGACGGGAGAGGAATCCTGAGAGGCCCCCTAGCAACTCGCATAGGGACTGGCCTCTCCTGAGGCCACCAGGGCGGGTCCCTGAGGTCCCCGTCGTAACTCGAGAACACCTGCCACAACTCGAGAAAATCCAGGAAGTTCTCCCTTCCAGGCGAGATGAGGCCTATTTCTGATGAGGCGTCTGGAGACTAATGACACCTAACCTCTGGAACTTCGAAAGGGTCTTTCACACCCTTGCTGCAACTCAAGAAGTTCACCGCCATACCCGTCTCCACTCGAGATGAAGCACGATGGTCCCGCCCACATCCAGAGGAGCCCCGTTTTCCCCTCGTAGCTCGAGATGAGGGATCCTTTCCCTGGTTTCAAAGGGAAAGAGTTCCCGGCGTTCCCGTCGCATCTCAAGAGGAGGCACTCTCAACAGGAAAGGCGAGAGGAACTCCATGGTCGTACCACCATTCCAAGAGTCCCCCAGATATCTCAGTCCATTCCAGAGGAACCTCTTTGTCCTGCACTGGCTCATCTTTCACGCCGAGGATCGACTCACACCACGGTGGCACGTGGGACAGCCCTGTGGGAAAGCCTCGAGGGAAAACCACAGATCCTTTGATCCACGCGACGGGAAGCCTGACATTGCTGCTACAGCCTGGAAGGAAAGTGCACGTGCATGCCCCCACTCGAGACGAGGCCTGACTCCCCTGGGGAGACTCCAGAAGTACCCAAAGATCCATGTCAGCCCCTGAGAGGAATCCTCGGTTCCGGCCCTGACTCCATACAAGGTTTTTGGCCCCGGTATCGACGGGAGAGGAATCCCGAGAGGCCCCCTAGCAACTCGCATAGGGACTGGCCTCTCCTGAGGCCACCAGGGCGGGTTCCTGAGGTCCCCATCGTAACTCGAGAACACCTGCCGCAACTCGAGAAAATCCAGGAAGTTCTCCCTTCCTGGCGAGATGAGGCCTATTTCCTATGTGGCGTCTGGAGACTAATGACACCTAACCTCTGGAACTTCGAAAGGGTCTTTCACACCCTTGCTGCAACTCAAGAAGTTCACCACCATACCCGTCTCCAATAGAGAGGAAGCACGATGGTCCCGCCCACATCCAAAGGAGCCCCGTTTCCCCCTCGTAGCTCGAGATAAGTGATCCTTTTCCTGCTTTCAACGGGAAAGAATTCCCGGCGTTCCCGTCGCATCTCAAGAGGAGGCACTCTCAACAGGAAAGGCGAGAGGAACTCCATGGTCGTACCACCATTCCAAGAGTCCCCCAGATGTCTCAGTCCATTCCAGAGGAACCTCTTTGCCCTGCACTGGCTCATCTTTCACGCCGAGGATCGACTCACACCACGGTGGCAAGTGGCACAGCCATGTGGGAAAGCCTCGAGGGAAAGCCTCGAGGGAAAACCACAGATCCTTTGATACACGCGACGGGAAGCGTGACATTGCTGCTACAGCCTGGAAGGAAAGCGCACGTGCATGCCCCCACTCGAGACGAGGCCTGAATCCCCTGGGGAGACTCCAGAAGTACCCAAAGATCCATGTCAGCCCCTGAGAGGAATCCTCGTTTCCGGCCCTGACTGCACACAAGGTTTTTGGCCCCGGTATCGACGGGAGAGGAATCCCGAGAGGCCCCCTAGCACCTCGCATGGGGACTGGCCTCTCCTGAGGCCACCAGGGCGGGTCCCTGAGGTCCCCGTCGTAACTCGAGAACACCTGCCGCAACTCGAGAAAATCCAGGAAGTTCTCCCTTCCAGGCGAGATGAGGCCTATTTCCGATGAGGCGTCTGGAGACTAATGACACCCAACCTCTGGAACTTCGAAAGGGTCTTTCACACCCTTGCTGCTACTCAAGAAGTTCACCTCCTTGCCGTCTCCACTCGAGAGGAAGCACGATGGTCCCGCCCACATCCAGAGGAGCCCCGTTTCCCCCTCGTAGCTAGAGATGAGGGATCCTTTCCCTGCTTTCAACGGGAAAGAATTCCCGGCATTCCCGTCGCATCTCAAGAGGAGGCACTCTCAACAGGAAAGGCGAGAGGAACTCCATGGTCGTACCACCATTCCAAGAGTCCCCCAGATGTCTGAGTCCATTCCAGAGGAACCTCTTTGCCCTGCACTGGCTCATCTTTCATGCCGAGGATCGACTCACACCACGGTGGCACGTGGGACAGCCCTGTGGGAAAGCCTCGAGGGAAAGCCTCGAGGGAAAACCACAGATCCTTTGATCCACGCGACGGGAAGCGTGACATTGCTGCTACAGCCTGGAAGGAAAGCACACGTGCATGCCCCCACTCGAGACGAGGCCTGACTCCCCTGGGGAGACTCCAGAAGTACCCAAAGATCCATGTCAGCCCCTGAGAGGAATCCTCGGTTCCGGCCCTGACTCCACACAAGGTTTTTGGCCCCGGTATCGACGGGAGCGGAATCCCGAGAGGCCCCCTAGCAACTCGCATGGGGACTGGCTGTTCTTGAGGCCACCAGGGCGGGTCCCTGAGATCCCCGTCGTAACTCGAGAACACCTGCCGCAACTCGAGAAAATCCAGGAAGTTCTCCCTTCCAGGCGAGATGAGGCCTATTTCCGATGAGGCGTCTGGAGACTAATGACACCTAACCTCTGGAACTTCGAAAGGGTCTTTCACACCCTTGCTGCAACTCAAGAAGTTCACCGCCATACCCGTCTCCACTCGAGAGGAAGCACGATGGTCCCGCCCACATCCAGAGGAGCCCCGTTTCCCCCTCGGAGCTCGAGATGAGGGATCCTTTACCTGCTTTCAACGGGAAAGAATTCCCGGCGTTCCCGTCGCATCTCAAGAGGAGGCACTCTCAACAGGAAAGGCGAGAGGAACTCCATGGTCGTACCACCATTCCAAGAGTCCCCCAGATGTCTCAGTCCATTCCAGAGGAACCTCTTTGCCCTGCACTGGCTCATCTTTGACGCCGAGGATCGACTCACACCACGGTGGCACGTGGGACAGCCCTGCGGGAAAGCCTCGAGGGAAAGCCTCGAGGGAAAACCACAGATCTTTTGATGCACGCGACGGGAAGCGTGACATTGCTGCTACAGCCTGGAAGGAAAGCGCACGTGCATGCCCCCACTCGAGACGAGGCCTGACTCCCCTGGGGAGACTCCAGAAGTACCCAAAGATCCATGTCACCCCTGTGAGGAATCCTCGGTTCCTGCCCTGACTCCACACAAGGTTTTTGGCCCTAGTATCGACGGGAGAGGAATCCCGACAGGCCCCCTAGCAACTCGCATGGGGACTGGCCTCTCCTGAGGCCATCAGGGCGGGTCCCTTTGGTACCCGTCGTAACTCGAGAACACCTGCCGCACCTCGAGAAAATCCAGGAAGTTCTCCCTTCCAGGCGAGATGAGGTCTATTTCCGATGAGGCATCTGGAGACTGACACGTAACCTCTGGAACTTCGAAAGGGTCTTTCACACCCTTGCTGCAACTCAAGAAGTTCACCGCCATACCCGTCTCCACTCGAGATGAAGCACGATGGTCCCGCCCACATCCAGAGGAGCCCCGTTTTCCCCTCGTAGCTCGAGATGAGGGATCCTTTCCCTGGTTTCAAAGGGAAAGAGTTCCCGGCGTTCCCGTCGCATCTCAAGAGGAGGCACTCTCAACAGGAAAGGCGAGAGGAACTCCATGGTCGTACCACCATTCCAAGAGTCCCCCAGATATCTCAGTCCATTCCAGAGGAACCTCTTTGTCCTGCACTGGCTCATCTTTCACGCCGAGGATCGACTCACACCACGGTGGCACGTGGGACAGCCCTGTGGGAAAGCCTCGAGGGAAAACCACAGATCCTTTGATCCACGCGACGGGAAGCGTGACATTGCTGCTACAGCCTGGAAGGAAAGTGCACGTGCATGCCCCCACTCGAGACGAGGCCTGACTCCCCTGGGGAGACTCCAGAAGTACCCAAAGATCCATGTCAGCCCCTGAGAGGAATCCTCGGTTCCGGCCCTCACTCCATACAAGGTTTTTGGCCCCGGTATCGACGGGAGAGGAATCCCGAGAGGCCCCCTAGCAACTCGCATAGGGACTGGCCTCTCCTGAGGCCACCAGGGCGGGTTCATGAGGTCCCCGTCGTAACTCGAGAACACCTGCCGCAACTCGAGAAAATCCAGGAAGTTCTCCCGTCCTGGCGAGATGAGGCCTATTTCCTATGTGGCGTCTGGAGACTAATGACACCTAACCTCTGGAACTTCGAAAGGGTCTTTCACACCCTTGCTGCAACTCAAGAAGTTCACCACCATACCCGTCTCCACTAGAGAGGAAGCACGATGGTCCCGCCCACATCCAGAGGAGCCCCGTTTCCCCCTCGTAGCTCGAGATAAGGGATCCTTTTCCTGCTTTCAACGGGAAAGAATTCCCGGCGTTCCCGTCGCATCTCAAGAGGAGGCACTCTCAACAGGAAAGGCGAGAGGAACTCCATGGTCGTACCACCATTCCAAGAGTCCCCCAGATGTCTCAGTCCATTCCAGAGGAACCTCTTTGCCCTGCACTGGCTCATCTTTCACGCCGAGGATCGACTCACACCACGGTGGCACGTGGGACAGCCCTGTGGGAAAGCCTCGAGGGAAAGCCTCGAGGGAAAACCACAGATCCTTTGATCCACGCGACGGGAAGCGTGACATTGCTGCTACAGCCTGGAAGGAAAGCGCACGTGCATGCCCCCACTCGAGACGAGGCCTGACTCCCCTGGGGGGACTCCAGAAGAACCCAAAGATCCATGTCAGCCCCTGAGAGGAATCCTCGGTTCCGGCCCTGACTCCATACAGTGTTTTTGGCCCCGGTATCGAAGGGAGAGGAATCCCGAGAGGCCCCCTAGCAACTCGCATGGGGACTGGCCTCTACTGAGGCCACAAGGGCGGGTCCCTGAGGTCCCCGTCGTAACTCGAGAACACCTGCCCCAACTCGAGAAAATCCAGGAAGTTCTCCCTTCCAGGCGAGATGAGGCCTATTTCCGATGAGGCGTCTGGAGACTAATGACACCTAACCTCTGGAACTTCGAAAGGGTCTTTCACACCCTTGCTGCAACTCAAGAAGTTCACCGCCATACCCGTCTCCACTCGAGAGGAAGCACGATGGTCCCGCCCACATCCAAAGGAGCCCCGTTTCCCCCTCGGAACTCGAGATGATGGATCCTTTCCCTGCTTTCAACGGGGAAGATTTCCCGGCGTTCCCGTCGCATCTCAAGAGGAGGCACTCTCAACAGGAAAGGCGAGAGGAACTCCATGGTCGTACCACCATTCCAAGAGTCCCCCAGATGTCTCAGTCCATTCCAGAGGAACCTCTTTGCCCTGCACTGGCTCATCTTTCACGCCGAGGATCGACTCACACCACGGTGGCACGTGGGACAGTCCTGTGGGAAAGCCTCGAGGGAAAACCACAGATCCTTTGATACACGCCACGGGAAGCGTGACATTGCTGCTACAGCCGGGAAAGAAAGCGCACGTGCATGCTCCCACTCGAGAAGAGGGCTAACTCCCCTGGGGAGACTCCAGAAGTACCCAAAGATCCATGTCAGCCCCTGAGAGGAATCCTCGGTTCCGGCCCTGACTCCACACAAGGTTTTTGGCCCCGGTATCGACGGGAGAGGAATCCCGAGAGGCCCCCTAGCACCTCGCATGGGGACTGGCCTCTCCTGAGGCCACCAGGGCGGGTCCCTGAGGTCCCCGTCGTAACTCGAGAACACCTGCCGCAACTCGAGAAAATCCAGGAAGTTCTCCCTTTCAGGCGAGATGAGGCCTATTTCCGATGAGGCGTCTGGAGACTAATGACACCTAACCTCTGGAACTTCGAAAGGGTCTTTCACACCCTTGCTGCAACTCAAGAAGTTCACCGCCATACCCGTCTCCACTCGAGAGGAAGCACGATGGTCCCGCCCACATCCAGAGGAGCCCCGTTTCCCCCTCGTATCTCGAGATGAGGGAACCTTTCCCTGCTTTAGACGGGAAAGAATTCTCGGCGTTCCCGTCGCATCTCAAGAGGAGGCACTCTCAACAGGAAAGGCGAGAGGAACTCCATGGTCGTACCACCATTCAAGGAGTCCCGAAGATGTCTCAGTCCATTCCAGAGGAACCTCTTAGCCCTGCACTGGCTCATCTTTCACGCCGAGGATCGACTCACACCACGGTGGCACGTGGGACAGCCCTGTGGGAAAGTCTCGAGGGAAAACCACAGATCCTTTGATACACGCCACGGGAAGCGTGACATTGCTGCTACAGCCTGGAAGGAAAGCGCACGTGCATGCCCCCACTCGAGTCGAGGCCTGACTCCCCTGGGGAGACTCCAGAAGTACCCAAAGATCCATGTCAGCCCCTGAGAGGAATCCTCGGTTCCGGCCGTGACTCCACACAAGCTTTTTGGCCCCGGTATCGACGGGAGAGGAATCCCGAGAGGCCCCCTAGCACCTCGCATGGGGACTGGCCTCTCCTGAGGCCACCAGGGCGGGTCCCTGAGGTCCCCGTCTTAACTCGAGAACACCTGCCGCAACTCGAGAAAATCCAGGAAGTTCTCCCTTCCAGGCGAGATGAGGCCTATTTCCGATGAGGCGTCTGGAGACTAATGACACCTAACCTTTGGAATTTCGAAAGGGTCTTTCACACCCTTGCTGCAACTCAAGAAGTTCACCGCCATACCCGTCTCCACTCGAGAGGAAGCACGATGGTCCCGCCCACATCCAGAGGAGCCCCGTTTCCCTCTGGGATCTCGAGATGAGGGATTCTTTCCTGCTTTCAACGGGAAGGAATTCCCGGCGTTCCCGTCGCATCTCAAGAGGAGGCACTCTCAACAGGAAAGGCGAGAGGAACTCCATGGTCGTACCACCATTCCTAGAGTCCCCCAGATGTCTCAGTCCATTCCAGAGGAACCTCTTTGCCCTGCACTGGCTCATCTTTCACGCCGAGGATCGACTCACACCACGGAGGCACGTGGGACAGCCCTGTGGGAAAGCCTCGATGGAAAGCCTCGAGGGAAAACCACAGATCCTTTGATCCACGCGACGGGAAGCGTGACATTGCTGCTACAGCCTGGAAGGAAAGCGCACGTGCATGCCCCCACTCCAGACGAGGCCTGTCTCCCCTGGCGAGACTCCAGAAGTAGCCAAAGATCCATATAAGCCCCTGAGAGGAATCCTCGTTTCCGACCCTGACTCCACACAAGGTTTTTGGCCTTGGTATCGACGGGAGAGGAATCCCGAGAGGCCCCCTAGCACCTCGCATGGGGACTGGCCTCTCCTGAGGCCACCAGGGCGGGTCCCTGAGGTCCCCGTCATAACTCGAGAACACCTGCCGCAACTCGAGAAAATCCAGGAAGTTCTCCCTTCCAAGCGAGATGAGGCCTATTTCCGATGAGGCGTCTGGAGACTAATGACACCTAACCTCTCGAACTTCGAAAGGGTCTTTCACACCCTTGCTGCAACTCAAGAAGTTCACCGCCATACCCGTGTCCACTCGAGAGGAAGCACGATGGTCCCGCCCACATCCAGAGGAGCCCCGTTTCCCCCTCGTAGCTCGAGATGAGGGATCCTTTCCCTGCTTTCAACGGGAAAGAATTCCCGGTGTTCCCGTCGTATCTCAAGAGGAGGCACTCTCAACAGGAAAGGCGAGAGGAACTCCATGGTCGTACCACCATTCCAAGAGTCCCCCAGATGTCTCAGTCCATTCCAGAGGAACCTCTTTGCCCTGCACTGGCTAATCTTTCACGCCGAGGATCGACTCACACCACGGTGGCACGTGGGACAGCCCTGTGGGAAAGCCTCGAGGGAAAGCCTCGAGGGAATACCACAGATCCTTTGATCCACGCGACGGGAATCGTGACATTGCTGCTACAGCCTGGAAGGAAAGCGCACGTGCATGCCCCCACTCGAGTCGAGGCCTGACTCCCCTGGGGAGACTCCAGAAGTACCCAAAGATCCATGTCAGCCCCTGAGAGGAATCCTCGGTTCCGGCCTTGACTCCACACAAGCTTTTTGGCCCCGGTATCGACGGGAGAGGAATCCCGAGAGGCCCCCTAGCACCTCGAATGGGGACTGACCTCTCCTGAGGCCACCAGGGCGGGTCCCTGAGGTCCCCGTCTTAACTCGAGAACACCTGCCGCAACTCGAGAAAATCCAGGAAGTTCTCCCTTCCAGGCGAGATGAGGCCTATTTCCGATGAGGCGTCTGGAGACTAATGACACCTAACCTTGGGAATTTCGAAAGGGTCTTTCACACCCTTGCTGCAACTCAAGAAGTTCACCGCCATACCCGTCTCCACTCGAGAGGAAGCACGATGGTCCCGCCCACATCCAGAGGAGCCCCGTTTCCCTCTCGGAGCTCGAGATGAGGGATCCTTTCCTGCTTTCAACGGGAAGGAATTCCCGGCGTTCCCGTCGCATCTCAAGAGGAGGCACTCTCAACAGGAAAGGCGAGAGGAACTCCATGGTCGTACCACCATTCCTAGAGTCCCCCAGATGTCTCAGTCCATTCCAAAGGAACCTCTTTGCCCTGCACTGGCTCATCTTTCACGCCGAGGATCGACTCACACCACGGAGGCACGTGGGACAGCCCTGTGGGAAAGCCTCGAGGGAAAGCCTCGAGGGAAAACCACAGATCCTTTGATCCACGCGACTGGAAGCGTGACATTGCTGCTACAGCCTGGAAGGAAAGCGCACGTGCATGCCCCCACTCGAGACGAGGCCTGACTCCCCTGGGGGGTCTCCAGAAGAACCCAAAGATCCATGTCAGCCCCTGAGAGGAATCCTCGGTTCCGGCCCTGACTCCATACAGTGTTTTTGGCCCCGGTATCGACGGGAGAGGAATCCCGAGAGGCCCCCTAGCAACTCGCATGGGGACTGGCCTCTCCTGAGGCCACAAGGGCGGGTTCCTGAGGTCCCCGTCGTAACTCGAGAACACCTGCCCCAACTCGAGAAAATCCAGGAAGTTCTCCCTTCCAGGCGAGATGAGGCCTATTTCCGATGAGGCGTCTGGAGACTAATGACACCTAACCTCTGGAACTTCGAAAGGGTCTTTCACACCCTTGCTGCAACTCAAGAAGTTCACCGCCATACCCGTCTCCACTCGAGAGGAAGCACGATGGTCCCGCCCACATCCAAAGGAGCCCCGTTTCCCCCTCGGAACTCGAGATGATGGATCCTTTCCCTGCTTTCAACGGGGAAGATTTCCCGGCGTTCCCGTCGCATCTCAAGAGGAGGCACTCTCAACAGGAAAGGCGAGAGGAACTCCATGGTCGTACCACCATTCCAAGAGTCCCCCAATTGTCTCAGTCCATTCCAGAGGAACCTCTTTGCCCTGCACTGGCTCATCTTTCACGCCGAGGATCGACTCACACCACGGTGGCACGTGGGACAGCCCTGTGGGAAAGCCTCGAGGGAAAACCACAGATCCTTTGATACACGCCACGGGAAGCGTGACATTGCTGCTACAGCCTGTAAGGAAAGCGCACGTGCATGCCCCCACTCGAGACGAGGCCTGACTCCCCTGGGGAGACTCCAGAAGTACCCAAAGATCCATGTCAGCCCCTGAGAGGAATCTTCGGTTCCGGCCCTGACTCCACACAAGGTTTTTGGCCCCGGTATCGACGGGAGAGGAATCCCGAGAGGCCCCCTAGCACCTCGCATGGGTACTGGCCTATCCTGAGGCCACCAGGGCGGGTCCCTGAGGTCCCCGTCGTAACTCGAGAACACCTGCCGCAACTCGAGAAAATCCAGGAAGTTCTCCCTTCCAGCCGAGATGAGGCCTATTTCCGATGAGGCGTCTGGAGACTAATGACACCTAACCTCTGGAAATTCGAAAGGGTCTTTCACACCCTTGCTGCAACTCAAGAAGTTCACCGCCATACCCGTCTCCACTCGAGAGGAAGCACGATGGTCCCGCCCACATCCAGAGGAGCCCCGTTTCCCCCTCGTGGCTCGAAATGAGGGATCCTTTCCCTGCTTTCAACGGGAAAGAATTCCCGGCGTTCCCGTCGCATCTCAAGAGGTGGCACTCTCAACAGGAAAGGCGAGAGGAACTCCATGGTCGTACCACCATTCCACGAGTCCCCCAGATGTCTCAGTCCATTCCAGAGGAACCTCTTTGCCCTGCACTGGCTCATCTTTCACGCCGAGGATCGACTCACACCACGGTGGCACGTGGGACAGCCCTGTGGGAAAGCCTCGAGGGAAAACCACAGATCCTTTGATCCATGCGACGGGAAGCGTGACATTGCTGCTGTAGCCTGGAAGGAAAGCGCACGTGCATGCCCCAACTCGAGACGAGCCCTTACTCCAGTGGGGAGACTCCAGAAATACCCAAAGATCCATGTCAGCCCCTGAGAGGAATCCTCGGTTCCGCCCCTGACTCCACACAAGGTTTTTGGCCCCGGTATCGACGGGAGAGGAATCCCGAGAGGCCCCCTAGCAACTCCCATGGGGACTGGCCTCTCCTGAGGCCACCAGGGCGGGTCCCTGAGGTCCCCGTCGTAACTCGAGAACACCTGCCGCAACTCGAGAAAATCCAGGAAGTTCTCCCTTCCAGGCGAGATGAGGCCTATTTCCGATGAGGCGTCTGGAGACTAATGACACCTAAACTCTGGAACTTCGAAAGGGTCTTTCACACCCTTGCTGCAACTCAAGAAGTTCACCGCCATATGCGTCTCCACTCGAGAGGAAGCACGATGGTCCCGCCCACATCCAGAGGAGCCCCGTTTCCCCCTCGTAGCTCGAGATGAGGGATCCTTTCCCTGCTTTCAACGGGAAAGAATTCCCGGCGTTCCCGTCGCCTCTCAAGAGGAGGCACTCTCAACAGGAAAGGTGAGAGGAACTCCATGGTCGTACCACCATTCCAAGAGTCCCCCAGATATCTCAGTCCATTCCAGAGGAACCTCTTTGCCCTGCACTGGCTCATCTTTCACGCCGAGGATCGACTCACACCACGGTGGCACGTGGGACAGCCCTGTGGGAAAGCCTCGAGGGAAAACCACAGATCCTTTGATCCACGCGACGGGAAGCGTAACATTGCTGCTACAGCCTGGAAGGAAAGCGCACGTGCATACCCCGACTCGAGACGAGGCCTGACTCCCCTGGGGAGACTCCAGAAGTACCCAAAGATCCATGTCAGCCCCTGAGAGGAATCCTCGGTTCCGGCCCTGACTCCACACAAGGTTTTTGACCCCGGTATCGACGGGAGAGGAATCCCGAGAGGCCCCCTAGCAACTCGCATGGGGACTGGCCTCTCCTGAGGCCACCAGGGCGGGTCCCTGAGGTCCCCGTCGTAACTCGAGAACACCTGCCGCAACTCGAGAAAATCCAGGAAGTTCTCCCTTCCAGGCGAGATGAGACCTATTTCCGATGAGGCGTCTGGAGACTAATGACACCTAACCTCTGGGACTTCGAAAGGGTCTTTCACACCCTTGCTGCAACTCAAGAAGTTCACCGCCATACCCGTCTCCACTCGAGAGGAAGCACGATGGTCCCGCCCACATCCAGAGGAGCCCCGTTTCCCCCTCGTGGCTCGAAATGAGGGATCCTTTCCCTGCTTTCAACGGGAAAGAATTCCCGGCGTTCCCGTCGCATCTCAAGAGGTGGCACTCTCAACAGGAAAGGCGAGAGGAACTCCATGGTCGTACCACCATTCCACGAGTCCCCCAGATGTCTCAGTCCATTCCAGAGGAACCTCTTTGCCCTGCACTGGCTCATCTTTCACGCCGAGGATCGACTCACACCACGGTGGCACGTGGGACAGCCCTGTGGGAAAGCCTCGAGGGAAAGCCTCGAGGGAAAACCACAGATCCTTTGATCCATGCGACGGGAAGCGTGACATTGCTGCTACAGCCTGGAAGGAAAGCGCACGTGCATGCCCCCACTCGAGACGAGGCCTGACTCCCCTGGGGAGACTCCAGAAGTACCCAAAGATCCATGTCAGCCCCTGAGAGGAATCCTCGGTTACGGCCCTGACTCCACACAAGGTTTTTGGCCCCGGTATCGACGGGAGAGGAATCCCGAGAGGCCCCGTAGCAAATCGCATGGGGACTGGCCTCTTGAGGCAACCAAGGCGGGTCCCTGAGGTCCCCGTCGTAACTCGAGAACACCTACCGCAACTCGAGAAAATCAAGGAAGTTCTCCCTTGCAGGCGAGATGAGGCCTATTTCCGATGAGGCGTCTGGAGACTAATGACACCTAACCTCTGGAACTTCGAAAGGGTCTTTCACACACTTGCTGCAACTCAAGAAGTTCACCGCCATACCCGTCTCCACTCGAGAGGAAGCACGATGGTCCCGCCCACGTCCAGAGGAGCCCCGTTTCCCCCTCGTAGCTCGAGATGAGGGATCCTTTCCCTGCTTTCAACGGGAAAGTATTCCCGTCATTCCCGTCGCATCTCAAGAGGAGGCACTCTCAACAGGAAAGCCGAGAGGAACTCCATGGTCGTACCACCATTCCAAGAGTCCCCCAGATGTCTCAGTCCATTCCAGAGGAACCTCTTTGCCCTGCACTGGCTCATCTTTCACGCCGAGGATCGACTCACACCACAGTGGCACGTGGCACAGCCATGTGGGAAAGCCTCGAGGGAAAGCCTCGAGGGAAAACCACAGATCCTTTGATCCACGCGACGGGAAGCGTGACATTGCTGCTACAGCCTGGAAGGAAAGCGCACGTGCATGCCCCCACTCGAGACGAGGCCTGAATCCCCTGGGGAGACTCCAGAAGTACCCAAAGATCCATGTCAGCCCCTGAGAGGAATCCTCGTTTCCGGCCCTGACTGCACACAAGGTTTTTGGCCCCGGTATCGACGGGAGAGGAATCCCGAGAGGCCCCCTAGCACCTCGCATGGGGACTGGCCTCTCCTGAGGCCACCAGGGCGGGTCCCTGAGGTCCCCGTCGTAACTCGAGAACACCTGCCGCAACTCGAGAAAATCTAGGAAGTTCTCCCTTCCAGGCGAGATGAGGCCTATTTCCGATGAGGCGTCTGGAGATTAATGACACCCAACCTCTGGAACTTCGAAAGGGTCTTTCACACCCTTGCTGCTACTCAAGAAGTTCACCTCCTTGCCCGTCTCCACTCGAGAGGAAGCACGATGGTCCCGCCCACATCCAGAGGAGCCCCGTTTCCCCCTCGTAGCTAGAGATGAGGGATCCTTTCCCTGCTTTCAACAGGAAAGAATTCCCGGCATTCCCGTCGCATCTCAAGAGGAGGCACTCTCAACAGGAAAGGCGAGAGGAACTCCATGGTCGTACCACCATTCCAAGAGTCCCCCAGATGTCTGAGTCCATTCCAGAGGAACCTCTTTGCCCTGCACTGGCTCATCTTTCATGCCGAGGATCGACTCACACCACGGTATCACGTGGGACAGCCCTGTGGGAAAGCCTCGAGGGAAAGCCTCGAGGGAAAACCACAGATCCTTTGATCCACGCGACGGGAAGCGTGACATTGCTGCTACAGCCTGGAAGGAAAGCACACGTGCATGCCCCCACTCGAGACGAGGCCTGACTCCCCTGGGGAGACTCCAGAAGTACCCAAAGATCCATGTCAGCCCCTGAGAGGAATCCTCGGTTCCGGCCCTGACTGCACACAAGGTTTTTGGCCCCGGTATCGACGGGAGAGGAATCCCGAGAGGCCCCCTAGCAACTCGCATGGGGACTGGCTGTTCTTGAGGCCACCAGGGCGGGTCCCTTAGATCCCCGTCGTAACTCGAGAACACCTGCCGCAACTCGAGAAAATCCAGGAAGTTCTCCCTTCCAGGCGAGATGAGGCCTATTTCCGATGAGGCGTCTGGAGACTAATGACACCTAACCTCTGGAACTTCGAAAGGGTCTTTCACACCCTTGCTGCAACTCAAGAAGTTCACCGCCATACCCGTCTCCACTCGAGAGGAAGCACGATGGTCCCGCCCACATCCCGAGGAGCCCCGTTTCCCCCTCGGAGCTCGAGATGAGGGATCCTTTCCCTGCTTTCAACGGGAAAGAATTCCCGGCGTTCCCGTCGCATCTCAAGAGGAGGCACTCTCAACAGGAAAGGCGAGAGGAACTCCATGGTCGTACCACCATTCCAAGAGTCCCCCAGATGTCTCAGTCCATTCCAGAGGAACCTCTTTGCCCTGCACTGGCTCATCTTTGACGCCGAGGATCGACTCACACCACGGTGGCACGTGGGACAGCCCTGCGGGAAAGCCTCGAGGGAAAGCCTCGAGGGAAAACCACAGATCCTTTGATGCACGCGACGGGAAGCGTGACATTGCTGCTACAGCCTGGAAGGAAAGCGCACGTGCATGCCCCCACTCGAGACGAGGCCTGACTCCCCTGGGGAGACTCCAGAAGTACCCAAAGATCCATGTCACCCCTGTGAGGAATCCTCGGTTCCGGCCCTGACTCCACACAAGGTTTTTGGCCCTTGTATCGACGGGAGAGGAATCCCGAGAGGCCCCCTAGCAACTCGCATGGGGACTGGCCTCTCCTGAGGCCATCAGGGCGGGTCCCTTTGGTACCCGTCGTAACTCGAGAACACCTGCCGCACCTCGAGAAAATCCAGGAAGTTCTCCCTTCCAGGCGAGATGAGGCGTATTTCCGATGAGGCGTCTGGAGACTAATGACACCTAAACTCTGGAACTTCGAAAGGGTCTTTCACACCCTTGCTGCAACTCAAGAAGTTCACCGCCATACCCGTCTCCACTCGATAGGAAGCACGATGGTCCCGCCCACATCCAGAGGAGCCCCGTTTCCCCCTCGGAGCTCGAGATGTGGGATCCTTTCCCTGCTTTCAACGGGAAAGAATTCCCGGCGTTCCCGTCGCATCTCAAGAGGAGGCACTCTCAACAGGAAAGGCGAGAGGAACTCCAGGGTCGTACCACCATTCCAAGAGTCCCCCAGATGTCTCAGTCCATTCCAGAGGAACCTCTTTGCCCTGCACTGGCTCATCTTCCACGCCGAGGATCGACTCACACCACGGTGGCACGTGGGACAGCCCTGTGGGAAAGCCTCGAGGGAAAGCCTCGAGGGAAAACCACAGATCCTTTGATCCACGCGACTGGAAGTGTGACATTGCTGCTACAGCCTGGAAGGAAAGCGCACGTGCATGCCCCCACTGGAGACGAGGCCTGACTCCCCTGGGGAGACTCCAGAAGTACCCAAAGATCCATGTCAGCCCCTGAGAGGAATCCTCGGTTCCGGCCTTGACTCCACACAAGGTTTTTGGCCCCGGTATCGACGGGAGAGGAATCCCGAGAGGCCCCCTAGCAACTCGCATGGGGACTGGCCTCTCCTGAGGCCACCAGGGCGGGTCCCTGAGGTCCCCGTCGTAACTCGAGAACACCTGCCGCAAATCGAGAAAATCCAGGAAGTTCTCCCTTCCAGGCGAGATGAGGCCTATTTCCGATGAGGCGTCTGGAGACTAATGACACCTAACCTCTGGAACTTCGAAAGGGTCTTTCACACACTTGCTGCAACTCAAGAAGTTCACCGCCATACCCGTGTCCACTCGAGAGGAAGCACTATGGTCCCGCCCACATCCAGAGGAGCCCCGTTTCACCCTCGTAGCTCGAGATGAGGGATCCTTTCCCTGCTTTCAACGGGAAAGAATTCCCGGCGTTCCCGTCGCATCTCAAGAGGAGGCACTCTCAACAGGAAAGGCGAGAGGAACTCCATGGTCGTACCACCATTCCAAGAGTCGCCCAGATGTCTCAGTCCATTCCAGAGGAACCTCTTTGCCCTGCACTGGCTCATCTTTCACGCCGAGGATCGACTCACACCACGGTGGCACGTGGGACAGCCCTGCTGGAAAGCCTCGAGGGAAAGCCTCGAGGGAAAACCACAGATCCTTTGATGCACGCGACGGGAAGCGTGACATTGCTGCTACAGCCTGGAAGGAAAGCGCACGTGCATGCCCCCACTCGAGACGAGGCCTGACTCCCCTGGGGAGACTCCAGAAGTACCCAAAGATCCATGTCACCCCTGAGAGGAATCCTCGGTTCCGGCCCTGACTCCACACAAGGTTTTTGGCCCCGGTATCGACGGGAGAGGAATCCCGAGAGGCCCCCTAGCAACTCGCATGGGGACTGGCCTCTCCTGAGGCCACCAGGGCGGGTCCCTGAAGTCCCCGTCATAACTCGAGAACACCTGCCGCGAATCGAGAATATCCAGGAAGTTCTCCCTTCCAGGCGAGATGAGGCCTATTTCCGATGAGGCGTCTGGAGACTAATGACACCTAACCTCTGGAATTTCGAAAGGGTCTTTCACACCCTTGCTGCAACTCAAGAAGTTCACCGCCATACCCGTGTCCACTCGAGAGGAAGCATGATGGTCCCGCCCACATCCAGAGGAGCCCCGTTTCCCCCTCGTAGCTCGAGATGAGGGATCCTTTCCCTGCTTTCAACGGGAAAGAATTCCCGGCGTTCCCGTCGCATCCAAAGAGGAGGCACTCTCAACAGGAAAGGCGAGAGGAACTCCATGGTCGTACCACCATTCCAAGAGTCCCCCAGATGTCTCATTCCATTCCAGAGGAACCTCTTTGCCCTGCACTGGCTCATCTTTCACGCCGAGGATCGACTCACACCACGGTGGCACGTGGGACAGCCCTGTGGGAAAGCCTCGAGGGAAAGCCTCGAGGGAAAACCACAGATCCTTTGATGCACGCGACGGGAAGCGTGACATTGCTGCTACAGCCTGGAAGGAAAGCACACGTGCATGCCCCCACTCGAGACGAGGCCTGACTCCCCTGGGGAGACTCCAGAAGTACCCAAAGATCCATGTCACCCCTGAGAGGAATGCTCGGTTCCGGCCCTGACTCCACACAAGGCTTTTGGCCCCGGTATCGACGGGAGAGGAATCCCGAGAGGCCCCGTAGCAAATCGCATGTGGACTGGCCTCTTGAGGCAACCAAGGCGGGTCCCTGAGGTCCCCGTCGTAACTCGAGAACACCTACCGCAACTCGAGAAAATCAAGGAAGTTCTCCCTTGCAGGCGAGATGAGGCCTATTTCCGATGAGGCGTCTGGAGACTAATGACACCTAACCTCTGGAACTTCGAAAGGGTCTTTCACACCCTTGCTGCAACTCAAGAAGTTCACCGCCATACCCGTCTCCACTCGAGAGGAAGCACGATGGTCCCGCCCACATCCAAAGGAGCCCCGTTTCCCCCTCGGAACTCGAGATGATGGATCCTTTCCCTGCTTTCAACGGGGAAGATTTCCCGGCGTTCCCGTCGCATCTCAAGAGGAGGCACTCTCAACAGGAAAGGCGAGAGGAACTCCATGGTCGTACCACCATTCCAAGAGTCCCCCAGATGTCTCAGTCCATTCCAGAGGAACCTCTTTGCCCTGCACTGGCTCATCTTTCACGCCGAGGATCGACTCACACCACGGTGGCACGTGGGACAGCCCTGTGGGAAAGCCTCGAGGGAAAACCACAGATCCTTTGATACACGCCACGGGAAGCGTGACATTGCTGCTACAGCCTGTAAGGAAAGCGCACGTGCATGCCCCCACTCGAGACGAGGCCTGACTCCCCTGGGGAGACTCCAGAAGTACCCAAAGATCCATGTCAGCCCATGAGAGGAATCCTCGGTTCCGGCCCTGACTCCACACAAGGTTTTTGGCCCCGGTATCGACGGGAGAGGAATCCCGAGAGGCCACCTAGCACCTCGCATGGGTACTGGCCTATCCTGAGGCCACCAGGGCGGGTCCCTGAGGTCCCCGTCGTAACTCGAGAACACCTGCCGCAACTCGAGAAAATCCAGGAAGTTCTCCCTTCCAGCCGAGATGAGGCCTATTTCCGATGAGGCGTCTGGAGACTAATGACACCTAACCTCTGGAAATTCGAAAGGGTCTTTCACACCCTTGCTGCAACTCAAGAAGTTCACCGCCATACCCGTCTCCACTCGAGAGGAAGCACGATGGTCCCGCCCACATCCAGAGGAGCCCCGTTTCCCCCTCGTGGCTCGAAATGAGGGATCCTTTCCCTGCTTTCAACGGGAAAGAATTCCCGGCGTTCCCGTCGCATCTCAAGAGGAGGCACTCTCAACAGGAAAGGCGAGAGGAACTCCATGGTCGTACCACCATTCCAAGAGTCCCCCAGATGTCTCAGTCCATTCCAGAGGAACCTCTTTGCCCTGCACTGGCTCATCTTTCACGCCGAGGATCGACTCACACCACGGTGGCACGTGGGACAGCCCTGTGGGAAAGCCTCGAGGGAAAACCACAGATCCTTTGATCCACGCGACGGGAAGCGTAACATTGCTGCTACAGCCTGGAAGGAAAGCGCACGTGCATACCCCGACTCGAGACGAGGCCTGACTCCCCTGGGGAGACTCCAGAAGTACCCAAAGATCCATGTCAGCCCCTGAGAGGAATCCTCGGTTCCGGCCCTGACTCCACACAAGGTTTTTGACCCCGGTATCGACGGGAGAGGAATCCCGAGAGGCCCCCTAGCAACTCGCATGGGGACTGGCCTCTCCTGAGGCCACCAGGGCGGGTCCCTGAGGTCCCCGTCGTAACTCGAGAACACCTGCCGCAACTCGAGAAAATCCAGGAAGTTCTCCCTTCCAGGCGAGATGAGGCCTATTTCCGATGAGGCGTCTGGAGACTAATGACACCTAACCTCTGGGACTTCGAAAGGGTCTTTCACACCCTTGCTGCAACTCAAGAAGTTCACCGCCATACCCGTCTCCACTCGAGAGGAAGCACGATGGTCCCGCCCACATCCAGAGGAGCCCCGTTTCCCCCTCGTAGCTAGAGATGAGGGATCCTTTCCCTGCTTTCAACAGGAAAGAATTCCCGGCATTCCCGTCGCATCTCAAGAGGAGGCACTCTCAACAGGAAAGGCGAGAGGAACTCCATGGTCGTACCACCATTCCAAGAGTCCCCCAGATGTCTGAGTCCATTCCAGAGGAACCTCTTTGCCCTGCACTGGCTCATCTTTCATGCCGAGGATCGACTCACACCACGGTATCACGTGGGACAGCCCTGTGGGAAAGCCTCGAGGGAAAGCCTCGAGGGAAAACCACAGATCCTTTGATCCACGCGACGGGAAGCGTGACATTGCTGCTACAGCCTGGAAGGAAAGCACACGTGCATGCCCCCACTCGAGACGAGGCCTGACTCCCCTGGGGAGACTCCAGAAGTACCAAAAGATCCATGTCAGCCCCTGAGAGGAATCCTCGGTTCCGGCCCTGACTGCACACAAGGTTTTTGGCCCCGGTATCGACGGGAGAGGAATCCCGAGAGGCCCCCTAGCAACTCGCATGGGGACTGGCTGTTCTTGAGGCCATCAGGGCGGGTCCCTGAGATCCCCGTCGTAACTCGAGAACACCTGCCGCAACTCGAGAAAATCCAGGAAGTTCTCCCTTCCAGGCGAGATGAGGCCTATTTCCGATGAGGCGTCTGGAGACTAATGACACCTAACCTCTGGAACTTCGAAAGGGTCTTTCACACCCTTGCTGCAACTCAAGAAGTTCACCGCCATACCCGTCTCCACTCGAGAGGAAGCACGATGGTCCCGCCCACATCCCGAGGAGCCCCGTTTCCCCCTCGGAGCTCGAGATGAGGGATCCTTTCCCTGCTTTCAACGGGAAAGAATTCCCGGCGTTCCCGTCGCATCTCAAGAGGAGGCACTCTCAACAGGAAAGGCGAGAGGAACTCCATGGTCGTACCACCATTCCAAGAGTCCCCCAGATGTCTCAGTCCATTCCAGAGGAAACTCTTTGCCCTGCACTGGCTCATCTTTGACGCCGAGGATCGACTCACACCACGGTGGCACGTGGGACAGCCCTGCGGGAAAGCCTCGAGGGAAAGCCTCGAGGGAAAACCACAGATCCTTTGATGCACGCGACGGGAAGCGTGACATTGCTGCTACAGCCTGGAAGTAAAGCGCACGTGCATGCCCCGACTCGAGACGAGGCCTGACTCCCCTGGGGAGACTCCAGAAGTACCCAAAGATCCATGTCAGCCCCTGAGAGGAATCTTCGTTTCCGGCCCTGACTCCACACAAGGTTTTTGGCCCCGGTATCGACGGGAGAGGAATCCCGAGAGGCCCCCTAGCAAGTCGCATGGGGACTGGCCTCTCCTGAGGCCACCAGGGCGGGTCCCTGAGGTCCCCGTCGTAACTCGAGAACACCTGCCGCAACTCGAGAAAATCCAGGAAGTTCTCCCTTCCAGGCGAGATGAGGCCTATTTCCGATCAAGCGTCTGGAGACTAATGACACCTAAACTCTGGAACTTCGAAAGGGTCTTTCACACCCTTGCTGCAACTCAAGAAGTTCACCGCCATACCCGTCTCCACTCTAGAGGAAGCACGATGGTCCCGCCCACATCCAGAGGAGCCCCGTTTCCCCCTCCTAGCTCGAGATGAGCGATCGTTTCCCTGCTTTCAACGGGAAAGAATTCCCGGCGTTCCCGTCGCATCTCAAGAGGAGGCACTCTCAACAGGAAAGGCGAGTGGAACACCATGGTCGTACCACCATTCCAAGAGTCCCGCAGATGTCTCAGTCCATTCCAGAGGAACCTCTTTGCCCTGCACTGGCTCATCTTTCACGCCGAGGATCGACTCACACCACGGTGGCACGTGGGACAGCCCTGTGGGAAAGCCTCGAGGGAAAACCACAGATCCTTTGATCCACGCCACGGGAAGCGTGACATTGCTGCTACAGCCTGGAAGGAAAGTGCACGTGCATGCCCCGACTCGAGACGAGGCCTGACTCCCCTGGGGAGACTCCAGAAGTACCCAAAGATCCATGTCAGCCCCTGAGAGGAATCCTCGGTTACGGCCCTGACTCCACACAAGGTTTTTGGCCCCGGTATCGACGGGAGAGGAATCCCGAGAGGCCCCCTAGCAACTCGCATGGGGACTGGCCTCTCCTGAGGCCACCAGGGCGGGTCCCTGAGGTCCCCGTCGTAACTCGAGAACACCTGCCGCAACTCGAGAAATTCCAGGAAGTTTCCCCTTCCAGGCGAGATGAGGCCTATTTCCGATGAGGCGTCTGGAGACTAATGACACCTAACCTCTGGACCTTCGAAAGGGTCTTTCACACCCTTTCTGCAACTCAATAAGTTCACCGCCATACCCGTCTCCACTCGAGAGGAAGCACGATGGTCCCGCCCACATCCAGAGGAGCCCCGTTTCCCCCTCGTAGCTCGAGATGAGGGATCCTTTCCCTGCTTTCAACGGGAAAGAATTCCCGGCGTTCCCGTTGCATCTCAAGAGGAGGCACTCTCAACAAGAAAGGCGAGAGGAACTGCATGGTCTTACCACCATTTCAAGAGTCCCCCAGAAGTCTCAGTCCATTCCAGAGGAACCTCTTTGCCCTGCACTGGCTCATCTTTCACGCCGAGGATCGACTCACACCACGGTGGCACGTGGGACAGCCCTGTGGGAAAGCCTCGAGGGAAAGCCTCGAGGGAAAACCACAGATCCATTGATCCAGGCCACGGGAAGCGTGACATTGCTGCTACAGCCTGGAAGGAAAGTGCACGTGCATGCCCCGACTCGAGACGAGGCCTGACTCCCCTGGGGAGACTCCAGAAGTACCCAAAGATCCATGTCAGCCCCTGAGAGGAATCTTCGTTTCCGGCCCTGACTCCACACAAGGTTTTTGGCCCCGGTATCGACGGGAGAGGAATCCCGAGAGGCCCCCTAGCAAGTCGCATGGGGACTGGCCTCTCCTGAGGCCACCAGGGCGGGTCCCTGAGGTCCCCGTCGTAACTCGAGAACACCTGCCGCAACTCGAGAAAATCCAGGAAGTTCTCCCTTCCAGGCGAGATGAGGCCTATTTCCGATCAAGCGTCTGGAGACTAATGACACCTAAACTCTGGAACTTCGAAAGGGTCTTTCACACCCTTGCTGCAACTCAAGAAGTTCACCGCCATACCCGTCTCCACTCTAGAGGAAGCACGATGGTCCCGCCCACATCCAGAGGAGCCCCGTTTCCCCCTCCTAGCTCGAGATGAGCGATCGTTTCCCTGCATTCAACGGAAAAGAATTCCCGGCGTTCCCGTCGCATCTCAAGAGGAGGCACTCTCAACAGGAAAGGCGAGTGGAACTCCATGGTCGTACCACCATTCCAAGAGTCCCGCAGATGTCTCAGTCCATTCCAGAGGAACCTCTTTGCCCTGCACTGGCTCATCTTTCACGCCGAGGATCGACTCACACCACGGTGGCACGTGGGACAGCCCTGTGGGAAAGCCTCGAGGGAAAGCCTCGAGGGAAAACCACAGATCCTTTGATCCACGCGATGGGAAGCGTGACATTGCTGCTACAGCCTGGAAGGAAAGCGCACGTGCATGCCCCCACTCGAGATGAGGCCTGTCTCCCCTGGCGAGACTCCAGAAGTACCCAAAGATTCATATCAGCCCGTGAGAGGAATCCTCGGTTCCGGCCCTGACTCCACACAAGGTTTTTGGCCCGGGTATCGACGGGAGAGGAATCCCGAGAGGCCCCCTAGCAACTCGCATGGGGACTGGCCTCTCCTGAGGACACCAGGGCCGGTCCCTGAGGTCCCCGTCGTAACTCGAGAACACCTGCCGCAACTCGAGAAAATCCAGGAAGTTCTCCCATCCAGGCGAGATGAGGCCTATTTCCGATGAGGCGTCTGGAGACTAATGACACCTAACCTCTGGAACTTCGAAAGGGTCTTTCACACCCTTGCTGCAACTCAAGAAGTTCACCGCCATACCCGTCTCCACTCGAGAGGAAGCACGATCGTCCCGCCCACATCCAGAGGAGCCCCCTTTCCCCCTCGTAGCTCGAGATGAGGAATCCTTTCCCTGCTTTCAATGGGAAAGAATTCCCGGCGTTCCCGTCGCATTTCAAGCGGAGGTACTCCCAACAGGAAAGGCGAGAGGAACTCCATGGTCGTACCACCATTCCAAGAGTCCCCCAGATGTCTTAGTACATTCCAGAGGAAGCTCTTTGCCCTGCACTGGCTCATCTTTCACGCCGAGGATCGACTCACACCACGGTGGCACGTGGGACAGCCCTGTGGGAAAGCCTCGAGGGAAAGCCTCGAGGGAAAACCACAGATCCATTGATCCAGGCCACGGGAAGCGTGACATTGCTGCTACAGCCTGGAAGGAAAGTGCACGTGCATGCCCCGACTCGAGACGAGGCCTGACTCCCCTGGGGAGACTCCAGAAGTACCCAAAGATCCATGTCAGCCCCTGAGAGGAATCCTCGGTTATGGCCCTGACTCCACACAAGGTTTTTGGCCCCGGTATCGACGGGAGAGGAATCCCGAGAGGCCCCCTAGCAACTCGCATGGGGACTGGCCTCTCCTGAGGCCACCAGGGCGGGTCCCTGAGGTCCCCGTCGTAACTCGAGAACCTCTGCCGCAACTCGAGATATTCCAGGAAGTTCCCCCTTCCAGGCGAGATGAGGCCTATTTCCGATGAGGCGTCTGGAGACTAATGACACCTAACCTCTGGAACTTCGAAAGGGTCTTTCACACCCTTGCTGCAACTCAAGAAGTTCACCGCCATACCCGTCTCCACTCGAGAGGAAGCACGATCGTTCCGCCCACATCCAGCGAAGCCCCCTTTCCCCCTCGTAGCTCGAGATGAGGAATTCTTTCCCTGCTTTCAATGGGAAAGAATTCCCGGCGTTCCCATCGCATCTCAAGCGGAGGCACTCTCAACAGGAAAGGCGAGAGGAACTCCATGGTCGTACCACCATTCCAAGAGTCCCCCAGATGTCTCAGTCCATTCCAGAGGAACCTCTTTGCCCTGCACTGGCTCATCTTTCACGCCGAGGATCGACTCACACCACGGTGGCACGTGGGACAGCCCTGTGGGAAAGCCTCGAGGGAAAGCCTCGAGGGAAAACCACAGATCCTTTGATCCACGCCACGGGAAGCGTGACATTGCTGCTACAGCCTGGAAGGAAAGCGCACGTGCATGCCCCCACTCGAGACGAGGCCTGACTAACATGGGGAGACTCCAGAAGTACCCAAAGATCCATGTCAGCCCCTGAGAGGAATCCTCGGTTCCGGCCCTGACTCCACACAAGGTTTTTGGCTCCGTTATCGACGGGAGAGGAATCCCGAGAGGCCCCCTAGCAACTCGCATAGGGACTGGCCTCTCCTGAGGCCACCAGGGCGGGTCCCTGAGGTCCCCGTCGTAACTCGAGAACACCTGCCGCAACTCGAGAAAATCCAGGAAGTTCTCCCTTCCAGGCGAGATGAGGCCTATTTCAGATGAGGCGTCTGGAGACTAATGACACCTAACCTCTGGAACTTCGAAAGGGTCTTTCACACCCTTGCTGCAACTCAAGAAGTTCACCGCCATACCCGTTTCCACTCGAGAGGAAGCACGATGGTCCCGCCCACATCCAGAGGAGCCCCGTTTCCCCCTCCTAGCTCGAGATGAGCGATCCTTTCCCTGCTTTCAACGGGAAAGAATTCCCGGCGTTCCCGTCGCATCTCAAGAGGAGGCACTCTCAACAGGAAAGGCGAGAGGAACTCCATGGTCGTACCACCATTCCAAGAGTCCCCCAGATGTCTCAGTCCATTCCAGAGGAACCTCTTTGCCCTGCACTGGCTCATCTTTCACGCCGAGGATCGACTCACACCACGGTGGCACGTGGGACAGCCCTGTGGGAAAGCCTCGAGGGAAAGCCTCGAGTGAAAACCACAGATCCTTTGATCCACGCGATGGGAAGCGTGACATTGCTGCTACAGCCTGGAAGGAAAGCGCACGTGCATGCCCCCACTCGAGATGAGGCCTGTCTCCCCTGGCGAGACTCCAGAAGTACCCAAAGATCCATATCAGCCAGTGAGAGGAATCCTCGGTTCCGGCCCTGACTCCACACAAGGTTTTTGGCCCGGGTATCGATGGAAGAGGAATCCCGAGAGGCCCCCTAGCAACTCGCATGGGGACTGGCCTCTCCTGAGGCCACCAGGGCCGGTCCCTGAGGTCCCCGTCGTAACTCGAGAACACCTGCCGCAACTCGAGAAAATCCAGGAAGTTCTCCCTTCCAGGCGAGATGAGGCCTATTTCCGATGAGGCGTCTGGAGACTAATGACACCTACCCTCTGGAACTTCGAAAGGGTCTTTCATACCCTTGTTGCAACTCAAGAAGTTCACCGCCATACCCGGCTCCACTCGAGAGGAAGCACGATCGTCCCGCCCACATCCAGAGGAGCCCCCTTTCCCCCTCGTAGCTCGAGATGAGGAATCCTTTCCCTGCTTTCAATGGGAAAGAATTCCCGGCATTCCCGTCGCATTTCAAGCGGAGGCACTCTCAACAGGAAAGGCGAGAGGAACTCCATGGTCGTACCACCATTCCAAGAGTCCCCCAGATGTCTCAGTCCATTCCAGAGGAAGCTCTTTGCCCTGCACTGGCTCATCTTTCACGCCGAGGATCGACTCACACCACGGTGGCACGTGGGACAGCCCTGTGGGAAAGCCTCGCGGGAAAGCTTCGAGGGAAAACCACAGATCCTTTGATCCACGCCACGGGAAGCGTGACATTGCTGCTACAGCCTGGAAGGAAAGTGCACGTGCATGCCCCGACTCGAGACGAGGCCTGACTCCACTGGGGAGACTCCAGAAGTACCCAAAGATCCATGTCAGCCCCTGAGAGGAATCCTCGGTTACGGCCCTGACTCCACACAAGGTTTTTGGCCCCGGTATCGACGGGAGAGGAATCCCGAGAGGCCCCCTAGCAACTCGCATGGGGACTGGCCTCTCCTGAGGCCACCAGGGCGGGTCCCTGAGGTCCCCGTCTTAACTCGAGAACACCTGCCGCAACTCGAGATATTCCAGGAAGTTCCCCCTTTCAGGCGAGATGAGGCCTATTTCCGATGAGGCGTCTGGAGACTAATGACACCTAACCTCTGGAACTTCGAAAGGGTCTTTCACACCCTTGCTGCAACTCAAGAAGTTCACCGCCATACCCGGCTCCACTCGAGAGGAAGCACGATCGTCCCGCCCACATCCAGAGGAGCCCCCTTTCCCCCTCGTAGCTCGAGACGAGGAATCCTTTCCCTGCTTTCAATGGGAAAGAATTCCCGGCGTTCCCGTCGCATCTCAAGCGGAGGCACTCTCAACAGGAAAGGCGAGAGGAACTCCATGGTCGTACCACCATTCCAAGAGTCCCCCAGATGTCTCAGTCCATTCCAGAGGAAGCTCTTTGCCCTGCACTGGCTCATCTTTCACGCCGAGGATCGACTCACACCACAGTGGCAGGTGGGACAGCCCTGTGGGAAAGCCTCGAGGGAAAGCCTCGAGGGAAAACCACAGATCCTTTGATCCACGCCACGGGAAGCGTGACATTGCTGCTACAGCCTGGAAGGAAAGTGCACGTGCATGCCCCGACTCGAGACGAGGCCTGACTCCCCTGGGGAGACTCCAGAAGTACCCAAAGATCCATGTCAGCCCCTGAGAGGAATCCTCGGTTCAGGCCCTGACTCCACACAAGGTTTTTGGCCCCGGTATCGGCGGGAGAGGAATCCCGAGAGGCCCCCTAGCAACTCGCATGGGGACTGGCCTCTCCTGAGGCCACCAGGGCGGGTCCCTGAGGTCCACGTAGTAACTCGAGAACACCTGCCACAACTCGAGAAATTCCAGGAAGTTCCCCCTTCCAGGCGAGATGAGGCCTATTTCCGATGAGGCGTCTGGAGACTAATGACACCTAACCTCTGGAACTTCGAAAGGGTCTTTCACACCCTTGCTGCAACTCAAGAAGTTCACCGCCACACCCGTCTCAACTCGAGAGGAAGCACGATGGTCCCGCCCACATCCAGAGGAGCCCCGTTTCCCCCTCGTAGCTCGAGATGAGGGATCCTTTCCCTGCTTTCAACGGGAAAGAATTCCCGGCGTTCCCGTCGCATCTCAAGAGGAGGCACTCTCAAAGGAAAGGCGAGAGGAACTCCATGGTCGTACCACCATTCCAAGAGTCCCCCAGATGTCTCAGTCCATTCCAGAGGAACCTGTTTGCCCTGCACTGGCTCATCTTTCACGCCGAGGATCGACTCACACCACGGTGGCACGTGGGACAACCCTGTGGGAAAGCCTCGAGGGAAAGCCTCGAGGGAAACCACAGATCCTTTGATTCACGCCACGGGAAGCGTGACATTTCTGCTACAGCCTGGAAGGAAAGCGCACGTGCATGCCCCCACTCGAGACGAGGCCTGACTCCCCAGGGGAGACTCCAGAAGTACCCAAAGGTCCATGTCAGCCCCTGAGAGGAATCCTCGGTTACGGCCCTGACTCCACACAAGGTTTTTGGCCCCGGTATCGACGGGAGAGGAATCCCGAGAGGCCCCCTAGCAACTCGCATGGGGACTGGCCTCTCCTGAGGCCACCAGGGCGGGTCCCTGAGGTCCCCGTCTTAACTCGAGAACACCTGCCGCAACTCGAGATATTCCAGGAAGTTCCCCCTTCCAGGCGAGATGAGGCCTATTTCCGATGAGGCGTCTGGAGACTAATGACACCTAACCTCTGGAACTTCGAAAGGGTCTTTCACACCCTTGCTGCAACTCAAGAAGTTCACCGCCATACCCGGCTCCACTCGAGAGGAAGCACGATCGTCCCGCCCACATCCAGAGGAGCCCCCTTTCCCCCTCGTAGCTCGAGATGAGGAATCCTTTCCCTGCTTTCAATGGGAAAGAATTCCCGGCGTTCCCGTCGCATCTCAAGAGGAGGCACTCTCAACAGGAAAGGCGAGAGGAACTCAATGGTCGTACCACCATTCCAAGAGTCCCCCAGATGTCTCAGTCCATTCCAGAGGAAGCTCTTTGCCCTGCACTGGCTCATCTTTCACGCCGAGGATCGACTCACACCACGGTGGCACGTGGGACAGCCCTGTGGGAAAGCCTCGAGGGAAAGCCTCGAGGGAAAACCACAGATCCTTTGATCCACGCCACGGGAAGCCTGACATTGCTGCTACAGCCTGGAAGGAAAGTGCACGTGCATGCCCCGACTCGAGACGACGCCTGACTCCCCTGGGGAGACTCCAGAAGTACCCAAAGATCCATGTCAGCCCCTGAGAGGAATCCTCGGTTCAGGCCCTGACTCCACACAAGGTTTTTGGCCCCGGTATCGACGGGAGAGAAATCCCGAGAGGCCCCCTAGCAACTCGCATGGGGACTGGCCTCTCCTGAGGCCACCAGGGCGGGTCCCTGTGGTCCCCGTAGTAACTCGAGAACACCTGCCACAACTCGAGAAAATCCAGGAAGTTCCCCCTTCCAGGCGAGATGAGGCCTATTTCCGATGAGGCGTCTGGAGACTAATGACACCTAACCTCTGGAACTTCGAAAGGGTCTTTCACACCCTTGCTGCAACTCAAGAAGTTCACCGCCACACCCGTCTCCACTCGAGAGGAAGCACGATGGTCCCGCCCACATCCAGAGGAGCCCCGTTTCCCCCTCGTAGCTCGAGATGAGGGATCCGTTCCCTGCTTTCAACGGGAAAGAATTCCCGGCGTTCCCGTCGCATCTCAAGAGGAGGCACTCTCAAAGGAAAGGCGAGAGGAACTCCATGGTCGTACCACCATTCCAAGAGTCCCCCAGATGTCTCAGTCCATTCCAGAGGAACCTCTTTGCCCTGCACTCGCTCATCTTTCACGCCGAGGATCGACTCACACCACGGTGGCACGTGGGACAGCCTTGTGGGAAAGCCTCGAGGGAAAGCCTCGAGGGAAAAACACAGATCCTTTGATCCACGCCACGGGAAGCGTGACATTGCTGCTACAGCCTGGAAGGAAAGCGCACGTGCATGCCCCCACTCGAGACGAGGCCTGACTCCCATGGGGAGACTCCAGAAGTACCCAAAGATTCATGTCAGCCCCTGAGAGGATTCCTCGGTTCCGGCCCTGACTCCACACAAGGTTTTTGGCCCCAGTATCGACGGGAGAGGAATCCCGAGAGGCCCCCTAGCAACTCGCATGGGGACTGGCCTCTCCTGAGTCCACCAGGGCGGGTCCCTGAGGTCCCCGTCGTAACTCGAGAACACATGCCGCAACTCGAGATAATCCAGGAAGTTCTCCCTTCCAGGCGAGATGAGGCCTATTTCCGATGAGGTGTCTGGAGACTAATGACACCTAAACTCTGGAACTTCGAAAGGGTCTTTCACACCCTTGCTGCAACTCAAGAAGTTCACCGCCATACCCGTCTCCACTCTAGAGGAAGCACGATGGTCCCGCCCACATCCAGAGGAGCCCCGTTTCCCCCTCCTAGCTCGAGATGAGCGATCCTTTCCCTGCTTTCAATGGGAAAGAATTCCCGGCGTTCCCGTCGCATCTCAAGAGGAGGCACTCTCAACAGGAAAGGCGAGAGGAACTCCATGGTCGTACCACCATTCCAAGAGTCCCCCAGATGTCTCAGTCCATTCCAGAGGAACCTCTTTGCCCTGCACTGGCTCATCTTTCACGCCGAGGATCGACTCACACCACGGTGGCACGTGGGACAGCCCTGTGGGAAAGCCTCGAGGGAAAGCCTCGAGGGAAAACCACAGATCCTTTGATCCACGCGACGGGAAGCGTCACATTGCTGCTACAGCCTGGAAGGAAAGTGCACGTGCATGCCCCCACTCGAGACGAGGCCTGTCTCCCCTGGCGAGACTCCAGAAGTACCCAAAGATCCATATCAGCCCCTGAGAGGAATCCTCGGTTTGGGCCCTGACTCCACACAAGGTTTTTGGCCCCGGTATCGACGGGAGAGGAATCCCGAGAGGCCCCCTAGCAACTCGCATGGGGACTGGCCTCTCCTGAGGGCACCAGGGCGGGTCCCTGAGGTCCCCGTCGTAACTCGAGAACACCTGCCGCAACTCGAGAAAATCCAGGAAGTTCTCCCTTCCAGGCGAGATGAGGCCTATTTCCGATGAGGCGTCTGGAGACTAATGACACCTAACCTCTGGAACTTGGAAAGGGTCTTTCACACCCTTGCTGCAACTCAAGAAGTTCACCGCCATACCCGTCTCCACTCGAGAGGAAGCACGATGGTCCCGCCCACATCCAGAGGAGCCCCGTTTCCCCCTCGGAGCTCGAGATGAGGGATCCTTTCCCTGCTTTCAACGGGAAAGAATTCCCGGCGTTCCCGTCGCATCTCAAGAGGAGTCACTCTCAACAGGAAAGGCGAGAGGAACTCCATGGTCGCACCACCATTCCAAGAGTCCCCCAGATGTCTCAGTCCATTCCAGAGGAAACTCTTTGCCCTGCACTGGCTCATCTTTCACGCCGAGGATCGACTCACACCACGGTGGCACGTGGGACAGCCCTGTGGGAAAGCCTCGAGGGAAAGCCTCGAGGGAAAACCACAGATCCTTTGATCCACGCCTCGGGAAGCGTGACATTGCTGCTACAGCCTGGAAGGAAAGCGCAAGTGCATGCCCCCACTCGAGCCGAGGCCTGACTCCCCTGGGGAGACTCCAGAAGTACCCAAAGATCCATGTCAGCCCCTGAGAGGAATCCTCGTTTCCGGCCCTGACTCCACACAAGGTTTTTGTCCCCCGTATCGATGGGAGAGGAATCCCGAGAGGCCCCCTAGCAACTCGCATGGGGACTGGCCTCTCCTGAGGCCATCAGGGCGGGTCCCTGAGGTCCCCGTCGGAACTCGAGAGCACCTGCCGCAACTCGAGAAAATCCAGGAAGTTCTCCCTTCCAGGCGAGATGAGGCCTATTTCCGATGAGGCGTCTGGAGACTAATGACACC
Organism: Capricornis sumatraensis; assembly: GCF_032405125.1. Lineage (NCBI taxonomy): Eukaryota > Metazoa > Chordata > Mammalia > Artiodactyla > Bovidae > Capricornis > Capricornis sumatraensis. Next base: position 3,824,047 of record NW_027184615.1, on the reverse strand, counting down.
TAACCTCTGGAACTTCGAAAAGGTCTTTCACACCCTTGCTGCAACTCAAGAAGTTCACCGCATACCCGTCTCCACTCTAGAGGAAGCACGATGGTCCCGCCCACATCCAGAGGAGCCCCGTTTCCCCCTCCTAGCTCGAGATGAGCGATCCTTTCCCTGCTTCCAACGGGAAAGAATTCCCGGCGTTCCCGTCGCATCTCAAGAGGAGGCACTCTCAACAGGAAAGGCGAGAGGAACTCCATGGTCGTACCACCATTCCAAGAGTCCCCCAGATGTCTCAGTCCATTCCAGAGGAACCTCTTTGCCCTGCACTGGCTCATCTTTCACGCCGAGGATCGACTCACACCACGGTGGCACGTGGGACAGCCCTGTGGGAAAGCCTCGAGGGAAAACCACAGATCATTTGATCCACGCGACAGGTAGCGTGACATTGCTGCTACAGCCTGGAAGGAAAGTGCACGTGCATGCCCCCACTCGAGACGAGGCCTGACTCCCCTGGGGAGACTCCAGAATTACCCAAAGGTCCATTTCAGCCCCTGAGAGGAATCCTCGGTTCCGGCCCTGACTCCACACAAGGTTTTTGGCCCCGGTATCGACGGGAGAGGAATCCCGAGAGGCCCCCTAGCAACTCGCATAGGGACTGGCCTCTCCTGAGGCCACCAGGGCGGGTCCCTGAGGTCCCCGTCGTAACTCGAGAACACCTGCCGTAACTCGAGAAAATCCAGGAAGTTCTCCCTTCCAGGCGAGATGAGGCCTATTTCCGATGAGGCGTCTGGAGACTAATGACACCTTACCTCTGGAACTTCGAAAGGGTCTTTCACAGCCTTGCTGCAACTCAAGAAGTTCACCACCATACCCTGCCGGAAGCCAGTGTGAGGAATCCCGCCCGTGACAAGGTCATGAGGAAGGAAGCTGACATACGCAAGGCGTGCTCAGACTTCAGGGACCCCTCTGGATATTCCTAAGCATGTACCCCAGCAAAAATCTGCTGGCTTTTGTGCTCTGCTTTTCCACTTTTCTGATATTCTCTGGAAAAAAGTCAATTCAGGGTTTTAGTCTTCTGCATTTGAAAGGGATGTTTCAGTTAAACCCCTCTGATAGCTCTCTAGTCTGCCTAACAGGTTCCCCAGACCTCTTACAGCTTGTGAATTGCTTACAGCCCCCCAACCGCGAGAGGCACAAAGCTTACAGCTTGTGAATTGCTTACAGCCCCCCAACCGCGGGAGGCACAAAGCTTAAAAGCATCTTAAAGATACAGAGCCTTTTCTAAAGAGTTAAAAATTATATTGGTAGAGGGTTTTCACTGTTGACTCAAGGATTGCTGCCAGACCTCCTTATTCTTTATCTTTTAGGCACCTGGAAGGATGTTAATGTAAGCAGGATGTAGAAAAAGATACATAGTAGTTTTGATGTTAGCAACACTAGACTTTTGAGTTAATTGCTTCTCTTTTGCTATAAATCACTGCACTCCCTCTACTTGTTATAAGTTGCTGTATCCTTGCTGTCTAAGAATGTAACTTTCTTTAGTGCTTTCCGAGAGTGGCACCAGACCTTGGGAAGATCAACACAAATAAGTCTTGTGGTTGACAAACCCTTATCAGAAAAAAGGCTGTAAAATGTTAATTGGCCCTTTTGGTTGGAAGATGATGTAAATTACCTAAGACTTGTGTATACAATTAGGTATGCAGAGAGAAAAGCCTGGTTTTGATAAGAGTCTGGACTGCTAACGCTGCATAACTTTGTGTTACCCATTGATCTCCATGTTTTATCAAAAGTATAAAAGGCCTTCTGAACAATAAAGGACGGGACCAGATTCTCAGACCAGTTTCTCGGACTAGTCTCGGCCTGGTTTCTTGGGAATCTGGCTCCCCCCGTGTCTCTCTCTCTCTCTCTTTTTCTCTCCCTTTTCTTCCCTCTGCTCTTTACTTTAATTTCAGGCTGAATTTCCATCTGGGGCGCGGAGGCTCGCCAGGTCTACTTATTTGCCCTGGTTATTAAGATCCGCGAGAAAGGGAGCTTAAGGCGAGGCACCCTTAGATATTCAAGCGGGCACCGGTGGCCCAACGTAGATGGTGCAAATTCCTTGTCTGGAATTTTATTGGTCTTCCGCGTAAACCAAGCTATTCAGCCCTCTTTCTCCACTTAATCTTCCTACTGCACTACAGTTTCTTAATCTAATCTTATATTAATAAATAAACAAGTCTTTCCACGCCAACGCCGTCCACCCTTCGAATTCCCTGGATCCACCGGGGCTGGACCCCGGCAAGTGGCGCCCGGAACAGGCTATTCGAAGGTAGGTTCCTCGGAGCAAAAGCTCCCCCCGGAGCACTCTCTGTAGCTCCCCCCGGAGCACTCTCTGTTGCTCCCCCCGGAGCACTCTCTGTTGCTCCCCCCCGGAGTGACTTAATCACTCCCCCCGGAGTACTTTCGGGTACTCCCCCAGTGTTGAGTGTTCGGGACGGCTAGGACCCCACTCAGGGTGCCGCGGACCCCCCTGTAGGATAGACAGGGTGAGGAGGAGTGGGAAGTGTTCAAGGGTTTAAGAGAAACCTGGTGCTCTAGAGGTTGAAAAGAAACCTGCTATCTTAGGGTTGAAAACAAAACCCCCCTCGCCAAAGGTAAAACCTTTTTGTTGAGGTAGACTTTTCTATAAGACTTAATTTTCTGACATGGGTAACAGTGAATCAAAAGAAAGACAGCTTTTTACAGGAGTAATCTTGCAGTTACTAACTAAACGAGGAATTAAAGTTAAAAAATCCAATATTCATTCATTTTTTTCCTTTGTACAAGAACAGTGTCCCTGGTTTCCAGAAGAAGGCACTGTTAACTTAGACACCTGGGAGAGAGTAGGAAAACAACTAAAAACTTACCATGCTGAACATGGCTCACAAAAGGTGCCTACTGACGCCTTTTCCTTATGGAATATAATTAGGGACGCTCTAGACCCTGCCCCTGAATCTGAAAAGGTACATCTTAAAGAGGAAAGTGCAGAGAAAAAGGTATCTATCGAAGAGGAGAGTGATGAAAAGGAGGCTACACCTAACTATCGGCAGTTGAGTCAAATGATAGCTGCAATGACTGCCCAAGAAAAGGTAATAGATAGAGATGACAAAAAAGAGCAGCTTTCAGATGAGGAAGATTTGGAAGAGGAAGTAAGTCAAGATCATTCTGATGAGGACTGGTCTTTATTAAATAAAGATGCTCCAAGGAGTTTAAGAGAAACTTCTCCAATTAGATTATCTGCTCCAAAGAGCTTAATAAAAACTTCCCCAACCAGACCACCTGCTTCCACAAATTCAAGAGAAATTTCCTTAATTAAGCCTTCTGCTTCCAGAGGCTCAAGACAAATGTCCCCCATCAGATTATATGCACCTGAGAGTTTAAGGCCAGATTCCCCAGATAAAACATCCGTAAGACCTAAACACAGAACGGATAAAAAATTCCCAAAGTACGAAGAAAGTGACATAGGACACCCCTTGCCCCCCCCTCCCTATAAGGGTGAGGGGCCTCCACTAGAAGCTCCCCGAAGAAGAGTTTTCTCTAGCCCAGATGATGAACTTGATCCCCACCTTGAGGCTTGTTTCCCCATAATATTTGGTGGAAGTGGTGGGAGAACAGCCCCCCACTGGGAACCCATTCCAATGAAAATGATTAAAGAACTCAAACAGGCTTGTGCTTTGTATGGGCCTAAAGCCCCGTACACTGTATCATTGGTGGAAGCTTTAGCGGGCAGATGGATGACACCCCATGACTGGAAGACAGTCGCTAAAGCTTGTCTGTCTGGAGGTCAATATGTACTTTGGAGAACTGAATATGAAGATCTAGCCCAAAAACAGGCTGATGCTAACCAAAAATATGGCCCAAGATATATTATAAAAAATATGTTGGCAGGGACTAATGATTTTGGAACACTTAGAGATCAAATGGGATTAGATAAAACCACTTTAGATCAAGTAACCGCCTGCGCCCTTGGGGCTTGGCGTTTGTTGCCTGAAGGGAAAGAATCTACCTCTTCCTTCTCAAATGTTAAACAAAAACCAGAAGAGCCATATGAAGACTTTATATCAAGACTTGCAGAGGCAGTCAACAGAGTAATTTCCAACACTGAGGCAGCTAGTATATTGATAAAACAACTGGCATTTGAAAATGCTAATTCTACCTGCCAGGCCATTTTACGTCCTATTAAAAAAACTGGGGAAATAATAGATTATATCAGGCAATGTGCAGATGTAGGACCAGCGATGATGCAGGGCGTTGCCATAGCTGCAGCCATAAAGGGAAATTCTTACCAGCAGGCAGTACAGTCCTTTTTTACAAATAGAAATAACCCGTCAAAGAGTCATTCCAGTAGTCCAGGCCAGAATATTGGTTTATCCAAGGCCTGCTTCTCTTGCGGACGGGAAGGGCACCTTATGCGAGCTTGTCCCCAAAAAGCAGCCGGTTCTTCTCTGCCGAATTCTCCCTCCCCGGCTGTGCCTACTAATCTCCCTAGATCTCTCTGCCCTCGTTGTCAAAAAGGATATCACTGGGCAAAAGAATGTAGGTCACAATTCCATAGAAATGGAGCCTTTTTGGGCCCCGACCAGCAGTCGGGAAACGGATTGAGGGGCCAGCCTCAGGCCCCGACAACAATTGGGGCAGCCTCACTGAACCCATTCATTCCCTTCGTCCCATCGCAGAACTCATCAGAGCAACCCCAGGCAGCGCAGGACTGGACCTCAGTTCCACCACCTCAGCAATATTAACACCAGATAGCCCCACTGTAAAAATACCTACAGGAGTTAAAGGCCCATTACCAACAGGTTTAGTAGGAATTATACTAGGCAGAAGTTCCTTAGCTATGCAAGGTCTCACAATCATCCCTGGAGTAATTGACTCAGATTATACAGGAGAAATCCAGATAATGATTTCACCCCCAACTAAAACTTTCCAAATACATCAGGGACAAAGAATAGCCCAACTTTTGCTTTTGCCTTACCACACTGCAATTGGGCGCACAGCTACTCAAAATGAAAGGCAGGATAAAGGATTTGGGTCTAGTGATATGGTTTTTTGGATAACAGAAATTACTCAGAAACGTCCTATGAAGACTATCCTGATTAATGGCAAGTCTATTGTGGGGTTATTAGACACAGGAGCAGATGTTTCTTGCATTTCAGGAAAAGACTGGCCCAGCTCCTGGCCCACACATACTACTGAAAATAACTTGGTGGGGATAGGAAGAGCCCCCACAATAGCCAAAAGTGCAAAAATTTTAGATTGGCAATTTGAGGATACCCGTGGAACTTTCCAACCTTATGTCGTTCCTTCGCTCCCCCTTACCCTGTGGGGGAGGGACGTGCTATCTCAAATGGGAGTGTTACTTTTTAGCCCTGATGATAAAGTGACCTCTCAGATGTTGCAGATGGGCTATGATCCATCAAAAGGATTGGGTAAACAACAGACAGGAATAATTGAGCCAATTTGCCCAACTCCTCGCAAGCTACGTGCTGGATTGGGATATCCAAATTTATAATTGAGGCCATTGTTTTTGCTGCCGACCCCATCACATGGAAATCTCAAGATCCGGTGTGGGTAGAACAGTGGCCTCTGCATAAGGAAAAATTATTGGCAGCTAAAGCATTAATCTTTGAACAATTAGAATTGGGACATATTGAGCCCTCCAATAGCCCCTGGAACACTCCTATTTTTGTCATTAAGAAAAAATCTGGTAAATGGCGACTTTTACAGGATTTGAGAGCTATTAATGCCACCATGGAGGACATGGGGGCCTTACAGCCTGGGCTCCCTTCCCCAGTAGCCGTTCCAGAGGGATATAATATAATTGTTATTGATTTACAAGATTGTTTTTTCACTATTCCCTTAAATCCTGAGGATAAAAAGCGATTTGCCTTTAGTCTGCCATCAGAAAATCTTAAACAGCCTTATTTACGGTTTCAGTGGAAGGTTCTGCCTCAGGGAATGAAAAATAGCCCTACTTTATGCCAAAAATTTGTTAATGCCGCTCTAGAAGATACTAGGGCTAAATATGAACACGTGTATATGATTCACTATATGGATGATATTTTAATAGCTCATCCTGATAGAGTTCACCTGCAGACTGTGCTCCAGGACCTGACCCAGGCATTGACAGACAGAGGCCTAAAAATTGCCCCAGAAAAAATTCAAATCAATCCGCCCATAACTTACTTAGGAAGAGTCATAAATTCGGAAACGGTGACTCATACCCCGCTGCAATTGAGAAAAGACCATCTTATTACTTTAAATGATTATCAAAAACTCTTAGGTGATATTAATTGGATTAGACCATATTTAAAATTAACCACTGCCGAATTAAAACCTCTTTTTAACACTTTACGCGGGGATCCTGATCCAACCTCAAAAAGACAATTAACAGCTGAGGCTCAAGAAGCCCTAGGCAAAGTAGAAGCAGCCTTATCAAATAGCTATGTAAAAAGAATTGATTTGACGATGACGTGGCAGTTCCTTTGCCTAGCTACTCCAACGGCGCCTACGGGAGTTCTGTGGCAACGCGGCCCTTTAGAATGGATCCATCTTCCTACCCAAGCTAAAAAAGTCGTGGCTTCTTATCCTGGTTTAATTGCCACATTAATGCTAAAAGGAAGGAAGCGGAGCATTGAATTGTTTGGTAAAGAGCCATCAGAGATTGTAATTCCATATAATAAGGAGCAGCTTGATGCTCTTTTAATGTTTGATGAAGACTGGCAGATTGCCATAGGGAATTACTGTGGTCAAATTTTGCATCATTTACCCTCGCATGTTTTACTAAATTTTATGTCTAACCATCCAGTTATTTTTCCTGTCCGGTGTAAACAGTTCCCTATTTCAGATGCTCAGGTAGTCTTTACTGATGGATCGGCTAACGGTAGAGCCTCTATAGTCACAAGAGATCATCAAAAACTTTTGGAAACACAAGAAACTTCAGCTCAAAGGGCTGAAATCACAGCTGTTATTGAGGCCTTTGTTATGTTTGCGGAGAAAGAATTTAACCTTTATTCTGACTCTCAGTATGTGGTCAGGCTGTTTCCACACATTGAGACTGCAGTTTTGCCTGAAAACAAAACTGCTATCTTCCATTTGTTAACTAAACTGCAGCAGCAAATATGGAAAAGAAATCGGGCGTTCTTTATCGGCCACATTCGGGCTCATTCCGGCCTGCCTGGCCCTTTAAATGCTCTCAATGAATTGGCAGATTCGTTAACCAGGATTTCAGTGGCTTCTGTTTTTGAAGAAGCTCGAGCTTCTCACTCACTTCATCACCAAAATGCCACTGCCTTACGATACCAGTTTCAAATTCCTCGAGAATCTGCCCGAGAGATTGTTCGTTCTTGTTCACATTGTCCTACTACCGTGAATGCTTTGCCTCTGGGAGTTAACCCTCGCGGTCTCAAACCTAATGCACTCTGGCAAATGGATGTAACCCATGTCTCTTCATTTGGAAAACTGTCTTTTGTTCATGTAACTGTAGATACCTTCTCTCATGTTATTATTGCCACTGCTCGTACAGGGGAAGCAGTTAAAGATGTAATACAACATCTTTTTACATGCTTTTCCTATCTGGGCTTGCCAAAAGCTTTAAAAACTGATAATGCTCCTGCTTACACTTCTAAATCTTTTCAGCAATTCTGTACAAGATTTCAAATTAAACATAACACCGGCATCCCTTATAACCCACAAGGACAAGCCATTGTGGAAAGAGCACATCAAACACTGAAAATCCATATTCAAAAACTAAAAGAAGGGGAATTTAAATATAGTTCCCCCCATCAGATTTTGCAACATGCTCTTTTCGTAATAAATAACTTAAATGCTGATTCATCCGGAAACACTGCAATGCTTCGCCATTGGTGCCCAGAGCAATTGAATGCAAAACCATTAGTAAAATGGAGGGACCTTCTTTCCGGACAATGGAAAGGTCCTGACCCCTTATTAACCAATGGGCGAGGGTATGCTTGTGTTTTTCCACAGGACGCGGACGCTCCGATTTGGGTTCCAGACAGACTAATTCGCCATGTCTCAGCTCCCCGGATACCAGAATCCCCCGCCACCGCGATCTCTAAAAAGGAAGAAACTCCCTCTTCCCCCGCTCCCTCCGCCAGCACGGGAAACGCCGCTGACCCCAGGACAGCTGACATTGGAGATCCCGGATAGGCGCGGATCGGAGCCACCCACTGGACAGATGTCACGACTTCAGATACAGGATATTGCACCCCCTGATTTTTTGCCTCGCAGGAATCCATTAGGACGCCCAGCTCAGTCAACCCAACAAGCCTCCTTGCCCACCTGGGGACAGATTAAAGCTCTCTGTCGCCAGGCACAGGGGATAGCTACCCTACAGGGATCGTCAGTCTCTCCTGAAAAGGTGTTTATTGCCATGCTTGCCTTGCTCTCTTGCCAGGTAAGCGCTGCTCCCATTCCAACCAAATATTGGGCGTTTCTCCCGGATCCTCCAACTTTCCAAGTTGTTACTTGGAACAGTGACCCCATACGAGTTAGTACAGACCAGCCTCGCCTTTTGGGAGGATCTTATACTTCCTATACAAAAGACCAATACCCTATTAATTTCAATTATACCTTTAAAGGACTAGCAGATGATTTTCCTGTCTGCTTTAATTTTCCTCCTGGCCTTACAGGAGACTTCTTTACCAAGACAGGATGCATTGGAGCCTCCACAAAAGCAGTTATGACAGATTCCCCAACCTCTAAATTTGCATCTATAGGGGATCGGTCTGCTTGGATATTACGAGCCCGTATGCCTGGGGTCCTTGGCCCCTATAAGTCTTTGTCTCTCAAAACTCCATCAGAATATCCAAATTGTGATGATGTTGCTCCCTCAGATGTTATTTGGAAAACTATAGATGATCATTCAGGATATCCGATTTGGAAATCTTGTATTTATAATTCGAGAGTAGATTACAATATGCCGGGAGGAAGAAATTGTGCGATTCAGGACTGGAGCAACCCAAATCCAGGTCAAGACCCTGAGTCTGACGATGACTTTATCAATAGATTGGATAATTGGAAAGAATATTCAATTTCTTGGCCGTTAGTTGCCACCAGACGGCATCATAACCAATTTGTTCCCCCTATGCTGTCTTATATAACTAGAGGTAAAACCTTTTGGCAGCCAGAAATTTGGAGAGCCCTTGCGGCTACCGCCCCTATTATTTTAATCCGACCAAAAAATACCTCTATTTACTCTATTTTAGCTTGTCTACCCTCTCCTTATGTTTTTCTTTTCACTAATGATTCTGAAAGACTTAACATACAATTGAATTATACAGGTGGACCCCATGTAGTGTCTTGTGAACAATGTATGCTTTCATCCTGTTTAACTCCTCAATATAAAGTTTGCTCTTTCATGGTTTTAAAACGTCCGCCCTATCTCATGGTACCTGTAACTGTAGCCACGTATTGGTATGATAACCATGGCCTAGCTGTACTGCAACAGCTACAAGATTTAATGCGAACACGACGGTTTGTGGGCTTACTTGTTTTGGGAATATCAGCTTTGATAACCGCAATTACTTCTGTTACTGTGGCGGCATTATCATTGTCTCAACAAGTGTATACTGCCCAATATGTTGACACCGTATCCAAAAATGTTTCTCTAACGCTGGCAACCCAGGAAATTATAGATAGGAAGCTAGAAATAAGGATTGATGCCTTAGAAGAAGCAGTAATGCATATTGGGAATGAATTACAGAGTCTGAAAATGAAATTGGCTCTTTCATGTCATGCCGATTACCGGTGGATATGTGTTACATCCCTGAAAGTAAATGAGACAGATTTTAAATGGGAGAGGGTCAAAAATCATATTTTAGGTGTCTGGAACAGCTCAGATATTAGTTTAGATTTAGGGAAACTTCATAATCAGATTCAGACCTTGGAACACTCCCGATTAGATTTTACCGCCGCAGGAGAAGCCAATGACTTTTTCCACACCTTCTCTGACTTCATTTCTGGAAAAACTCTTCTGACTACTGTCTCTAGCTATGCTGCTGTGGGTGCCATAATCCTGCTCCTTGTAATCGTGCTTCCTTGTGTTGTCAGGACTCTTCGGCAGAGCATTCGGAATCTCGCGACTGAACTGCACCTAATTTTTTTAAAAAACTAATAAAGAAGGGGGAGTTGCCGGAAGCCAGTGTGAGGAATCCCGCCCGTGACAAGGTCATGAGGAAGGAAGCTGACATACGCAAGGCGTGCTCAGACTTCAGGGACCCCTCTGGATATTCCTAAGCATGTACCCCAGCAAAAATCTGCCGGCTTTTGTGCTCTGCTTTTCCACTTTTCTGATATTCTCTGGAAAAAAGTCAATTCAGGGTTTTAGTCTTCTGCATTTGAAAGGGATGTTTCAGTTAAACCCCTCTGATAGCTCTCTAGTCTGCCTAACAGGTTCCCCAGACCTCTTACAGCTTGTGAATTGCTTACAGCCCCCCAACCGCGAGAGGCACAAAGCTTACAGCTTGTGAATTGCTTACAGCCCCCCAACCGCGGGAGGCACAAAGCTTAAAAGCATCTTAAAGATACAGAGCCTTTTCTAAAGAGTTAAAAATTATATTGGTAGAGGGTTTTCACTGTTGACTCAAGGATTGCTGCCAGACCTCCTTATTCTTTATCTTTTAGGCACCTGGAAGGATGTTAATGTAAGCAGGATGTAGAAAAAGATACATAGTAGTTTTGATGTTAGCAACACTAGACTTTTGAGTTAATTGCTTCTCTTTTGCTATAAATCACTGCACTCCCTCTACTTGTTATAAGTTGCTGTATCCTTGCTGTCTAAGAATGTAACTTTCTTTAGTGCTTTCCGAGAGTGGCACCAGACCTTGGGAAGATCAACACAAATAAGTCTTGTGGTTGACAAACCCTTATCAGAAAAAAGGCTGTAAAATGTTAATTGGCCCTTTTGGTTGGAAGATGATGTAAATTACCTAAGACTTGTGTATACAATTAGGTATGCAGAGAGAAAAGCCTGGTTTTGATAAGAGTCTGGACTGCTAACGCTGCATAACTTTGTGTTACCCATTGATCTCCATGTTTTATCAAAAGTATAAAAGGCCTTCTGAACAATAAAGGACGGGACCAGATTCTCAGACCAGTTTCTCGGACTAGTCTCGGCCTGGTGTCTTGGGAATATGGCTCCCCCCGTGTCTCTCTCTCTCTCTCTTTTTCTCTCCCTTTTCTTCCCTCTGCTCTTTACTTTAATTTCAGGCTGAATTTCCATCTGGGGCGCGGAGGCTCGCCAGGTCTACTTATTTGCCCTGGTTATTAAGATCCGCGAGAAAGGGAGCTTAAGGCGAGGCACCCTTAGATATTCAAGCGGGCACCGGTGGCCCAACGTAGATGGTGCAAATTCCTTGTCTGGAATTTTATTGGTCTTCCGCGTAAACCAAGCTATTCAGCCCTCTTTCTCCACTTAATCTTCCTACTGCACTACAGTTTCTTAATCTAATCTTATATTAATAAATAAACAAGTCTTTCCACGCCAACGCCGTCCACCCTTCGAATTCCATGGATCCACCGGGGCTGGACCCCGGCAATACCCGTCTCCACTAGAGAGGAAGCACGATGGTCCCGCCCACATCCAGAGGAGCCCCGTTTCCCCCTCGTAGCTCGAGATGAGGGATCCTTTCCCTGCTTTCAACGGGAAAGAATTCCCGGCGTTCCCGTCGCATCTCAAGAGGAGGCACTCTCAACAGGAAAGGCGAGAGGAACTCCATGGTCGTACCACCATTCCAAGAGTCCCCCAGATGTCTCAGTCCATTCGAGAGGAACCTCTTTGCCCTGCACTGGCTCATCTTTCACGCCGAGGATCGACTCACACCACGGTGGAACGTGGGACAGCCCTGTGGGAAAGCCTCGAGGGAAAACCACAGATCTTTTGATCCACGCGACGGGAAGCGTGACATTGCTGCTACAGCCTGGAAAGAAAACGCACGTGCATGCCCCCACTCGAGACGAGGCCTGACTCCCCTGCAGAGACTCCAGAAGTACCCAAAGATCCATGTCAGCCCCTGAGAGGAATCCTCGTTTCCGGCCCTGACTCCACACAAGGTTTTTGGCCCCGGTATCGACGGGAGAGGAATCCCGAGAGGCCCCCTAGCAACTCGCATGGGGACTGGCCTTTCCTGAGGCCACCAGGGAGGGTCCCTGAGGTCCACGTCGTAACTCGAGAACACCTGCTGCAACTCGAGAAAATCCAGGAAGTTCTCCCTTCCAGGCGAGATGAGGCCTATTTCCGATGAGGCTTCTGGAGACTAATGACACCTAACCTCTGGAACTTCGAAAGGGTCTTTCACACCCTTGCTGCAACTCAAGAAGTTCACCGCCATACCCGTCTCCACTCGAGAGGAAGCACGATGGTCCCGCCCACATCCAGAGGAGCCCCGTTTCCCCCTCGTAGCTCGAGATGAGGGATCCTTTCCCTGCTTTCAACGGGAAAGAATTCCAGGCGTTCCCGTCGCATCTCAAGAGGAGGCACTCTCAACAGGAAAGGCGAGAGGAACTCCATGATCGTACCACCATTCCAAGAGTCCCCCAGATGTATCAGTCCATTCCAGAGGAACCTCTTTGCCCTGCACTGGCTCATCTTTCACGCCGAAGATCGACTCACACCACGGTGGCACGTGGGACAGCCCTGTGGGAAAGCCTGGAGGGAAAACCACAGATCCTTTGATCCATGGGTCGAGAAGCGTGACATTGCTGCTACAGCTTGGAAGGATAGCGCACGTGCAAGCCCCCACTCGAGACGAGGCTGACTCCCCTGCGGAGACTCCAGAAGTACCCAAAGATCCATGTCAGCCCCTGAGAGGAATCCTCGTTTCCGGCCCTGACTCCACACAAGGTTTTTGGCCCCGGTATCGACGGGAGAGGAATCCCGCGAGGCCCCCTAGCAACTCGCATGTGGACTGGCCTCTCCTGAGGCCACCAGGGCGGGTCCCTGAGGTCCCCGTCGTAACTCGAGAACACCTGCCGCATCTCGAGAAAATCCAGGAAGTTCTCCCTTCCAGGCGAGATGAGGCCTATTTCCGATAAGGCGTCTGGAGACTAATGACACCTAACCTCTGGAACTTCGAAAGGGTCTTTCACACCCTTGCTGCAACTCAAGAAGTTCACTTCCATACCCGTCTCCACTAGAGAGGAAGCAGGATGGTCCCGCCCACATCCAGAGGAGCCCCGTTTCCCCCTCGTAGCTCGAGATGAGGGATCCTTTGCCTGCTTTCAACGGGAAAGAATTCCCGGCGTTCCCGTCGCATCTCAAGAGGAGGCACTCTCAACAGGAAAGGCGAGAGGAACTCCATGGTCCTACCACCATTCCAAGAGTCCCCCAGATGTCTCAGTCCATTCCAGAGGAAGCTCTTTGCCCTGCACTGGCTCATCTTTCACGCAGAGGATCGACTCACACCACGGAGGCACGTGGGACAGCCCTGTGGGAAAGCCTCGAGGGAAAGCCTCGAGGGAAAACCACAGATCCTTTGATCCACGCCACGGGAAGCGTGACATTGCTGCTACAGCCTGGAAGGAAAGCACACGTGCATGCCCCCACTCGAGACGAGGCCTGACTCCCCTGGGGAGACTCCAGAAGTACCCAAAGATCCATGTCAGCCCCTGAGAGGAATCCTCGGTTCCGGCCCTGACTCCACACAAGGTATTTGGCACCGGTATCGACGGGAGAGGAATCCCGAGAGGCCCCCTAGCAACTCGCATGGGGACTGGCCTTTCCTGAGGCCACCAGGGAGGGTCCCTGAGGTCCACGTCGTAACTCGAGAACACCTGCTGCAACTCGAGAAAATCCAGGAAGTTCTCCCTTCCAGGCGAGATGAGGCCTATTTCCGATGAGGCTTCTGGAGACTAATGACACCTAACCTCTGGAACTTCGAAAGGGTCTTTCACACCCTTGCTGCAACTCAAGAAGTTCACCGCCATACCCGTCTCCACTCGAGAGGAAGCACGATGGTCCCGCCCACATCCAGAGGAGCCCCGTTTCCCCCTCGTAGCTCGAGATGAGGGATCCTTTTCCTGCTTTCAACGGGAAAAAATTCCCGGCGTTCCCGTCGCATCTCAAGAGGAGGCACTCTCAACAGGAAAGGCGAGAGGAACTCCACGGTCTTACCACCATTCCAAGAGTCCCCCAGATGTCTCAGTCCATTCCAGAGGAAACTCTTTGCCCTGCACTGGCTCATCTTTCACGCCGAGGATCGACTCACACCACGGTGGCACGTGGGACAGCCCTGTGGGAAAGCCTCGAGGGAAAGCCTCGAGGGAAAACCACAGATCCTTTGATCCACGCGACGGGAAGCGTGACATTGCTGCTACAGCCTGGAAGGAAAGTGCACGTGCATGCCCCCTCACGAGACGAGGCCTGTCTCCCCTGGCGAGACTCCAGAAGTACCCAAAGATCCATATCAGCCCCTGAGAGGAATCCTCGGTTCTGGCCCTGACTCCACACAAGGTTTTTGGCCCCGGTATCGACGGGAGAGGAATCCCGAGAGGCCCCCTAGCAACTCGCATGGTGAGTGGCCACTCCTGAGGCCACCAGGGCGGGTCCCTGAGGTCCCCGTCGTAACTCGAGAACACCTGCCGCAACTCGAGAAAATCCAGGAAGTTCTCCCTTCCAGGCGAGATGAGGCCTATTTCCGATGAGGCGTCTGGAGACTAATGACACCTAACCTCTGGAACTTCGAAAGGGTCTTTCACACCCTTGCTGCAACTCAAGAAGTTCACTGCCATACCCGTCTCCACTCGAGAGGAAGCACGATGGTCCCGCCCACATCCAGAGGAGCCCCGTTTCCCCCTCGTAGCTCGAGATGAGGGATCCTTTGCCTGCTTTCTACGGGAAAGAATTCCCGGAGTTCCCGTCGCATCTCAAGAGGAGGCACTCTCAACAGGAAAGGCGAGAGGAACTCCATGGTCGTACCACCATTCCAAGAGTCCCCCAGATGTCTCAGTCCATTCCAGAGGAACCTCTTTGCCCTGCACTGGCTCATCTTTCAGGCAGAGGATCGACTCACACCACGGTGGCACGTGGGACAGCCCTGTGGGAAAGCCTCGAGGGAAAACCACAGATCCTTTGATCCACGCGAAGGGAAGCGTGACATTGCTGCTACAGCCTGGAAAGAAAACGCACGTGCATGCCCCCACTCGAGACGAGGCCTGACTCCCCTGGGGAGACTCCAGAAGTACCCAAAGATCCATGTCAGCCCCTGAGAGGAATCCTCGTTTCCGGCCCTGACTCCACACAAGGTTTTTGGCCCCGGTATCGACGGGAGAGGAATCCCGAGAGGCCCCCTAGCAACTCGCATGGGGACTGGCCTCTCCTGAGGCCACCAGGGCGGGTCCCTGAGGTCCCCGTCGTAACTCGAGAACACCTGCCGCATCTCGAGAAAATCCAGGAAGTTCTCCCTTCCAGGCGAGATGAGGCCTATTTCCGATAAGGCGTCTGGAGACTAATGACACCTAACCTCTGGAACTTCGAAAGGGTCTTTCACACCCTTGCTGCAACTCAAGAAGTTCACTTCCATACCCGTCTCCACTAGAGAGGAAGCAGGATGGTCCCGCCCACATCCAGAGGAGCCCCGTTTCCCCCTCGTAGCTCGAGATGAGGGATCCTTTGCCTGCTTTCAACGGGAAAGAATTCCCGGCGTTCCCGTCGCATCTCAAGAGGAGGCACTCTCAACAGGAAAGGCGAGAGGAACTCCATGGTCCTACCACCATTCCAAGAGTCCCCCAGATGTCTCAGTCCATTCCAGAGGAAGCTCTTTGCCCTGCACTGGCTCATCTTTCACGCAGAGGATCGACTCACACCACGGAGGCACGTGGGACAGCCCTGTGGGAAAGCCTCGAGGGAAAGCCTCGAGGGAAAACCACAGATCCTTTGATCCACGCCACGGGAAGCGTGACATTGCTGCTACAGCCTGGAAGGAAAGCACACGTGCATGCCCCCACTCGAGACGAGGCCTGACTCCCCTGGGGAGACTCCAGAAGTACCCAAAGATCCATGTCAGCCCCTGAGAGGAATCCTCGGTTCCGGCCCTGACTCCACACAAGGTATTTGGCACCGGTATCGACGGGAGAGGAATCCCGAGAGGCCCCCTAGCAACTCGCATGGGGACTGGCCTTTCCTGAGGCCACCAGGGAGGGTCCCTGAGGTCCACGTCGTAACTCGAGAACACCTGCTGCAACTCGAGAAAATCCAGGAAGTTCTCCCTTCCAGGCGAGATGAGGCCTATTTCCGATGAGGCTTCTGGAGACTAATGACACCTAACCTCTGGAACTTCGAAAGGGTCTTTCACACCCTTGCTGCAACTCAAGAAGTTCACCGCCATACCCGTCTCCACTCGAGAGGAAGCACGATGGTCCCGCCCACATCCAGAGGAGCCCCGTTTCCCCCTCGTAGCTCGAGATGAGGGATCCTTTCCCTGCTTTCAACGGGAAAGAATTCCAGGCGTTCCCGTCGCATCTCAAGAGGAGGCACTCTCAACAGGAAAGGCGAGAGGAACTCCATGATCGTACCACCATTCCAAGAGTCCCCGAGATGTATCAGTCCATTCCAGAGGAACCTCTTTGCCCTGCACTGGCTCATCTTTCACGCCGAAGATCGACTCACACCACGGTGGCACGTTGGACAGCCCTGTGGGAAAGCCTGGAGGGAAAACCACAGATCCTTTGATCCATGGGTCGAGAACCGTGACATTGCTGCTACAGCTTGGAAGGATAGCGCACGTGCAAGCCCCCACTCGAGACGAGGCTGACTCCCCTGCGGAGACTCCAGAAGTACCCAAAGATCCATGTCAGCCCCTGAAAGGAATCCTCGTTTCCGGCCCTGACTCCACACAAGGTTTTTGGCCCCGGTATCGACGGGAGAGGAATTCCGAGAGGCCCCCTAGCAACTCGCATGTGGACTGGCCTCTCCTGAGGCCACCAGGGCGGGTCCCTGAGGTACCCGTCGTAACTCGAGAACACCTGCCGCATCTCGAGAAAATCCAGGAAGTTCTCCCTTCCAGGCGAGAAGAATCCTATTTCCGATGAGGCGTCTGGAGACTAATGACACCTAACCTCTGGAATTTCGAAAGGGTCTTTCACACCCTTGCTGCAAATCAAGGAGTTCACTTCCATACCCGTCTCCACTCGAGAGGAAGCAGGATGGTCCCGCCCACATCCAGAGGAGCCCCGTTTCACCCTCGTACCTCGAGATGAGGGATCCTTTGCCTGCTTTCAACGGGAAAGAATTCCCGGCGTTCCCATCGCATCTCAAGAGGAGGCACTCTCAACAGGAAAGGCGAGAGGAACTCCATGGTCGTACCACCATTCCAAGAGTCCCCCAGATGTCTCAGTCCATTCCAGAGGAACCTCTTTGCCCTGCACTGGCTCATCTTTCATGCCGAGGATCGACTCACACCACGGTGGCACGTGGGACAGCCCTGAGGGAAAGCCTCGAGGGAAAGCCTCGAGGGAAAACCACAGATCCTTTGATCCACGCGAAGGGAAGCGTGACATTGCTGCTACATCCTGGAAGGAAAGCGCACGTGCCTGCCCCCACTCGAGACGAGGCCTGACTCCCCTGGGGAGACTCCAGAAGTACCCAAAGATCCATGTCAGCCCCTGAGAGGAATCCTCGGTTCCGGCCCTGACTCCACACAAGGTTTTTGGCCCCGGTATCGACGGGAGAGGAATCCCGAGAGGCCCCCTAGCAACTCGCATGGGGACTGGCCTCTACTGAGGCCACCAGGGCGGGTCCCTGAGGTCCCCGTCGTAACTCGAGAACACCTGCCCCAACTCGAGAAAATCCAGGAAGTTCTCCCTTCCAGGCGAGATGAGGCCTATTTCTGATGAGGCGTCTGGAGACTAATGACACCTAACATCTGGAACTTCGAAAGGGTCTTTCACACCCTTGCTGCAACTCAAGAAGTTCACCGCCATACCCGTTTCCACTCGAGAGGAAGCACGATGGTCCCGCCCACATCCAGAGGAGCCCCGTTTCCCCCTCGTAGCTCGAGATGAGGGATCCTTTTCCTGCTTTCAACGGGAAAAAATTCCCGGCGTTCCCGTCGCATCTCAAGAGGAGGCACTCTCAACAGGAAAGGCGAGAGGAACTCCACGGTCTTACCACCATTCCAAGAGTCCCCCAGAT
This sequence comes from Capricornis sumatraensis, assembly GCF_032405125.1. Lineage (NCBI taxonomy): Eukaryota > Metazoa > Chordata > Mammalia > Artiodactyla > Bovidae > Capricornis > Capricornis sumatraensis. Next base: position 3,805,896 of record NW_027184615.1, on the reverse strand, counting down.
GTCTCAGTCCATTCCAGAGGAAACTCTTTGCCCTGCACTGGCTCATCTTTCACGCCGAGGATCGACTCACACCACGGTGGCACGTGGGACAGCCCTGTGGGAAAGCCTCGAGGGAAAGCCTCGAGGGAAAACCACAGATCCTTTGATCCACGCGACGGGAAGCGTGACATTGCTGCTACAGCCTGGAAGGAAAGTGCACGTGCATGCCCCCTCACGAGACGAGGCCTGTCTCCCCTGGCGAGACTCCAGAAGTACCCAAAGATCCATATCAGCCCCTGAGAGGAATCCTCGGTTCTGGCCCTGACTCCACACAAGGTTTTTGGCCCCGGTATCGACGGGAGAGGAATCCCGAGAGGCCCCCTAGCAACTCGCATGGTGAGTGGCCACTCCTGAGGCCACCAGGGCGGGTCCCTGAGGTCCCCGTCGTAACTTGAGAACACCTGCCGCAACTCGAGAAAATCCAGGAAGTTCTCCCTTCCAGGCGAGATGAGGCCTATTTCCGATGAGGCGTCTGGAGACTAATGACACCTAACCTCTGGAACTTCGAAAGGGTCTTTCACACCCTTGCTGCAACTCAAGAAGTTCACTGCCATACCCGTCTCCACTCGAGAGGAAGCACGATGGTCCCGCCCACATCCAGAGGAGCCCCGTTTCCCCCTCGTAGCTCGAGATGAGGGATCCTTTGCCTGCTTTCTACGGGAAAGAATTCCCGGAGTTCCCGTCGCATCTCAAGAGGAGGCACTCTCAACAGGAAAGGCGAAAGGAACTCCATGGTCGTACCACCATTCCAAGAGTCCCCCAGATGTCTCAGTCCATTCCAGAGGAACCTCTTTGCCCTGCACTGGCTCATCTTTCAGGCAGAGGATCGACTCACACCACGGTGGCACGTGGGACAGCCCTGTGGGAAAGCCTCGAGGGAAAACCACAGATCCTTTGATCCATGGGTCGAGAAGCGTGACATTGCTGCTACAGCTTGGAAGGATAGCGCACGTGCATGCCCCCACTCGAGACGAGGCCTGACTCCCCTGGGGAGACGCCAGAAGTACCCAAAGATCCATGTCAGCCCCTGAGAGGAATCCACGGTTCCGGCCCTTATTCCATACAAGGTTTTTGGCCCCGGTATCGACGGGAGAGGAATCCCGAGAGGCCCCCTAGCAACTCGCATAGGGACTGGCCTCTCCTGAGGCCACCAGGGCGGGTTCCTGAGGTCCCCGTCATAACTCGAGAACACCTGCCGCAACTCCAGAAAATCCAGGAAGTTCTCCCTTCCAGGCGAGATGAGGCCTATTTCCTATGAGGCGTCTGGAGACTAATGACACCTAACCTCTGGAACTTCGAAAGGGTCTTTCACACCCTTGCTGCAACTCAAGAAGTTCACCACCATACCTGTCTCCACTAGAGAGGAAGCACGATGGTCCCGCCCACATCCAGAGGAGCCCCGTTTCCCCCTCGTAGCTCGAGATGAGGGATCCTTTTCGTGCTTTCAACGGGAAAGAATTCCCGGCGTTCCCGTCGCATCTCAAGAGGAGGCACTCTCAACAGGAAAGGCGAGAGGAACTCCATGGTCGTACCACCATTCCAAGAGTCCCCCAGATGTCTCAGTCCATTCCAGAGGAACCTCTTTGCCCTGCACTGGCTCATCTTTCACGCCGAGGATCGACTCACACCACGGTGGCACGTGGGACAGCCCTGTGGGAAAGCCTCGAGGGAAAGCCTCGAGGGAAAACCACAGATCCTTTGATCCACGCGACGGGAAGCGTGACATTGCTGCTACAGCCTGGAAGGAAAGCGCACGTGCATGCCCCCACTCGAGACGAGGCCTGACTCCCCTGGGGGGACTCCAGAAGAACCCAAAGATCCATGTCAGCCCCTGAGAGGAATCCTCGGTTCCGGCCCTGACTCCATACAAAGTTTTTGGCCCCGGTATCGACGGGAGAGGAATCCCGAGAGGCCCCCTAGCAACTCGCATGGGGACTGGCCTCTCCTGAGGCCACCAGGGCGGGTCCCTGAGGTCCCCGTCGTAACTCGAGAACACCTGCCCCAACTCGAGAAAATCCAGGAAGTTCTCCCTTCCAGGCGAGATGAGGCCTATTTCCGATGAGGCGTCTGGAGACTAATGACACCTAACCTCTGGAACTTCGAAAGGGTCTTTCACACCCTTGCTGCAACTCAAGAAGTTCACCGCCATACCCGTCTCCACTCGAGAGGAAGCATGATGGTCCCGCCCACATCCAAAGGAGCCCCGTTTCCCCCTCGGAGCTCGAGATGATGGATCCTTTCCCTGCTTTCAACGGGGATGAATTCCCGGCGTTCCCGTCGCATCTCAAGAGGAGGCACTCTCAACAGGAAAGGCGAGACTAACTCCATGGTCGTACCACCATTCCAAGAGCCCCCAGATGTCTCAGTCCATTCCAGAGGAACCTCTTTGCCCTGCACTGGCTCATCTTTCACGCCGAGGATCGACTCACACCACGGTGGCACGTGGGACAGCCCTGTGGGAAAGCCTCGAGGGAAAACCACAGATCCTTTGATCCACGCGACGGGAAGCGTGACATTGCTGCTACAGCCGGGAAGGAAAGCGCACGTGCATGCCCCCACTCGAGAAGAGTCCTAACTCCCCTGGGGAGACTCCAGAAGTACCCAAAGATCCATGTCAGCCCCTGAGAGGAATCCTCGGTTCCGGCCCTGACTCCACACAAGGTTTTTGGCCCCGGTATCGACGGGAGAGGAATCCCGAGAGGCCCCCTAGCAACTCGCATGGGGACTGGCCTCTCCTGAGGCCACCAGGGCCGGTCCCTGAGGTCCCCGTCGTAACTCGAGAACACCTGCCGCAACTCGAGAAAATCCAGGAAGTTCTCCCTTTCAGGCGAGATGAGGCCTATTTCCGATGAGGCGTCTGGAGACTAATGACACCTAACCTCTGGAACTTCGAAAGGGTCTTTCACACCCTTGCTGCAACTCAAGAAGTTCACCGCCATACCCGTCTCCACTCGAGAGGAAGCACGATGGTCCCGCCCACATCCAGAGGAGCCCCGTTTCCCCCTCGTATCTCGAGATGAGGGATCCTTTCCCTGCTTTAGACGGGAAAGAACTCCCGGCGTTCCCGTCGCATCTCAAGAGGAGGCACTCTCAACAGGAAAGGCGAGAGGAACTCCATGGTCGTACCACCATTCCAGGAGTCCCCCAGATGTCTCAGTCCATTCCAGAGGAACCTCTTTGCCCTGCACCTGCTCATCTTTCACGCCGAGGATCGACTCACACCACGGTGGCACGTGGGACAGCCCTGTGGGAAAGCCTCGAGGGAAAGCCTCGAGGGAAAACCACAGATTCTTTGATCCACGCGACAGGAAGCGTGACATTGCTGCTACAGCCTGGAAGGAAAGCGCACGTGCATGCCCCCACTCGAGACGAGGCCTGACTCCCCTGGGGAGACTCCAGAAGTACCCAAAGATCCATGTCAGCCCCTGAGAGGAATCCTCGGTTCCGGCCCTGACTCCACACAAGGTTTTTGGCCCCGGTATCGACGGGAGAGGAATCCCGAGAGGCCCTCTAGCACATCGCATGGGGACTGGCCTCTCCTGAGGCCACCAGGGCGGGTCGCTGAAGTCCCCGTCGTAACTCGAGAACACCTGCCGCAACTCGAGAAAATCCAGGAAGTTCTCCCTTCCAGGCGAGATGAGGCCTATTTCCGATGAGGCGTCTGGAGACTAATGACACCTAACCTCTGGAACTTCGAAAGGGTCTTTCACACCCTTGCTGCAACTCAAGAAGTTCACCGCCATACCCGTGTCCACTCGAGAGGAAGCACGATGGTCCCGCCCACATCCAGAGGAGCCCCGTTTCCCCCTCGTAGCTCGAGATGAGGGATCCTTTCCCTGCTTTCAACGGGAAAGAATTCCCGGCGTTCCCGTCGCATCTCAAGAGGAGGCACTCTCAACAGGAAAGGCGAGAGGAACTCCATGGTCGTACCACCATTCCAAGAGTCCCCCAGATGTCTCAGTCCATTCCAGAGGAACCTCTTTGCCCTGCACTGGCTCATCTTTCACGCCGAGGATCGACTCACACCACGGTGGCACGTGGGACAGCCCTGTGGGAAAGCCTCGAGGGAAAGCCTCGAGGGAAAACCACAGATCCTTTGATCCACGCGACGGGAAGCGTGACATTGCTGCTACAGCCTGGAAGGAAAGCGGACGTGCATGCCCCCACTCGAGACGAGGCCTGACTCCACTGGGGAGTCTCCAGACGTACCCAAAGATCCATGTCAGCCCATGAGAGGAATCCTCGGTTACGGCCCTGACTCCACACAAGGTTGTTGGCCCCGGTATCGACGGGAGAGGAATCCTGAGAGGCCCCCTAGCAACTCGCATAGGGACTGGCCTCTCCTGAGGCCACCAGGGCGGGTCCCTGAGGTCCCCGTCGTAACTCGAGAACACCTGCCACAACTCGAGAAAATCCAGGAAGTTCTCCCTTCCAGGCGAGATGAGGCCTATTTCTGATGAGGCGTCTGGAGACTAATGACACCTAACCTCTGGAACTTCGAAAGGGTCTTTCACACCCTTGCTGCAACTCAAGAAGTTCACCGCCATACCCGTCTCCACTCGAGATGAAGCACGATGGTCCCGCCCACATCCAGAGGAGCCCCGTTTTCCCCTCGTAGCTCGAGATGAGGGATCCTTTCCCTGGTTTCAAAGGGAAAGAGTTCCCGGCGTTCCCGTCGCATCTCAAGAGGAGGCACTCTCAACAGGAAAGGCGAGAGGAACTCCATGGTCGTACCACCATTCCAAGAGTCCCCCAGATATCTCAGTCCATTCCAGAGGAACCTCTTTGTCCTGCACTGGCTCATCTTTCACGCCGAGGATCGACTCACACCACGGTGGCACGTGGGACAGCCCTGTGGGAAAGCCTCGAGGGAAAACCACAGATCCTTTGATCCACGCGACGGGAAGCCTGACATTGCTGCTACAGCCTGGAAGGAAAGTGCACGTGCATGCCCCCACTCGAGACGAGGCCTGACTCCCCTGGGGAGACTCCAGAAGTACCCAAAGATCCATGTCAGCCCCTGAGAGGAATCCTCGGTTCCGGCCCTGACTCCATACAAGGTTTTTGGCCCCGGTATCGACGGGAGAGGAATCCCGAGAGGCCCCCTAGCAACTCGCATAGGGACTGGCCTCTCCTGAGGCCACCAGGGCGGGTTCCTGAGGTCCCCATCGTAACTCGAGAACACCTGCCGCAACTCGAGAAAATCCAGGAAGTTCTCCCTTCCTGGCGAGATGAGGCCTATTTCCTATGTGGCGTCTGGAGACTAATGACACCTAACCTCTGGAACTTCGAAAGGGTCTTTCACACCCTTGCTGCAACTCAAGAAGTTCACCACCATACCCGTCTCCAATAGAGAGGAAGCACGATGGTCCCGCCCACATCCAAAGGAGCCCCGTTTCCCCCTCGTAGCTCGAGATAAGGGATCCTTTTCCTGCTTTCAACGGGAAAGAATTCCCGGCGTTCCCGTCGCATCTCAAGAGGAGGCACTCTCAACAGGAAAGGCGAGAGGAACTCCATGGTCGTACCACCATTCCAAGAGTCCCCCAGATGTCTCAGTCCATTCCAGAGGAACCTCTTTGCCCTGCACTGGCTCATCTTTCACGCCGAGGATCGACTCACACCACGGTGGCAAGTGGCACAGCCATGTGGGAAAGCCTCGAGGGAAAGCCTCGAGGGAAAACCACAGATCCTTTGATACACGCGACGGGAAGCGTGACATTGCTGCTACAGCCTGGAAGGAAAGCGCACGTGCATGCCCCCACTCGAGACGAGGCCTGAATCCCCTGGGGAGACTCCAGAAGTACCCAAAGATCCATGTCAGCCCCTGAGAGGAATCCTCGTTTCCGGCCCTGACTGCACACAAGGTTTTTGGCCCCGGTATCGACGGGAGAGGAATCCCGAGAGGCCCCCTAGCACCTCGCATGGGGACTGGCCTCTCCTGAGGCCACCAGGGCGGGTCCCTGAGGTCCCCGTCGTAACTCGAGAACACCTGCCGCAACTCGAGAAAATCCAGGAAGTTCTCCCTTCCAGGCGAGATGAGGCCTATTTCCGATGAGGCGTCTGGAGACTAATGACACCCAACCTCTGGAACTTCGAAAGGGTCTTTCACACCCTTGCTGCTACTCAAGAAGTTCACCTCCTTGCCGTCTCCACTCGAGAGGAAGCACGATGGTCCCGCCCACATCCAGAGGAGCCCCGTTTCCCCCTCGTAGCTAGAGATGAGGGATCCTTTCCCTGCTTTCAACGGGAAAGAATTCCCGGCATTCCCGTCGCATCTCAAGAGGAGGCACTCTCAACAGGAAAGGCGAGAGGAACTCCATGGTCGTACCACCATTCCAAGAGTCCCCCAGATGTCTGAGTCCATTCCAGAGGAACCTCTTTGCCCTGCACTGGCTCATCTTTCATGCCGAGGATCGACTCACACCACGGTGGCACGTGGGACAGCCCTGTGGGAAAGCCTCGAGGGAAAGCCTCGAGGGAAAACCACAGATCCTTTGATCCACGCGACGGGAAGCGTGACATTGCTGCTACAGCCTGGAAGGAAAGCACACGTGCATGCCCCCACTCGAGACGAGGCCTGACTCCCCTGGGGAGACTCCAGAAGTACCCAAAGATCCATGTCAGCCCCTGAGAGGAATCCTCGGTTCCGGCCCTGACTCCACACAAGGTTTTTGGCCCCGGTATCGACGGGAGCGGAATCCCGAGAGGCCCCCTAGCAACTCGCATGGGGACTGGCTGTTCTTGAGGCCACCAGGGCGGGTCCCTGAGATCCCCGTCGTAACTCGAGAACACCTGCCGCAACTCGAGAAAATCCAGGAAGTTCTCCCTTCCAGGCGAGATGAGGCCTATTTCCGATGAGGCGTCTGGAGACTAATGACACCTAACCTCTGGAACTTCGAAAGGGTCTTTCACACCCTTGCTGCAACTCAAGAAGTTCACCGCCATACCCGTCTCCACTCGAGAGGAAGCACGATGGTCCCGCCCACATCCAGAGGAGCCCCGTTTCCCCCTCGGAGCTCGAGATGAGGGATCCTTTACCTGCTTTCAACGGGAAAGAATTCCCGGCGTTCCCGTCGCATCTCAAGAGGAGGCACTCTCAACAGGAAAGGCGAGAGGAACTCCATGGTCGTACCACCATTCCAAGAGTCCCCCAGATGTCTCAGTCCATTCCAGAGGAACCTCTTTGCCCTGCACTGGCTCATCTTTGACGCCGAGGATCGACTCACACCACGGTGGCACGTGGGACAGCCCTGCGGGAAAGCCTCGAGGGAAAGCCTCGAGGGAAAACCACAGATCTTTTGATGCACGCGACGGGAAGCGTGACATTGCTGCTACAGCCTGGAAGGAAAGCGCACGTGCATGCCCCCACTCGAGACGAGGCCTGACTCCCCTGGGGAGACTCCAGAAGTACCCAAAGATCCATGTCACCCCTGTGAGGAATCCTCGGTTCCTGCCCTGACTCCACACAAGGTTTTTGGCCCTAGTATCGACGGGAGAGGAATCCCGACAGGCCCCCTAGCAACTCGCATGGGGACTGGCCTCTCCTGAGGCCATCAGGGCGGGTCCCTTTGGTACCCGTCGTAACTCGAGAACACCTGCCGCACCTCGAGAAAATCCAGGAAGTTCTCCCTTCCAGGCGAGATGAGGTCTATTTCCGATGAGGCATCTGGAGACTGACACGTAACCTCTGGAACTTCGAAAGGGTCTTTCACACCCTTGCTGCAACTCAAGAAGTTCACCGCCATACCCGTCTCCACTCGAGATGAAGCACGATGGTCCCGCCCACATCCAGAGGAGCCCCGTTTTCCCCTCGTAGCTCGAGATGAGGGATCCTTTCCCTGGTTTCAAAGGGAAAGAGTTCCCGGCGTTCCCGTCGCATCTCAAGAGGAGGCACTCTCAACAGGAAAGGCGAGAGGAACTCCATGGTCGTACCACCATTCCAAGAGTCCCCCAGATATCTCAGTCCATTCCAGAGGAACCTCTTTGTCCTGCACTGGCTCATCTTTCACGCCGAGGATCGACTCACACCACGGTGGCACGTGGGACAGCCCTGTGGGAAAGCCTCGAGGGAAAACCACAGATCCTTTGATCCACGCGACGGGAAGCGTGACATTGCTGCTACAGCCTGGAAGGAAAGTGCACGTGCATGCCCCCACTCGAGACGAGGCCTGACTCCCCTGGGGAGACTCCAGAAGTACCCAAAGATCCATGTCAGCCCCTGAGAGGAATCCTCGGTTCCGGCCCTCACTCCATACAAGGTTTTTGGCCCCGGTATCGACGGGAGAGGAATCCCGAGAGGCCCCCTAGCAACTCGCATAGGGACTGGCCTCTCCTGAGGCCACCAGGGCGGGTTCATGAGGTCCCCGTCGTAACTCGAGAACACCTGCCGCAACTCGAGAAAATCCAGGAAGTTCTCCCGTCCTGGCGAGATGAGGCCTATTTCCTATGTGGCGTCTGGAGACTAATGACACCTAACCTCTGGAACTTCGAAAGGGTCTTTCACACCCTTGCTGCAACTCAAGAAGTTCACCACCATACCCGTCTCCACTAGAGAGGAAGCACGATGGTCCCGCCCACATCCAGAGGAGCCCCGTTTCCCCCTCGTAGCTCGAGATAAGGGATCCTTTTCCTGCTTTCAACGGGAAAGAATTCCCGGCGTTCCCGTCGCATCTCAAGAGGAGGCACTCTCAACAGGAAAGGCGAGAGGAACTCCATGGTCGTACCACCATTCCAAGAGTCCCCCAGATGTCTCAGTCCATTCCAGAGGAACCTCTTTGCCCTGCACTGGCTCATCTTTCACGCCGAGGATCGACTCACACCACGGTGGCACGTGGGACAGCCCTGTGGGAAAGCCTCGAGGGAAAGCCTCGAGGGAAAACCACAGATCCTTTGATCCACGCGACGGGAAGCGTGACATTGCTGCTACAGCCTGGAAGGAAAGCGCACGTGCATGCCCCCACTCGAGACGAGGCCTGACTCCCCTGGGGGGACTCCAGAAGAACCCAAAGATCCATGTCAGCCCCTGAGAGGAATCCTCGGTTCCGGCCCTGACTCCATACAGTGTTTTTGGCCCCGGTATCGAAGGGAGAGGAATCCCGAGAGGCCCCCTAGCAACTCGCATGGGGACTGGCCTCTACTGAGGCCACAAGGGCGGGTCCCTGAGGTCCCCGTCGTAACTCGAGAACACCTGCCCCAACTCGAGAAAATCCAGGAAGTTCTCCCTTCCAGGCGAGATGAGGCCTATTTCCGATGAGGCGTCTGGAGACTAATGACACCTAACCTCTGGAACTTCGAAAGGGTCTTTCACACCCTTGCTGCAACTCAAGAAGTTCACCGCCATACCCGTCTCCACTCGAGAGGAAGCACGATGGTCCCGCCCACATCCAAAGGAGCCCCGTTTCCCCCTCGGAACTCGAGATGATGGATCCTTTCCCTGCTTTCAACGGGGAAGATTTCCCGGCGTTCCCGTCGCATCTCAAGAGGAGGCACTCTCAACAGGAAAGGCGAGAGGAACTCCATGGTCGTACCACCATTCCAAGAGTCCCCCAGATGTCTCAGTCCATTCCAGAGGAACCTCTTTGCCCTGCACTGGCTCATCTTTCACGCCGAGGATCGACTCACACCACGGTGGCACGTGGGACAGTCCTGTGGGAAAGCCTCGAGGGAAAACCACAGATCCTTTGATACACGCCACGGGAAGCGTGACATTGCTGCTACAGCCGGGAAAGAAAGCGCACGTGCATGCTCCCACTCGAGAAGAGGGCTAACTCCCCTGGGGAGACTCCAGAAGTACCCAAAGATCCATGTCAGCCCCTGAGAGGAATCCTCGGTTCCGGCCCTGACTCCACACAAGGTTTTTGGCCCCGGTATCGACGGGAGAGGAATCCCGAGAGGCCCCCTAGCACCTCGCATGGGGACTGGCCTCTCCTGAGGCCACCAGGGCGGGTCCCTGAGGTCCCCGTCGTAACTCGAGAACACCTGCCGCAACTCGAGAAAATCCAGGAAGTTCTCCCTTTCAGGCGAGATGAGGCCTATTTCCGATGAGGCGTCTGGAGACTAATGACACCTAACCTCTGGAACTTCGAAAGGGTCTTTCACACCCTTGCTGCAACTCAAGAAGTTCACCGCCATACCCGTCTCCACTCGAGAGGAAGCACGATGGTCCCGCCCACATCCAGAGGAGCCCCGTTTCCCCCTCGTATCTCGAGATGAGGGAACCTTTCCCTGCTTTAGACGGGAAAGAATTCTCGGCGTTCCCGTCGCATCTCAAGAGGAGGCACTCTCAACAGGAAAGGCGAGAGGAACTCCATGGTCGTACCACCATTCAAGGAGTCCCGAAGATGTCTCAGTCCATTCCAGAGGAACCTCTTAGCCCTGCACTGGCTCATCTTTCACGCCGAGGATCGACTCACACCACGGTGGCACGTGGGACAGCCCTGTGGGAAAGTCTCGAGGGAAAACCACAGATCCTTTGATACACGCCACGGGAAGCGTGACATTGCTGCTACAGCCTGGAAGGAAAGCGCACGTGCATGCCCCCACTCGAGTCGAGGCCTGACTCCCCTGGGGAGACTCCAGAAGTACCCAAAGATCCATGTCAGCCCCTGAGAGGAATCCTCGGTTCCGGCCGTGACTCCACACAAGCTTTTTGGCCCCGGTATCGACGGGAGAGGAATCCCGAGAGGCCCCCTAGCACCTCGCATGGGGACTGGCCTCTCCTGAGGCCACCAGGGCGGGTCCCTGAGGTCCCCGTCTTAACTCGAGAACACCTGCCGCAACTCGAGAAAATCCAGGAAGTTCTCCCTTCCAGGCGAGATGAGGCCTATTTCCGATGAGGCGTCTGGAGACTAATGACACCTAACCTTTGGAATTTCGAAAGGGTCTTTCACACCCTTGCTGCAACTCAAGAAGTTCACCGCCATACCCGTCTCCACTCGAGAGGAAGCACGATGGTCCCGCCCACATCCAGAGGAGCCCCGTTTCCCTCTGGGATCTCGAGATGAGGGATTCTTTCCTGCTTTCAACGGGAAGGAATTCCCGGCGTTCCCGTCGCATCTCAAGAGGAGGCACTCTCAACAGGAAAGGCGAGAGGAACTCCATGGTCGTACCACCATTCCTAGAGTCCCCCAGATGTCTCAGTCCATTCCAGAGGAACCTCTTTGCCCTGCACTGGCTCATCTTTCACGCCGAGGATCGACTCACACCACGGAGGCACGTGGGACAGCCCTGTGGGAAAGCCTCGATGGAAAGCCTCGAGGGAAAACCACAGATCCTTTGATCCACGCGACGGGAAGCGTGACATTGCTGCTACAGCCTGGAAGGAAAGCGCACGTGCATGCCCCCACTCCAGACGAGGCCTGTCTCCCCTGGCGAGACTCCAGAAGTAGCCAAAGATCCATATAAGCCCCTGAGAGGAATCCTCGTTTCCGACCCTGACTCCACACAAGGTTTTTGGCCTTGGTATCGACGGGAGAGGAATCCCGAGAGGCCCCCTAGCACCTCGCATGGGGACTGGCCTCTCCTGAGGCCACCAGGGCGGGTCCCTGAGGTCCCCGTCGTAACTCGAGAACACCTGCCGCAACTCGAGAAAATCCAGGAAGTTCTCCCTTCCAAGCGAGATGAGGCCTATTTCCGATGAGGCGTCTGGAGACTAATGACACCTAACCTCTCGAACTTCGAAAGGGTCTTTCACACCCTTGCTGCAACTCAAGAAGTTCACCGCCATACCCGTCTCCACTCGAGAGGAAGCACGATGGTCCCGCCCACATCCAGAGGAGCCCCGTTTCCCCCTCGTAGCTCGAGATGAGGGATCCTTTCCCTGCTTTCAACGGGAAAGAATTCCCGGTGTTCCCGTCGTATCTCAAGAGGAGGCACTCTCAACAGGAAAGGCGAGAGGAACTCCATGGTCGTACCACCATTCCAAGAGTCCCCCAGATGTCTCAGTCCATTCCAGAGGAACCTCTTTGCCCTGCACTGGCTAATCTTTCACGCCGAGGATCGACTCACACCACGGTGGCACGTGGGACAGCCCTGTGGGAAAGCCTCGAGGGAAAGCCTCGAGGGAATACCACAGATCCTTTGATCCACGCGACGGGAATCGTGACATTGCTGCTACAGCCTGGAAGGAAAGCGCACGTGCATGCCCCCACTCGAGTCGAGGCCTGACTCCCCTGGGGAGACTCCAGAAGTACCCAAAGATCCATGTCAGCCCCTGAGAGGAATCCTCGGTTCCGGCCTTGACTCCACACAAGCTTTTTGGCCCCGGTATCGACGGGAGAGGAATCCCGAGAGGCCCCCTAGCACCTCGAATGGGGACTGACCTCTCCTGAGGCCACCAGGGCGGGTCCCTGAGGTCCCCGTCTTAACTCGAGAACACCTGCCGCAACTCGAGAAAATCCAGGAAGTTCTCCCTTCCAGGCGAGATGAGGCCTATTTCCGATGAGGCGTCTGGAGACTAATGACACCTAACCTTGGGAATTTCGAAAGGGTCTTTCACACCCTTGCTGCAACTCAAGAAGTTCACCGCCATACCCGTCTCCACTCGAGAGGAAGCACGATGGTCCCGCCCACATCCAGAGGAGCCCCGTTTCCCTCTCGGAGCTCGAGATGAGGGATCCTTTCCTGCTTTCAACGGGAAGGAATTCCCGGCGTTCCCGTCGCATCTCAAGAGGAGGCACTCTCAACAGGAAAGGCGAGAGGAACTCCATGGTCGTACCACCATTCCTAGAGTCCCCCAGATGTCTCAGTCCATTCCAAAGGAACCTCTTTGCCCTGCACTGGCTCATCTTTCACGCCGAGGATCGACTCACACCACGGAGGCACGTGGGACAGCCCTGTGGGAAAGCCTCGAGGGAAAGCCTCGAGGGAAAACCACAGATCCTTTGATCCACGCGACTGGAAGCGTGACATTGCTGCTACAGCCTGGAAGGAAAGCGCACGTGCATGCCCCCACTCGAGACGAGGCCTGACTCCCCTGGGGGGTCTCCAGAAGAACCCAAAGATCCATGTCAGCCCCTGAGAGGAATCCTCGGTTCCGGCCCTGACTCCATACAGTGTTTTTGGCCCCGGTATCGACGGGAGAGGAATCCCGAGAGGCCCCCTAGCAACTCGCATGGGGACTGGCCTCTCCTGAGGCCACAAGGGCGGGTTCCTGAGGTCCCCGTCGTAACTCGAGAACACCTGCCCCAACTCGAGAAAATCCAGGAAGTTCTCCCTTCCAGGCGAGATGAGGCCTATTTCCGATGAGGCGTCTGGAGACTAATGACACCTAACCTCTGGAACTTCGAAAGGGTCTTTCACACCCTTGCTGCAACTCAAGAAGTTCACCGCCATACCCGTCTCCACTCGAGAGGAAGCACGATGGTCCCGCCCACATCCAAAGGAGCCCCGTTTCCCCCTCGGAACTCGAGATGATGGATCCTTTCCCTGCTTTCAACGGGGAAGATTTCCCGGCGTTCCCGTCGCATCTCAAGAGGAGGCACTCTCAACAGGAAAGGCGAGAGGAACTCCATGGTCGTACCACCATTCCAAGAGTCCCCCAGATGTCTCAGTCCATTCCAGAGGAACCTCTTTGCCCTGCACTGGCTCATCTTTCACGCCGAGGATCGACTCACACCACGGTGGCACGTGGGACAGCCCTGTGGGAAAGCCTCGAGGGAAAACCACAGATCCTTTGATACACGCCACGGGAAGCGTGACATTGCTGCTACAGCCTGTAAGGAAAGCGCACGTGCATGCCCCCACTCGAGACGAGGCCTGACTCCCCTGGGGAGACTCCAGAAGTACCCAAAGATCCATGTCAGCCCCTGAGAGGAATCTTCGGTTCCGGCCCTGACTCCACACAAGGTTTTTGGCCCCGGTATCGACGGGAGAGGAATCCCGAGAGGCCCCCTAGCACCTCGCATGGGTACTGGCCTATCCTGAGGCCACCAGGGCGGGTCCCTGAGGTCCCCGTCGTAACTCGAGAACACCTGCCGCAACTCGAGAAAATCCAGGAAGTTCTCCCTTCCAGCCGAGATGAGGCCTATTTCCGATGAGGCGTCTGGAGACTAATGACACCTAACCTCTGGAAATTCGAAAGGGTCTTTCACACCCTTGCTGCAACTCAAGAAGTTCACCGCCATACCCGTCTCCACTCGAGAGGAAGCACGATGGTCCCGCCCACATCCAGAGGAGCCCCGTTTCCCCCTCGTGGCTCGAAATGAGGGATCCTTTCCCTGCTTTCAACGGGAAAGAATTCCCGGCGTTCCCGTCGCATCTCAAGAGGTGGCACTCTCAACAGGAAAGGCGAGAGGAACTCCATGGTCGTACCACCATTCCACGAGTCCCCCAGATGTCTCAGTCCATTCCAGAGGAACCTCTTTGCCCTGCACTGGCTCATCTTTCACGCCGAGGATCGACTCACACCACGGTGGCACGTGGGACAGCCCTGTGGGAAAGCCTCGAGGGAAAACCACAGATCCTTTGATCCATGCGACGGGAAGCGTGACATTGCTGCTGTAGCCTGGAAGGAAAGCGCACGTGCATGCCCCAACTCGAGACGAGCCCTTACTCCAGTGGGGAGACTCCAGAAATACCCAAAGATCCATGTCAGCCCCTGAGAGGAATCCTCGGTTCCGCCCCTGACTCCACACAAGGTTTTTGGCCCCGGTATCGACGGGAGAGGAATCCCGAGAGGCCCCCTAGCAACTCCCATGGGGACTGGCCTCTCCTGAGGCCACCAGGGCGGGTCCCTGAGGTCCCCGTCGTAACTCGAGAACACCTGCCGCAACTCGAGAAAATCCAGGAAGTTCTCCCTTCCAGGCGAGATGAGGCCTATTTCCGATGAGGCGTCTGGAGACTAATGACACCTAAACTCTGGAACTTCGAAAGGGTCTTTCACACCCTTGCTGCAACTCAAGAAGTTCACCGCCATATGCGTCTCCACTCGAGAGGAAGCACGATGGTCCCGCCCACATCCAGAGGAGCCCCGTTTCCCCCTCGTAGCTCGAGATGAGGGATCCTTTCCCTGCTTTCAACGGGAAAGAATTCCCGGCGTTCCCGTCGCCTCTCAAGAGGAGGCACTCTCAACAGGAAAGGTGAGAGGAACTCCATGGTCGTACCACCATTCCAAGAGTCCCCCAGATATCTCAGTCCATTCCAGAGGAACCTCTTTGCCCTGCACTGGCTCATCTTTCACGCCGAGGATCGACTCACACCACGGTGGCACGTGGGACAGCCCTGTGGGAAAGCCTCGAGGGAAAACCACAGATCCTTTGATCCACGCGACGGGAAGCGTAACATTGCTGCTACAGCCTGGAAGGAAAGCGCACGTGCATACCCCGACTCGAGACGAGGCCTGACTCCCCTGGGGAGACTCCAGAAGTACCCAAAGATCCATGTCAGCCCCTGAGAGGAATCCTCGGTTCCGGCCCTGACTCCACACAAGGTTTTTGACCCCGGTATCGACGGGAGAGGAATCCCGAGAGGCCCCCTAGCAACTCGCATGGGGACTGGCCTCTCCTGAGGCCACCAGGGCGGGTCCCTGAGGTCCCCGTCGTAACTCGAGAACACCTGCCGCAACTCGAGAAAATCCAGGAAGTTCTCCCTTCCAGGCGAGATGAGACCTATTTCCGATGAGGCGTCTGGAGACTAATGACACCTAACCTCTGGGACTTCGAAAGGGTCTTTCACACCCTTGCTGCAACTCAAGAAGTTCACCGCCATACCCGTCTCCACTCGAGAGGAAGCACGATGGTCCCGCCCACATCCAGAGGAGCCCCGTTTCCCCCTCGTGGCTCGAAATGAGGGATCCTTTCCCTGCTTTCAACGGGAAAGAATTCCCGGCGTTCCCGTCGCATCTCAAGAGGTGGCACTCTCAACAGGAAAGGCGAGAGGAACTCCATGGTCGTACCACCATTCCACGAGTCCCCCAGATGTCTCAGTCCATTCCAGAGGAACCTCTTTGCCCTGCACTGGCTCATCTTTCACGCCGAGGATCGACTCACACCACGGTGGCACGTGCGACAGCCCTGTGGGAAAGCCTCGAGGGAAAGCCTCGAGGGAAAACCACAGATCCTTTGATCCATGCGACGGGAAGCGTGACATTGCTGCTACAGCCTGGAAGGAAAGCGCACGTGCATGCCCCCACTCGAGACGAGGCCTGACTCCCCTGGGGAGACTCCAGAAGTACCCAAAGATCCATGTCAGCCCCTGAGAGGAATCCTCGGTTACGGCCCTGACTCCACACAAGGTTTTTGGCCCCGGTATCGACGGGAGAGGAATCCCGAGAGGCCCCGTAGCAAATCGCATGGGGACTGGCCTCTTGAGGCAACCAAGGCGGGTCCCTGAGGTCCCCGTCGTAACTCGAGAACACCTACCGCAACTCGAGAAAATCAAGGAAGTTCTCCCTTGCAGGCGAGATGAGGCCTATTTCCGATGAGGCGTCTGGAGACTAATGACACCTAACCTCTGGAACTTCGAAAGGGTCTTTCACACACTTGCTGCAACTCAAGAAGTTCACCGCCATACCCGTCTCCACTCGAGAGGAAGCACGATGGTCCCGCCCACGTCCAGAGGAGCCCCGTTTCCCCCTCGTAGCTCGAGATGAGGGATCCTTTCCCTGCTTTCAACGGGAAAGTATTCCCGTCATTCCCGTCGCATCTCAAGAGGAGGCACTCTCAACAGGAAAGCCGAGAGGAACTCCATGGTCGTACCACCATTCCAAGAGTCCCCCAGATGTCTCAGTCCATTCCAGAGGAACCTCTTTGCCCTGCACTGGCTCATCTTTCACGCCGAGGATCGACTCACACCACAGTGGCACGTGGCACAGCCATGTGGGAAAGCCTCGAGGGAAAGCCTCGAGGGAAAACCACAGATCCTTTGATCCACGCGACGGGAAGCGTGACATTGCTGCTACAGCCTGGAAGGAAAGCGCACGTGCATGCCCCCACTCGAGACGAGGCCTGAATCCCCTGGGGAGACTCCAGAAGTACCCAAAGATCCATGTCAGCCCCTGAGAGGAATCCTCGTTTCCGGCCCTGACTGCACACAAGGTTTTTGGCCCCGGTATCGACGGGAGAGGAATCCCGAGAGGCCCCCTAGCACCTCGCATGGGGACTGGCCTCTCCTGAGGCCACCAGGGCGGGTCCCTGAGGTCCCCGTCGTAACTCGAGAACACCTGCCGCAACTCGAGAAAATCTAGGAAGTTCTCCCTTCCAGGCGAGATGAGGCCTATTTCCGATGAGGCGTCTGGAGATTAATGACACCCAACCTCTGGAACTTCGAAAGGGTCTTTCACACCCTTGCTGCTACTCAAGAAGTTCACCTCCTTGCCCGTCTCCACTCGAGAGGAAGCACGATGGTCCCGCCCACATCCAGAGGAGCCCCGTTTCCCCCTCGTAGCTAGAGATGAGGGATCCTTTCCCTGCTTTCAACAGGAAAGAATTCCCGGCATTCCCGTCGCATCTCAAGAGGAGGCACTCTCAACAGGAAAGGCGAGAGGAACTCCATGGTCGTACCACCATTCCAAGAGTCCCCCAGATGTCTGAGTCCATTCCAGAGGAACCTCTTTGCCCTGCACTGGCTCATCTTTCATGCCGAGGATCGACTCACACCACGGTATCACGTGGGACAGCCCTGTGGGAAAGCCTCGAGGGAAAGCCTCGAGGGAAAACCACAGATCCTTTGATCCACGCGACGGGAAGCGTGACATTGCTGCTACAGCCTGGAAGGAAAGCACACGTGCATGCCCCCACTCGAGACGAGGCCTGACTCCCCTGGGGAGACTCCAGAAGTACCCAAAGATCCATGTCAGCCCCTGAGAGGAATCCTCGGTTCCGGCCCTGACTGCACACAAGGTTTTTGGCCCCGGTATCGACGGGAGAGGAATCCCGAGAGGCCCCCTAGCAACTCGCATGGGGACTGGCTGTTCTTGAGGCCACCAGGGCGGGTCCCTTAGATCCCCGTCGTAACTCGAGAACACCTGCCGCAACTCGAGAAAATCCAGGAAGTTCTCCCTTCCAGGCGAGATGAGGCCTATTTCCGATGAGGCGTCTGGAGACTAATGACACCTAACCTCTGGAACTTCGAAAGGGTCTTTCACACCCTTGCTGCAACTCAAGAAGTTCACCGCCATACCCGTCTCCACTCGAGAGGAAGCACGATGGTCCCGCCCACATCCCGAGGAGCCCCGTTTCCCCCTCGGAGCTCGAGATGAGGGATCCTTTCCCTGCTTTCAACGGGAAAGAATTCCCGGCGTTCCCGTCGCATCTCAAGAGGAGGCACTCTCAACAGGAAAGGCGAGAGGAACTCCATGGTCGTACCACCATTCCAAGAGTCCCCCAGATGTCTCAGTCCATTCCAGAGGAACCTCTTTGCCCTGCACTGGCTCATCTTTGACGCCGAGGATCGACTCACACCACGGTGGCACGTGGGACAGCCCTGCGGGAAAGCCTCGAGGGAAAGCCTCGAGGGAAAACCACAGATCCTTTGATGAACGCGACGGGAAGCGTGACATTGCTGCTACAGCCTGGAAGGAAAGCGCACGTGCATGCCCCCACTCGAGACGAGGCCTGACTCCCCTGGGGAGACTCCAGAAGTACCCAAAGATCCATGTCACCCCTGTGAGGAATCCTCGGTTCCGGCCCTGACTCCACACAAGGTTTTTGGCCCTTGTATCGACGGGAGAGGAATCCCGAGAGGCCCCCTAGCAACTCGCATGGGGACTGGCCTCTCCTGAGGCCATCAGGGCGGGTCCCTTTGGTACCCGTCGTAACTCGAGAACACCTGCCGCACCTCGAGAAAATCCAGGAAGTTCTCCCTTCCAGGCGAGATGAGGCGTATTTCCGATGAGGCGTCTGGAGACTAATGACACCTAAACTCTGGAACTTCGAAAGGGTCTTTCACACCCTTGCTGCAACTCAAGAAGTTCACCGCCATACCCGTCTCCACTCGATAGGAAGCACGATGGTCCCGCCCACATCCAGAGGAGCCCCGTTTCCCCCTCGGAGCTCGAGATGTGGGATCCTTTCCCTGCTTTCAACGGGAAAGAATTCCCGGCGTTCCCGTCGCATCTCAAGAGGAGGCACTCTCAACAGGAAAGGCGAGAGGAACTCCAGGGTCGTACCACCATTCCAAGAGTCCCCCAGATGTCTCAGTCCATTCCAGAGGAACCTCTTTGCCCTGCACTGGCTCATCTTCCACGCCGAGGATCGACTCACACCACGGTGGCACGTGGGACAGCCCTGTGGGAAAGCCTCGAGGGAAAGCCTCGAGGGAAAACCACAGATCCTTTGATCCACGCGACTGGAAGTGTGACATTGCTGCTACAGCCTGGAAGGAAAGCGCACGTGCATGCCCCCACTGGAGACGAGGCCTGACTCCCCTGGGGAGACTCCAGAAGTACCCAAAGATCCATGTCAGCACCTGAGAGGAATCCTCGGTTCCGGCCTTGACTCCACACAAGGTTTTTGGCCCCGGTATCGACGGGAGAGGAATCCCGAGAGGCCCCCTAGCAACTCGCATGGGGACTGGCCTCTCCTGAGGCCACCAGGGCGGGTCCCTGAGGTCCCCGTCGTAACTCGAGAACACCTGTCGCAAATCGAGAAAATCCAGGAAGTTCTCCCTTCCAGGCGAGATGAGGCCTATTTCCGATGAGGCGTCTGGAGACTAATGACACCTAACCTCTGGAACTTCGAAAGGGTCTTTCACACACTTGCTGCAACTCAAGAAGTTCACCGCCATACCCGTGTCCACTCGAGAGGAAGCACTATGGTCCCGCCCACATCCAGAGGAGCCCCGTTTCACCCTCGTAGCTCGAGATGAGGGATCCTTTCCCTGCTTTCAACGGGAAAGAATTCCCGGCGTTCCCGTCGCATCTCAAGAGGAGGCACTCTCAACAGGAAAGGCGAGAGGAACTCCATGGTCGTACCACCATTCCAAGAGTCGCCCAGATGTCTCAGTCCATTCCAGAGGAACCTCTTTGCCCTGCACTGGCTCATCTTTCACGCCGAGGATCGACTCACACCACGGTGGCACGTGGGACAGCCCTGCTGGAAAGCCTCGAGGGAAAGCCTCGAGGGAAAACCACAGATCCTTTGATGCACGCGACGGGAAGCGTGACATTGCTGCTACAGCCTGGAAGGAAAGCGCACGTGCATGCCCCCACTCGAGACGAGGCCTGACTCCCCTGGGGAGACTCCAGAAGTACCCAAAGATCCATGTCACCCCTGAGAGGAATCCTCGGTTCCGGCCCTGACTCCACACAAGGTTTTTGGCCCCGGTATCGACGGGAGAGGAATCCCGAGAGGCCCCCTAGCAACTCGCATGGGGACTGGCCTCTCCTGAGGCCACCAGGGCGGGTCCCTGAAGTCCCCGTCATAACTCGAGAACACCTGCCGCGAATCGAGAATATCCAGGAAGTTCTCCCTTCCAGGCGAGATGAGGCCTATTTCCGATGAGGCGTCTGGAGACTAATGACACCTAACCTCTGGAATTTCGAAAGGGTCTTTCACACCCTTGCTGCAACTCAAGAAGTTCACCGCCATACCCGTGTCCACTCGAGAGGAAGCATGATGGTCCCGCCCACATCCAGAGGAGCCCCGTTTCCCCCTCGTAGCTCGAGATGAGGGATCCTTTCCCTGCTTTCAACGGGAAAGAATTCCCGGCGTTCCCGTCGCATCCAAAGAGGAGGCACTCTCAACAGGAAAGGCGAGAGGAACTCCATGGTCGTACCACCATTCCAAGAGTCCCCCAGATGTCTCATTCCATTCCAGAGGAACCTCTTTGCCCTGCACTGGCTCATCTTTCACGCCGAGGATCGACTCACACCACGGTGGCACGTGGGACAGCCCTGTGGGAAAGCCTCGAGGGAAAGCCTCGAGGGAAAACCACAGATCCTTTGATGCACGCGACGGGAAGCGTGACATTGCTGCTACAGCCTGGAAGGAAAGCACACGTGCATGCCCCCACTCGAGACGAGGCCTGACTCCCCTGGGGAGACTCCAGAAGTACCCAAAGATCCATGTCACCCCTGAGAGGAATGCTCGGTTCCGGCCCTGACTCCACACAAGGCTTTTGGCCCCGGTATCGACGGGAGAGGAATCCCGAGAGGCCCCGTAGCAAATCGCATGTGGACTGGCCTCTTGAGGCAACCAAGGCGGGTCCCTGAGGTCCCCGTCGTAACTCGAGAACACCTACCGCAACTCGAGAAAATCAAGGAAGTTCTCCCTTGCAGGCGAGATGAGGCCTATTTCCGATGAGGCGTCTGGAGACTAATGACACCTAACCTCTGGAACTTCGAAAGGGTCTTTCACACCCTTGCTGCAACTCAAGAAGTTCACCGCCATACCCGTCTCCACTCGAGAGGAAGCACGATGGTCCCGCCCACATCCAAAGGAGCCCCGTTTCCCCCTCGGAACTCGAGATGATGGATCCTTTCCCTGCTTTCAACGGGGAAGATTTCCCGGCGTTCCCGTCGCATCTCAAGAGGAGGCACTCTCAACAGGAAAGGCGAGAGGAACTCCATGGTCGTACCACCATTCCAAGAGTCCCCCAGATGTCTCAGTCCATTCCAGAGGAACCTCTTTGCCCTGCACTGGCTCATCTTTCACGCCGAGGATCGACTCACACCACGGTGGCACGTGGGACAGCCCTGTGGGAAAGCCTCGAGGGAAAACCACAGATCCTTTGATACACGCCACGGGAAGCGTGACATTGCTGCTACAGCCTGTAAGGAAAGCGCACGTGCATGCCCCCACTCGAGACGAGGCCTGACTCCCCTGGGGAGACTCCAGAAGTACCCAAAGATCCATGTCAGCCCATGAGAGGAATCCTCGGTTCCGGCCCTGACTCCACACAAGGTTTTTGGCCCCGGTATCGACGGGAGAGGAATCCCGAGAGGCCACCTAGCACCTCGCATGGGTACTGGCCTATCCTGAGGCCACCAGGGCGGGTCCCTGAGGTCCCCGTCGTAACTCGAGAACACCTGCCGCAACTCGAGAAAATCCAGGAAGTTCTCCCTTCCAGCCGAGATGAGGCCTATTTCCGATGAGGCGTCTGGAGACTAATGACACCTAACCTCTGGAAATTCGAAAGGGTCTTTCACACCCTTGCTGCAACTCAAGAAGTTCACCGCCATACCCGTCTCCACTCGAGAGGAAGCACGATGGTCCCGCCCACATCCAGAGGAGCCCCGTTTCCCCCTCGTGGCTCGAAATGAGGGATCCTTTCCCTGCTTTCAACGGGAAAGAATTCCCGGCGTTCCCGTCGCATCTCAAGAGGAGGCACTCTCAACAGGAAAGGCGAGAGGAACTCCATGGTCGTACCACCATTCCAAGAGTCCCCCAGATGTCTGAGTCCATTCCAGAGGAACCTCTTTGCCCTGCACTGGCTCATCTTTCATGCCGAGGATCGACTCACACCACGGTATCACGTGGGACAGCCCTGTGGGAAAGCCTCGAGGGAAAGCCTCGAGGGAAAACCACAGATCCTTTGATCCACGCGACGGGAAGCGTGACATTGCTGCTACAGCCTGGAAGGAAAGCACACGTGCATGCCCCCACTCGAGACGAGGCCTGACTCCCCTGGGGAGACTCCAGAAGTACCAAAAGATCCATGTCAGCCCCTGAGAGGAATCCTCGGTTCCGGCCCTGACTGCACACAAGGTTTTTGGCCCCGGTATCGACGGGAGAGGAATCCCGAGAGGCCCCCTAGCAACTCGCATGGGGACTGGCTGTTCTTGAGGCCACCAGGGCGGGTCCCTGAGATCCCCGTCGTAACTCGAGAACACCTGCCGCAACTCGAGAAAATCCAGGAAGTTCTCCCTTCCAGGCGAGATGAGGCCTATTTCCGATGAGGCGTCTGGAGACTAATGACACCTAACCTCTGGAACTTCGAAAGGGTCTTTCACACCCTTGCTGCAACTCAAGAAGTTCACCGCCATACCCGTCTCCACTCGAGAGGAAGCACGATGGTCCCGCCCACATCCCGAGGAGCCCCGTTTCCCCCTCGGAGCTCGAGATGAGGGATCCTTTCCCTGCTTTCAACGGGAAAGAATTCCCGGCGTTCCCGTCGCATCTCAAGAGGAGGCACTCTCAACAGGAAAGGCGAGAGGAACTCCATGGTCGTACCACCATTCCAAGAGTCCCCCAGATGTCTCAGTCCATTCCAGAGGAAACTCTTTGCCCTGCACTGGCTCATCTTTGACGCCGAGGATCGACTCACACCACGGTGGCACGTGGGACAGCCCTGCGGGAAAGCCTCGAGGGAAAGCCTCGAGGGAAAACCACAGATCCTTTGATGCACGCGACGGGAAGCGTGACATTGCTGCTACAGCGTGGAAGGAAAGCGCACGTGCATGCCCCCACTCGAGACGAGGCCTGACTCCCCTGGGGAGACTCCAGAAGTACCCAAAGATCCATGTCACCCCTGTGAGGAATCCTCGGTTCCGGCCCTGACTCCACACAAGGTTTTTGGCCCTTGTATCGACGGGAGAGGAATCCCGAGAGGCCCCCTAGCAACTCGCATGGGGACTGGCCTCTCCTGAGGCCATCAGGGCGGGTCCCTTTGGTACCCGTCGTAACTCGAGAACACCTGCCGCACCTCGAGAAAATCCAGGAAGTTCTCCCTTCCAGGCGAGATGAGGTCTATTTCCGATGAGGCATCTGGAGACTGACACGTAACCTCTGGAACTTCGAAAGGGTCTTTCACACCCTTGCTGCAACTCAAGAAGTTCACCGCCATACCCGTCTCCACTCGAGAGGAAGCACGATGGTCCCACCCACATCCAGAGGAGCCCCGTTTCCCCCTCGTAGCTCGAGATGAGGGATCCTTTCCCTGCTTTCAACGGGAAAGAATTCCCGGCGTTCCCGTCGCATCTCAAGAGGAGGCACTCTCAACAGGAAAGGCGAGATGAACTCCATGGTCGTACCACCATTCCAAGAGTCCCCCAGATGTCTCAGTCCATTCCAGAGGAACCTCTTTGCCCTGCCCTGGCTCATCTTTCACGCCGAGGATCGACTCACACCACGGTGGAACGTGGGACAGCCCTGCGGGAAAGCCTCGAGGGAAAGCCTCGAGGGAAAACCACAGATCCTTTGATGCACGCGACGGGAAGCGTGACATTGCTGCTACAGCCTGGAAGGAAAGCGCACGTGCATGCCCCCACTCGAGACGAGGCCTGACTCCCCTGGGGAGACTCCAGAAGTACCCAAAGATCCATATCACCCCTGAGAGGAATCCTCGGTTCCGGCCCTGACTCCACACAAGGTTTTTGGCCCCGGTATCGACGGGAGAGGAATCCCGAGAGGCCCCCTAGCAACTCGCATGGGGACTGGCCTCTCCTGAGGCCACCAGGGCGTGTCCCTGAGGTCCCCGTCATAACTCGAGAACACCTGCCGCAACTCGAGAAAATCCAGGAAGTTCTCCCTTCCAGGCGAGATGAGGCGTATTTCCGATGAGGCGTCTGGAGACTAATGACACCTAAACTCTGGAACTTCGAAAGGGTCTTTCACACCCTTGCTGCAACTCAAGAAGTTCACCGCCATACCCGTCTCCACTCGAGAGGAAGCACGATAGTCCCGCCCACATCCAGAGGAGCCCCGTTTCCCCCTCGTAGCTCGAGATGAGGGATCCTTTCCCTGCTTTCAACGGGAAAGTATTCCCAGCGATCCCGTCGCATCTCAAGAGGAGGCACTCTCAACAGGAAAGGCGAGAGGAACTCCATGGTCGTACCACCATTCCAAGAGTCCCTCAGATGTCTCAGTCCATTCCAGAGGAAACTCTTTGCCCTGCACTGGCTCATCTTTCACTCCGAGGATCGACTCACACCACGGTGGCACGTGGGACAGCCCTGTGGGAAAGCCTCGAGAGAAAACCACAGATCATTTGATCCACGCGACGGGAAGCGTGACATTGCTGCTACAGCCTGGAAGGAAAGCGCACGTCCATGCCCCCACTCGAGACCAGGCCTGACTCCCCTGGGGAGACTCTAGAAGTACCCAAAGATCCATGTCAGCCCCTGAGAGGAATCCTCGGTTCTGGCCCTGACTCCACACAAGGTTTTTGGCCCCGGTATCGACGGGAGAGGAATCCCGAGAGGCCCCCTAGCAACTCGCATGGGGACTGGCCTCTCCTGAGGCCATCAGGGCGGGTCCCTGTGGTACCCGTCGTAACTCGAGAACACCTGCCGCACCTCGAGAAAATCCAGGAAGTTCTCCTTCCAGGCTAGATGAGGCCTATTTCCGATGAGGCGTCTGGAGACTAATGACACCTAACCTCTGGAACTTCGAAAGGGTCTTTCACACCCTTGCTGCAACTCAAGAAGTTCACCGCCATACCCGTGTCCACTCGGGAGGAAGCACGATGGTCCCGCCCACATCCCGAGGAGCCCCGTTTCCCCCTCGTAGCTCGAGATGAGGGATCCTTTCCCTGCTTTCAATGGGAAAGAATTCCCGGCGTTCCCGTCGCATCTCAAGAGGAGGCACTCTCAACAGCAAAGGCGAGAGGAACTCCATGGTCGTACCACCATTCCAAGAGTCCCCCAGATGTCTCAGTCCATTCCAGAGGAACCTCTTTGCCCTGCACTGGCTCATCTTTGACGCCGAGGATCGACTCACACCACGGTGGCACGTGGGACAGCCCTGTGGGAAAGCCTCGAGGGAAAGCCTCGAGGGAAAACCACAGATCCTTTGATCCACGCGACGGGAAGCGTGACATTGCTGCTACAGCCTGGAAGGAAAGCACACGTGCATGCCCCCACTCGAGACGAGGCCTGACTCCCCTGGGGAGACTCCAGAAGTACCCAAAGATCCATGTCAGCCCCTGAGAGGAATCCTCGGTTCCGGCCGTGACTCCACACAAGGTTTTTGGCCCCGGTATCGACGGGAGAGGAATCCCGAGAGGCCCCCTAGCAACTCGCATGGGGACTGGCCTCTCCTGAGGCCACCAGGGCGGGTCCCTGAGGTCCCCGTCGTAACTCGAGAATACCTGCCGCAACTCGAGAAAATCCAGGAAGTTCTCCCTTCCAGGCGAGATGAGGCCTATTTCCGATGAGGCGTCTGGAGACTAATGACACCTAACCTCTGGAACTTCGAAAGGGTCTTTCACACCCTTGCTGCAACTCAAGAAGTTCACCGCCATACCCGTGTCCACTCGGGAGGAAGCACGATGGTCCCGCCCACATCCAGAGGAGCCCCGTTTCCCCCTCGGAGCTCGAGATGAGGGATCCTTTCCCTGCTTTCAACGGGAAAGAATTCCCGGCGTTCCCGTC
Source organism: Capricornis sumatraensis (assembly GCF_032405125.1). Lineage (NCBI taxonomy): Eukaryota > Metazoa > Chordata > Mammalia > Artiodactyla > Bovidae > Capricornis > Capricornis sumatraensis. The sequence continues at coordinate 3,779,609 of NW_027184615.1, read as the reverse complement.
GCATCTCAAGAGGAGGCACTGTCAACAGGAAAGGCGAGAGGAACTCCATGGTCGTACCACCATTCCAAGAGTCCCCCAGATGTCTCAGTCCATTCCAGAGGAACCCTTTTGCCCTGCACTGGCTCATCTTTCACGCCGAGGATCGACTCACACCACGGTGGCACGTGGGACAGCCCTGTGGGAAAGCCTCGAGGGAAAGCCTCGAGGGAAAACCACAGATCATTTGATCCACGCGACGGGAAGCGTGACATTACTGCTACAGCCTGAAAGGAAAGCGCACGTGCATGCCCCCTCTCGAGACGAGGCCTGACTCTCCTGGGGAGACTCTAGAAGTACCCAAAGATCCATGTCAGCCCCTGAGAGGAATCCTCGGTTCCGGCCCTGACTCCACACAAGGATTTTGGCCCCGGTATCGACGGGAGAGGAATCCCGAGAGGCCCCCTAGCAACTCGCATGGGGACTGGCCTCTCCTGAGGCCACCAGGGCGGGTCCCTGAGGTCCCCGTCGTAACTCGAGAACACCTGCCGCAACTCGAGAAAATCCAGGAAGTTCTCCCTTCCAGGCGAGATGAGGCCTATTTCCGATGAGGCGTCTGGAGACTAATGACACCTAACCTCTGGAACTTCGAAAGGGTCTTTCACACCCTTGCAGCAACTCAAGAAGTTTACCGCCATACCCGTCTCCACACGAGAGGAAGCACGATGGTCCCGCCCACATCCAGAGGAGCCCCGTTTCCCCCTCGTAGCTTGAGATGAGGGATCCTTTCCCTGCTTTCAACGGGAAAGAATTCCCGGCATTCCCGTCGCATCTCAAGAGGAGGCACTCTCAACAGGAAAGGCGAGAGGAACTCCATGGTCGTACCACCATTCCAAGAGTCCCCCAGATGTCTCACTCCATTCCAGAGGAAACTCTTTGCCCTGCACTGGCTCATCTTTCACGCCGAGGATCGACTCACACCACGGTGGCACGTGGGACAGCCCTGTGGGAAAGCCTCGAGGGAAAGCCTCGAGGGAAAACCACAGATCCTTTGATGCACGCGACGGGAAGCGTGACATTGCTGCTACAGCCTGGAAGGAAAGCACACGTGCATGCCCCCACTCGAGACGAGGCCTGACTCCCCTGGGGAGACTCCAGAAGTACCCAAAGATCCATGTGAGCCCCTGCGAGGAATCCTCGGTTCCGGCCCTGACTCCACACAAGGTTTTTGGCCCCGGTATCGACGGGAGAGGAATCCCGAGAGGCCCCCTAACAACTCGCATGTGGACTGGCCTCGCCTGAGGCCACCAGGGCGGGTCCCTGAGGTCCCCGTCGTAACTCGGGAACACCTGCCGCAACTCGAGAAAATCCAGGAAGTTCTCCCTTCCAGGCGAGATGAGGTCTATTTCCGATGAGGCGTCTGGAGACTGACACGTAACCTCTGGAACTTCGAAAGGGTCTTTCACACCCTTGCTGCAACTCAAGAAGTTCACCGCCATACCCGTCTCCACTCGAGAGGAAGCACGATAGTCCCGCCCACATCCAGAGGAGCCCCGTTTCCCCCTGGTAGATCGAGATGAGGGATCCTTTCCCTGCTTTCTACGGGAAAGAATTCCCGGCGTTCCCGTCGCATCTCAAGAGGAGGCACTCTCAACAGGAAAGGCGAGAGGAACTCCATGGTCGTACCACCATTCCAAGAGTCCCCCAGATGTCTCAGTCCATTCCAGAGGAACCTCTTTGCCCTGCACTGGCTCATCTTTCACGCCGAGGATCGACTCACACCACGGTGGCACATGGGACAGCCCTGTGGGAAAGCCTCGAGGGAAAGCCTCGAGGGAAAACCACAGATCCTTTGATGCACGCGACGGGAAGCGTGACATTGCTGCTACAGCCTGGAAGGAAAGCACACGTGCATGCCCCCACTCGAGACGAGGCCTGACTCGCCTGGGGAGACTCCAGAAGTACCCAAAGATCCATGTCAGCCCCTGAGAGGAATCCTCGGTTCCGGCCCTGACTCCACACAAGGTTTTTGCCCCGGTATCGACGGGAGAGGAATCCCGAGAGGCCCCCTAGCAACTCGCATGGGGACTGGCCTCTCCTGAGGCCACCAGGGCGGGTCCCTGAGGTCCCCGTCGTAACTCGAGAACACCTGCCGCAACTCGAGAAAATCCAGGAAGTTCTCCCTTCCAAGCGAGATGAGGCCTATTTCCGATGAGGCGTCTGGAGACTAATGACACCTAACCTCTGGAACTTCGAACGGGTCTTTCACACCCTTGCTGCAACTCAAGAAGTTCACCGCCATACCCGTCTCCACTCGAGAGGAAGCACGATGGTCCCGCCCACATCCAGAGGAGCCCCGTTTCCCCCTGGTAGCTCGAGATGAGGGATCCTTTCCCTGCTTTCAACGGGAAAGAATTCCCGGCATTCCCGTCGCATCTCAAGAGGAGGCACTCTCAACAGGAAAGGCGAGAGGAACTCCATGGTCGTACCACCATTCCAAGAGTCCCTCAGATGTCTCAGTCCATTCCAGAGGAACCTCTTTGCCCTGCACTGGCTCATCTTTCACGCCGAGGATCGACTCACACCACGGTGGCACGTGGGACAGCCCTGTGGGAAAGCCTCCAGGGAAAGCCTCGAGAGAAAACCACAGATCATTTGATCCACGCGACGGGAAGTGTGACATTGCTGCTACAGACTGGAAGGAAAGCGCACGTGCATGCCCCCACTCGAGAGGAGGCCTGACTCCCCTGGGGAGACTCTAGAAGTACCCAAAGATCCATGTCAGCCCCTGAGAGGAATCCTCGGTTCTGGCCCTGACTCCACACAAGGATTTTGGCCCCGGTGTCTACGGGAGAGGAATCCCGAGAGGCCCCCTAGCAACTCGCATGGGGACTGGCCTCTCCTGAGGCCATCAGGGCGGGTCCCTGTGGTACCCGTCGTAACTCGAGAACACCTGCCGCACCTCGAGAAAATCCAGGTAGATCTCCCTTCCAGGCTAGATGAGGCCTATTTCCGATGAGGCGTCTGGAGACTAATGACACCTAACCTCTGGAACTTCGAAAGGGTCTTTCACACCCTTGCTGCAACTCAAGAAGTTCACCGACATACCCGTGTCCACTCGAGAGGAAGCACGATGGTCCCGCCCACATCCCGAGGAGCCCCGTTTCCCCCTCGTAGCTCGAGATGAGGGATCCTTTCCCTGCTTTCAACGGGAAAGAATTCCCGGCGTTCCCGTCGCATCTCAAGAGGAGGCACTCTCAACAGGAAAGGCGAGAGGAACTCCATGGTCGTACCACCATTCCAAGAGTCCCCCAGATGTCTCAGTCCATTCCAGAGGAACCTCTTTGCCCTGCACTGGCTCATCTTTCACGCCGAGGATCGACTCACACCACGGTGGCACGTGGGACAGCCCTGTGGGAAAGCCTCGAGGGAAAGCCTCGAGGGAAAACCACAGATCCTTTGATGCACGCGACGGGAAGCGTGACATTGCTGCTACAGCCTGGAAGGAAAGCACACGTGCATGCCCCCACTCGAGACGAGGCCTGACTCCCCTGGGGAGACTCCAGAAGTACCCAAAGATCCATGTCAGCCCCTGAGAGGAATCCTCGGTTCCGGCCCTGACTCCACACAAGGTTTTTGGCCCCGGTATCGACGGGAGAGGAATCCCGAGAGGCCCCCTAGCAACTCGCATGGGGACTGGCCTCTCCTGAGGCCACCAGGGCGGGTCCCTGAGGTCCCCGTCGTAACTCGAGAACACCTGCCGCAACTCGAGAAAATCCAGGAAGTTCTCCCTTCCAGGCGAGATGAGGCCTATTTCCGATGAGGCGTCTGGAGACTAATGACACCTAACCTCTGGAACTTCGAAAGGGTCTTTCACACCCTTGCTGCAACTCAAGAAGTTCACCGACATACCCGTCTCCACTCGAGAGGAAGCACGATGGTCCCGCCCACATCCAGAGGAGCCCCGTTTCCCCCTCGTAGCTCGAGATGAGGGATCCTTTCCCTGCTTTCAACGGGAATGAATTCCCAGCGTTCCCGTCGCATCTCAAGAGGAGGCACTCTCAACAGGAAAGGCGAGAGGAACTCCATGGTCGTACCACCATTCCAAGAGTCCCTCAGATGTCTCAGTCCATTCCAGAGGAACCTCTTTGCCCTTCACTGGCTCATCTTTCACGCCGAGGATCGATTCACACCACGGTGGCACGTGGGACAGCCCTGTGGGAAAGCCTCGAGGGAAAGCCTCGAGAGAAAACCACAGATCATTTGATCCACTCGACGGGAAGCGTGACATTGCTGCTACAGCCTGGAAGGAAAGCGCACGTGCATGCCCCCACTCGAAACGAGGCCTGACTCCCCTGGGGAGACTCTAGAAGTACCCAAAGATCCATGTCAGCCCCTGAGAGGAATCCTCGGTTCTGGCCCTGACTCCACACAAGGTTTTTGGCCCCGGTATCGACGGGAGAGGAATCCCGAGAGGCCCCCTAGCAACTCGCTTGGGGACTGGCCTCTCCTGAGGCCATCAGGGCGGGTCCCTGTGGTACCCGTCGTAACTCGAGAACACCTGCCGCACCTCGAGAAAATCCAGGAAGTTCTCCCTTCCAGGCTAGATGAGGCCTATTTCCGATGAGGCGTCTGGAGACTAATGACACCTAACTTCTGGAACTTCGAAAGGGTCTTTCACACTTTTGCTGCAACTCAAGAAGTTTACCGCCATACCCGTCTCCACACGAGAGAAAGCACGATGGTCCCGCCCACATCCAGAGGAGCCCCGTTTCCCCCTCGTAGCTCGAGATGAGGGATCCTTTCCCTGCTTTCAACGGGAAAGAATTCCCGGCATTCCCGTCGCATCTCAAGAGGAGGCACTCTCAACAGGAAAGGCGAGAGGAACTCCATGGTCGTACCACCATTCCAAGAGTCCCCCAGATGTCTCAGTCCATTCCAGAGGAACCTCTTTGCCCTGCACTGGCTCATCTTTCACGCCGAGGATCGACTCACACCACGGTGGCACGTGGGACAGCCCTGTGGGAAAGCCTCGAGGGAAAGCCTCAAGGGAAAACCACAGATCCTTTGATCCACGCGACGGGAAGCGTGACATTGCTGCTACAGCCTGGAAGGAAAGCGCACGTGCATGCCCCCACTCGAGACGAGGCCTGACTCCCCTGGGGAGACTCCAGAAGTACCCAAAGATCCATGTCAGCCCCTGAGAGGAATCCTCGGTTCTGGCCCTGACTCCACACAAGGTTTTTGGCCCCGGTATCGACGGGAGAGGAATCCCGAGAGGCCCCCTAGCAACTCGCATGGGGACTGGCCTCTCCTGAGGCCACCAGGGCGGGTCCCTGAGGTCCCCGTCGTAACTCGAGAACACCTGCCGCAACTCGAGAAAATCCAGGAAGTTCTCCCTTCCAGGCGAGATGAGGTCTATTTCCGATGAGGCGTCTGGAGACTGACACGTAACCTCTGGAACTTCGAAAGGGTCTTTCACACCCTTGCTGCAACTCAAGAAGTTCACCGCCTTACCCGTCTCCACTCGAGAGGAAGCACGAGGGTCCCGCCCACATCCAGAGGAGCCCCGTTTCCCCCTCGTAGCTCGAGATGAGGGATCCTTTCCCTGCTTTCAACGGGAAAGAATTCCCAGCGTTCCCGTCGCATCTCAAGAGGAGGCACTCTCAACAGGAAAGGCGAGAGGAACTCCATGGTCGTACCACCATTCCAAGAGTCCCCCAGATGTCTCAGTCCATTCCAGAGGAACCTCATTGCCCTGCACTGGCTCATCTTTCACGCCGAGGATCGACTCACACCACGGTGGCACGTGGGACAGCCCTGTGGGAAAGCCTCGAGGGAAAGCCTCGAGGGAAAACCACAGATCCTTTGATCCACGCGACGGGAAGCGTGACATTGCTGCTACAGCCTGGAAGGAAAGCGCACGTGCATGCCCCCACTCGAGACGAGTCCTGACTCCCCTGGGGAGACTCCAGAAGTACCCAAAGATCCATGTCAGCCCCTGAGAGGAATCCTCGGTTCTGGCCCTGACTCCACACAAGTTTTTTGGCCCCGGTATCGACGGGAGAGGAATCCCGAGAGGCCCCCTAGCAACTCGCATGGGGACTGGCCTCTCCTGAGGCCATCAGGGCGGGTCCCTGTGGTACCCGTCGTAACTAGAGAACACCTGCCGCACCTCGAGAAAATCCAGGAAGTTCTCCCTTCCAGGCTAGATGAGGCCTATTTCCGATGAGGCGTCTGGAGACTAATGACACCTAACCTCTGGAACTTCGAAAGGGTCTTTCACACCCTTGCTGCAACTCAAGAAGTTAACCGACATACCCGTGTCCACTCGAGAGGAAGCACGATGGTCCCGCCCACATCCCGAGGAGCCCCGTTTCCCCCTCGTAGCTCGAGATGAGGGATCCTTTCCCTGCTTTCAACGGGAAAGAATTCCCGGCGTTCCCGTCGCATCTCAAGAGGAGGCACTCTCAACAGGAAAGGCGAGAGGAACTCCATGGTCGTACCACCATTCCAAGAGTCCCCCAGATGTCTCAGTCCATTCCAGAGGAACCTCTTTGCCCTGCACTGGCTCATCTTTCACGCCGAGGATCGACTCACACCACGGTGGCACGTGGGACAGCCCTGTGGGAAAGCCTCGAGGGAAAGCCTCGAGGGAAAACCACAGATCCTTTGATCCACGCGACGGGAAGCGTGACATTGCTGCTACAGCCTGGAAGGAAAGCACACGTGCATGCCCCCACTCGAGACGAGGCCTGACTCCCCTGGGGAGACTCCAGAAGTACCCAAAGATCCATGTCAGCCCCTGAGAGGAATCCTCGGTTCCGGCCCTGACTCCACACAAGGTTTTTGGCCCCGGTATCGATGGGAGAGGAATCCCGAGAGGCCCCCTAGCAACTCGCATGGGGACTGGCCTCTCCTGAGGCCACCAGGGCGGCTCCCTGAGGTCCCCGTCGTAACTCGAGAACACCTGCCGCAACTCGAGAAAATCCAGGAAGTTCTCCCTTCCAGGCGAGATGAGGCCTATTTCCGATGAGGCGTCTGGAGACTAATGACACCCAACCTCTGGAACTTCAAAAGGGTCTTTCACACCCTTGCTGCAACTCAAGAAGTTTACCGCCATACCCATGTCCACTCGAGAGGAAGCACGATGGTCCCGCCCACATCCAGAGGAGCCCCGTTTCCCCCTCGTAGCTCGAGATGAGGGATCCTTTCCCTGCTTTCAACGGGAAAGAATTCCCGGCGTTCCCGTCGCATCTCAAGAGGAGGCACTCTCAACAGGAAAGGCGAGAGGAACTCCATGGTCGTACCACCATTCCAAGAGTCCCCCAGATGTCTCAGTCCATTCCAGAGGAACCTCTTTGCCCTGCACTGGCTCATCTTTCACGCCGAGGATCGACTCACACCACGGTGGCACGTGGGACAGCCCTGTGGGAAAGCCTCGAGGCAAAGCCTCGAGGGAAAACCACAGATCCTTTGATCCACGCGACGGGAAGCGTGACATTGCTGCTACAGCCTGGAAGGAAAGCGCACGTGCATGCCCCCACTCGAGACGGGGCCTGACTCCCCTGGGGAGACTCCAGAAGTACCCAAAGATCCATGTCAGCCCCTGAGAGGAATCCTCGGTTCCGGCCCTGACTCCACACAAGGTTTTTGGCCCCGTTATCGATGGGAGAGGAATCCCGAGAGGCCCCCTAGCAACTCCCATGGGGACTGGCCTCTCCTGAGGCCACCAGGGCGGGTCCCTGAGGTCTCCGTCGTAACTCGAGAACACCTGTCGCAACTCGAGAAAATCCAGGAAGTTCTTCCTTCCAGGTGAGAAGAATCCTATTTCCGATGAGGCGTTTGGAGACTAATGACACCTAAACTCTGGAACTTCGAAAGGGTCTTTCACACCCTTGCTGCAACTCAAGAAGTTCACCGCCATACCCGTCTCCACTCGAGAGGAAGCACGAGGGTCCCGCCCACATCCAGAGGAGCCCCGTTTCCCCCTCGTAGCTCGAGATGAGGGATCCTTTCCCTGCTTTCAACGGGAAAGAATTCCCAGCGTTCCCGTCGCATCTCAAGAGGAGGCACTCTCAACAGGAAAGGCGAGAGGAACTCCATGGTCGTACCACCATTCCAAGAGTCCCCCAGATGTCTCAGTCCATTCCAGAGGAACCTCTTTGCCCTGCACTGGCTCATCTTTCACGCCGAGGATCGACTCACACCACGGTGGCACGTGGGACAGCCCTGTGGGAAAGCCTCGAGGGAAAGCCTCGAGGGAAAACCACAGATCCTTTGATCCACGCGACGGGAAGCGTGACATTGCTGCTACAGCCTGGAAGGAAAGCGCACGTGCATGCACCCACTCGAGACGAGGCCTGACTCCCCTGGGGAGACTCCAGAAGTACCCAAAGATCCATGTCAGCCCCTGAGAGGAATCCTCGGTTCTGGCCCTGACTCCACACAAGGTTTTTGGCCCCGGTATCGACGGGAGAGGAATCCCGAGAGGCCCCCTAGCAACTCGCATGGGGACTGGCCTCTCCTGAGGCCACCAGGGCGGGTCCCTGAGGTCCCCGTCGTAACTCGAGAACACCAGCCGCAACTCGAGAAAATCTAGGAAGTTCTCCCTTCCAGGCGAGATGAGGTCTATTTCCGATGAGGCGTCTGGAGACTGACACGTAACCTCTGGAACTTCGAAAGGGTCTTTCACACCCTTGCTGCAACTCAAGAAGTTCACCGCCTTACCCGTCTCCACTCGAGAGGAAGCACGAGGGTCCCGCCCACATCCAGAGGAGCCCCGTTTCCCCCTCGTAGCTCGAGATGAGGGATCCTTTCCCTGCTTTCAACGGGAAAGAATTCCCAGCGTTCCCGTCGCATCTCAAGAGGAGGCACTCTCAACAGGAAAGGCGAGAGGGACTCCATGGTCGTACCACCATTCCAAGAGTCCCCCAGATGTCTCAGTCCATTCCAGAGGAACCTCTTTGCCCTGCACTGGCTCATCTTTCACGCCGAGGATCGACTCACACCACGGTGGCACGTGGGACAGCCCTGTGGGAAAGCCTCGAGGGAAAGCCTCGAGGGAAAACCACAGATCCTTTGATCCACGCGACGGGAAGCGTGACATTGCTGCTACAGCCTGGAAGGAAAGCGCACGTGCATGCCCCCACTCGAGACGAGGCCTGACTCCCCTGGGGAGACTCCAGAAGTACCCAAAGATCCATGTCAGCCCCTGAGAGGAATCCTCGGTTCTGGCCCTGACTCCACACAAGTTTTTTGGCCCCGGTATCGACGGGAGAGGAATCCCGAGAGGCCCCCTAGCAACTCGCATGGGGACTGGCCTCTCCTGAGGCCATCAGGGCGGGTCCCTGTGGTACCCGTCGTAACTAGAGAACACCTGCCGCACCTCGAGAAAATCCAGGAAGTTCTCCCTTCCAGGCTAGATGAGGCCTATTTCCGATGAGGCGTCTGGAGACTAATGACACCTAACCTCTGGAACTTCGAAAGGGTCTTTCACACCCTTGCTGCAACTCAAGAAGTTAACCGACATACCCGTGTCCACTCGAGAGGAAGCACGATGGTCCCGCCCACATCCCGAGGAGCCCCGTTTCCCCCTCGTAGCTCGAGATGAGGGATCCTTTCCCTGCTTTCAACGGGAAAGAATTCCCGGCGTTCCCGTCGCATCTCAAGAGGAGGCACTCTCAACAGGAAAGGCGAGAGGAACTCCATGGTCGTACCACCATTCCAAGAGTCCCCCAGATGTCTCAGTCCATTCCAGAGGAACCTCTTTGCCCTGCACTGGCTCATCTTTCACGCCGAGGATCGACTCACACCCCGGTGGCACGTGGGACAGCCCTGTGGGAAAGCCTCGAGGGAAAGCCTCGAGGGAAAACCACAGATCCTTTGATCCACGCGACGGGAAGCGTGACATTGCTGCTACAGCCTGGAAGGAAAGCACACGTGCATGCCCCCACTCGAGACGAGGCCTGACTCCCCTGGGGAGACTCCAGAAGTACCCAAAGATCCATGTCAGCCCCTGAGAGGAATCCTCGGTTCCGGCCCTGACTCCACACAAGGTTTTTGGCCCCGGTATCGATGGGAGAGGAATCCCGAGAGGCCCCCTAGCAACTCGCATGGGGACTGGCCTCTCCTGAGGCCACCAGGGCGGCTCCCTGAGGTCCCCGTCGTAACTCGAGAACACCTGCCGCAACTCGAGAAAATCCAGGAAGTTCTCCCTTCCAGGCGAGATGAGGCCTATTTCCGATGAGGCGTCTGGAGACTAAAGACACCCAACCTCTGGAACTTCAAAAGGGTCTTTCACACCCTTGCTGCAACTCAAGAAGTTCACCGCCATACCCGTCTCCACTCGCGAGGAAGCACGATGGTCCCGCCCACATCCAGAGGAGCCCCGTTTCCCCCTCGTAGCTCGAGATGAGGGATCCTTTCCCTGCTTTCAACGGGAAAGAATTCCCGGCGTTCCCGTCGCATCTCAAGAGGAGGCACTCTCAACAGGAAAGGCGAGAGGAACTCCATGGTCGTACCACCATTCCAAGAGTCCCCCAGATGTCTCAGTCCATTCCAGAGGAACCTCTTTGCCCTGCACTGGCTCATCTTTCTCGCCGAGGATCGACTCACACCACGGTGGCACATGGGACAGCCCTGTGGGAAAGCCTCGAGGGAAAGCCTCGAGGGAAAACCACAGATCCTTTGATCCACGCGACGGGAAGCGTGACATTGCTGCTACAGCCTGGAAGGAAAGCGCACGTGCATGCCCCCACTCGAGACGAGGCCTGACTCCCCTGGGGAGACTCCAGAAGTACCCAAAGATCCATGTCAGCCCCTGAGAGGAATCCTCGGTTCCGGCCCTCACTCCACACAAGGTTTTTGGCCCCGGTATCGACGGGAGAGGAATCCCGAGAGGCCCCCTAGCAACTCGCATGGGGACTGGCCTCTCCTGAGGCCACCAGGGCGGGTCCCTGAGGTCCCCGTCGTAACTCGAGAACACCTGCCGCAACTCGAGAAAATCCAGGAAGTTCTCCCTTCCAGGCGAGATGAGGCCTATTTCCGATGAGGCGTCTGGAGACTAATGACACCTAACCTCTGGAACTTCGAAAGGGTCTTTCACACCCTTGCTGCAACTCAAGAAGTTCACCGCCATACCCGTCTCCACTCGAGAGGAAGCACGATGGTCCCGCCCACATGCAGAGGAGCCTCGTTTCCCCCTCGTAGCTCGAGATGAGGGATCCTTTCCCTGCTTTCAACGGGAAAGAATTCCCGGCGTTCCCGTCGCATCTCAAGAGGAGGCACTCTCAACAGGAAAGGCGAGAGGAACTCCATGGTCGTACCACCATTCGAAGAGTCCCCCAGATGTCTCAGTCCATTCCAGAGCAACCTCTATGCCCTGCACTGGCTCATCTTTCACGCCGAGGATCGACTCACACCACGGTGGCACGTAGGACAGCCCTGTGGGAAAGCCTCAAGGGAAAGCCTCGAGGGAAAATCACAGATCCTTTGATCCAGGCGACGGAAAGCATGACATTGCTGCTATAGCCTGAAAGGAAAGCGCACGTGCATGCCCCCACTCGAGTCGAGGCCTGACTACCCTGGGGAGACTCCAGAAGTACCCAAAGATCCATGTCAGCCCCTGAGAGGAATCCTCGGTTCCGGCCCTGACTCCACACAAGGTTTTTGGCCCCGGTATCGACGGGAGAGGAATCCCGAGAGGCCCCCTAGCAACTCGCATGGGGACTGGCCTCTCCTGAGGCCACCAGGGCGGGTCCCTGAGGTCCCCGTCGTAACTCGAGAACACCTGTCCCAACTCGAGAAAATCCAGGAAGTTCTCCCTTCCAGGCGAGAAGAATCCTATTTCCGATGAGGCGTGTGGAGACTAATGACACCTAAACTCTGGAACTTCGAAAGGGTCTTTCACACCCTTGCTGCAACTCAAGAAGTTCACCGCCATACCCGTCTCCACTCGAGAGGAAGCACGATGGTCCCGCCCACATCCAGAGGAGCCCCGTTTCCCCCTCGTAGCTCGAGATGAGGGATCCTTTCCCTGCTTTCAACGGGAAAGAATTCCCGGCGTTCCCGTCGCATCTCAAGAGGAGGCACTCTCAACAGGAAAGGCGAGAGGAACTCCATGGTGGTACCACCATTCCACGAGTCCCCCAGATGTCTCAGTCCATTCCAGAGGAACCTCTTTGCCCTGCACTGGCTCATCTTTCACGCCGAGGATCGACTCACACCACGGTGGAACGTTGGACAGACCTGTGGGAAAGCCTCGAGGGAAAGCCTCGTGGGAAAACCACAGATCCTTTGATCCAGGCCACGGGAAGAGTGACATTGCTGCTACAGCCTGGAAGGAAAGCGCACGTACCTGTCCCCACTCGAGAAGAGGCCTGACTCCCCTGGGGAGACTCCAGAAGTACCCAAAGATCCATGTCAGCCCCAGAGAGGAAACCTCGGTTCCGGCCCTGACTCCACACAAGGTTTTTGGCCCCGGTATCGACGGGAGAGGAATCACGAGAGGCCCCCTAGCAACTCGCATGGGGACTGGCCTCTCCTGAGGCCACCAGGGCGGGTCCCTGAGGTCCCCGTCGTAACTCGAGAACACCTGCCGCAACTCGAGAAAATCCAGGAAGTTCTCCCTTCCAGGCGAGATGAGGCCTATTTCCGATGAGGCGTCTGGAGACTAATGACACCTAACCTCTGGAACTTCGAAAGGGTCTTTCACACCCTTGCTGCAACTCAAGAAGTTCACCGCCATACCCGTCTCCACTCGAGAGGAAGCACGATGGTCCCGCCCACATCCAGAGGAGCCCCGTTTCACCCTGGTAGCTCGAGATGAGGGATCCTTTCCCTGCTTTCAACGGGAAAGAATTCCCGGCGTTCCCGTCGCATCTCAAGAGGAGGCACTCTCAACAGGAAAGGCGAGAGGAACTCCATGGTCGTACCACCATTCGAAGAGTCCCCCAGATGTCTCAGTCCATTCCAGAGCAACCTCTTTGCCCTGCACTGGCTCATCTTTCACGCCGAGGATCGACTCACACCACGGTGGCACGTGGGACAGCCCTGTGGGAAAGCCTCAAGGGAAAGCCTCGAGGGAAAACCACAGATCCTTTGATCCAGGCGACGGGAATCATGACATTGCTGCTAAAGCCTGAAAGGAAAGCGCACGTGCATGCCCCCACTCGAGACGAGGCCTGACTCCCCTAGGGAGACTCCAGAAGTACCCAAAGATCCATGTCACCCCTGAGAGGAAACCTCGTTTCCGGCCCTGACTCCACACAAGGTTTTTGGCCCCGGTATCGACGGGAGAGGAATCCTGAGAGGCCCCCTAGCAACTCGCATGGGGACTGGCCTTTCCTGAGGCCACCATGGCGGGTCCCTGAGGTCCCCGTCGTAACTCGAGAACACCTGCCGCAACTCGAGAAAATCCAGGAAGTTCTCCCTTCCAGCCGAGATGAGGCCTATTTCCGATGAGGCGTCTGGAGACTAATGACACCTAACCTCTGGAACTTCGAAAGGGTCTTTCACACCCTTGCTGCTACTCAAGAAGTTCACCGCCATACCCGTCTCCACTCGAGAGGAAGCACGATGGTCCCGCCCACATCCAGAGGAGCCCCGTTTCCCCCTCGTAGCTCGAGATGAGGGATCCTTTCCCTGCTTTCAACGGGAAAGAATTCCCGGCGTTCCCGTCGCATCTCAAGAGGAGGCACTCTCAACAGGAAAGGCGAGAGGAACTCCATGGTCGTACCACCATTCCAAGAGTCCCCCAGATGTCTCAGTCCATTCCAGAGGAACCTCGTTGCCCTGCACTGGCTCATCTTTCACGCCGAGGATCGACTCACACCACTGTGGCACGTGGGACAGCCCTGTGGCAAAGCCTCGAGGGAAAGCCTCGAGGGAAAACCACAGATCCTTTGATCCACGCGACAAGAAGCGTGACATTGCTGCTACAGCCTGGAAGGAAAGCGCACGTGCATGCCCCCACTCGAGACGAGGCCTGACTCCCCTGGGGAGACTCCAGAAATACCCAAAGTTCCATGTCACCCCTGAGAGGAAACCTCGGTTCCGGCCCTGACTCCACACAAGGTTTTTGGCCCCGGTATCGACAGGAGAGGAATCCTGAGAGGCCCCCTAGCAACTCGCATGGGGACTGGCCTTTCCTGAGGCCACCAGGGCGGGTCCCTGAGGTCCCCGTCGTAACTCGAGAACACCTGCCGCAACTCGAGAAAATCCAGGAAGTTCTCCCTTCCAGGCGAGATGAGGCCTATTTCCAATGAGGCGTCTGGAGACTAATGACACCTAACCTCTGGAACTTCGAAAGGGTCTTTCACACCCTTGCTGCAACTCAAGAAGTTCACCGCCATACCCGTCTCCAATCGAGAGGAAGCACGATGGTCCCGCCCATATCCAGAGGAGCCCCGTTTCCCCCTCGTAGCTCGAGATGAGGGATCCTTTCCCTGCTTTCAACGGGAAAGAATTCCCGGCATTCCCCTCGCATCTCAAGAGGAGGCACTCTCAACAGGAAAGGCGAGAGGAACTCTATGGTCGTACCACCATTCCAAGAATCCCCCAGATGTCTCAGTCCATTCCAGAGGAACCTCTTTGCCCTGCACTGGCTCATCTTTCACGCCGAGGATCGACTCACACCACGGTGGCACGTGGGACAGCCCTGTGGGAAAGCCTCGAGGGAAAGCCTCGAGGGAAAACCACAGATCCTTTGATCCACGCGAAGGTAAGCGTGACATTGCTGCTACAGCCTGGAAGAAAAGCGCTCGTGCATGCCCCCACTCGAAACGAGGCCTGACTCCAGTGGGGAGACTCCAGAAGTACCCAAAGATCCATGTCAGCCCCTGAGAGGAATCCTCGGTTCCGGCCCTGACTCCAAACAAGGTTTTTGGCCCCGGTATCGACAGGAGAGGAATCCTGAGAGGCCCCCTAGCAACTCGCATGGGGACTGGCTTTTCCTGAGGCCACCAGGGCGGTTCCCTGAGGTCCCCGTCGTAACTCGAGAACACCTGCCGCAACTCGAGAAAATCCAGGATGTTCTCCCTTCCAGGCGAGATGAGGCCTATTTCCAATGAGGCGTCTGGAGACTAATGACACCTAACCTCTGGAACTTCGAAAGGGTCTTTCACACCCTTGCTGCAACACAAGAAGTTCACCGCCATACCCGTCTCCACTCGAGAGGAAGCACGATGGTCCCGCCCACATCCAGAGGAGCCCCGTTTCCCCTCGTAGCTCGAGATGAGGGATCCTTTCCCTACTTTTAACGGGAAAGAATTCCCGGCATTTCCGTCGCATCTCAAGAGGAGGCACTCTCAACAGGAAAGGCGAGAAGAACTCCATGGTCGTACCACCATTCCAAGAGTCCCCCAGATGTCTCAGTCCATTCCAGAGGAACCTCTTTGCCCTGCACTGGATAATCTTTCACGCCGAGGATCGACTCACACCACGGCGGCACGTGGGACAACCCTGTGGGAAAGCCTCGAGGGAAAGCCTCGAGGGAAAACCACAGATCCTTTGATCCACGCGAAGGTAAGCGTGACATTGCTGCTACAGCCTGGAAGAAAAGCGCTCGTGCATGCCCCCACTCGAAACGAGGCCTGACTCCAGTGGGGAGACTCCAGAAGTACCCAAAGATCCATGTCAGCCCCTGAGAGGAATCCTCGGTTCCAGCCCTGACTTCACACAAGGTTCTTGGCCCCGGTATCGACGGGAGAGGAATCCCGAGAGGCCCCCTAACAACTCGCATGGGGACTGGCCTCTCCTGAGGCCACCAGGGCGGGTCCCTGAGGTCCCCGTCGTAACTCGAGAACACCTCCCGCAACTCGAGAAAATCCAGGAAGTTCTCCCTTCCAGGCCAGATGAGGCCTATTTCCAATGAGGCGTCTGGAGACTAATGACACCTAACCTCTGGAACTTCGAAAGGGTCTTTCACACCCTTGCTGCTACTCAAGAAGTTCACCGCCATACCCGTCTCCACTCGAGAGGAAGCACGATGGTCCCGCCCACATCCAGAGGAGCCCCGTTTCCCCCTCGTAGCTCGAGATGAGGGATCCTTTCCCTGCTATCAACGGGAAAGAATTCCCGGCGTTCCCGTCGCATCTCAAGAGGAGGCACTCTCAACAGGAAAGGCGAGAGGATCTCCATGGTCGTACCACCATTCCAAGAGTCCCCCAGATGTCTCAGTCCATTCCAGAGGAACCTCTTTGCCCTGCACTGGCTCATCTTTCACGCCGAGGATCGACTCACACCACGGTGGAACGTGGGACAGCCCTGTGGGAAAGCCTCGAGGGAAAGCCTCGAGGGAAAACCACAGATCCTTTGATCCACGCGACGGGAAGCATGACATTGCTGCTACAGCCTGGAAGGAAAGCGCACGTGCATGCCCCCACTCGAGACGAGGCCTGACTCCCCTAGGGAGACTCCAGAAGTACCCAAAGATCCATGTCACCCCTGAGAGGAAACCTCGTTTCCGGCCCTGACTCCACACAAGGTTTTTGGCCCCGGTATCGACGGGAGAGGAATCCTGAGAGGCCCCCTAGCAACTCGCATGGGGACTGGCCTTTCCTGAGGCCACCATGGCGGGTCCCTGAGGTCCCCGTCGTAACTCGAGAACACCTGCCGCAACTCGAGAAAATCCAGGAAGTTCTCCCTTCCAGCCGAGATGAGGCCTATTTCCGATGAGGCATCTGGAGACTAATGACACCTAACCTCTGGAACTTCGAAAGGGTCTTTCACACCCTTGCTGCTACTCAAGAAGTTCACCGCCATACCCGTCTCCACTCGAGAGGAAGCACGATGGTCCCGCCCACATCCAGAGGAGCCCCGTTTCCCTCTCGTAGCTCGAGATGAGGGATCCTTTCCCTGCTTTCAACGGGAAAGAATTCCCGGCGTTCCCGTCGCATCTCAAGAGGAGGCACTCTCAACAGGAAAGGCGAGAGGATCTCCATGGTCGTACCACCATTCCAAGAGTCCCCCAGATGTCTCAGTCCATTCCAGAGGAACCTCTTTGCCCTGCACTGGCTCATCTTTCACGCCGAGGATCGACTCACACCACGGTGGCACGTGGGACAGCCCTGTGGGAAAGCCTCGAGGGAAAACCACAGATCCTTTGATCCACGCGACGGGAAGCGTGACATTGCTGCTACAGCCTGGAAGGAAAGCGCACGTGCATGCCCCCACTCGAGACGAGGCCTGACTCCCCTGGGGAGACTCCAGAAATACCCAAAGTTCCATGTCACCCCTGAGAGAAAACCTCGGTTCCGGCCCTTACTCCACACAAGGTTTTTGGCCCCGGTATCGACGGGAGAGGAATCCTGAGAGGCCCCCTAGCAACTCGCATGGGGAATGGCCTTTCCTGAGGCCACCATGGCGGGTCCCTGAGGTCCCCGTCGTAACTCGAGAACACCTGCCGCAACTCGAGAAAATCCAGGAAGTTCTCCCTTCCAGCCGAGATGAGGCCTATTTCCGATGAGGCGTCTGGAGACTAATGACACCTAACCTCTGGAACTTCGAAAGGGTCTTTCACACCCTTGCTGCTACTCAAGAAGTTCACCGCCATACCCGTCTCCACTCGAGAGGAAGCACGATGGTCCCGCCCACATCCAGAGGAGCCCCGTTTCCCCCTCGTAGCTCGAGATGAGGGATCCTTTCCCTGCTTTCAACGGGAAAGAATTCCCGGCGTTCCCGTCGCATCTCAAGAGGAGGCACTCTCAACAGGAAAGGCGAGAGGAACTCCATGGTCGTACCACCTTTCCAAGAGTCCCCCAGATGTCTCAGTCCATTCCAGAGGAACCTCTTTGCCCTGCACTGGCTCATCTTTCACGCCGAGGATCGACTCACACCACGGTGGCACGTGGGACATCCCTGTGGCAAAGCCTCGAGGGAAAGCCTCGAGGGAAAACCACAGATCCTTTTATCCACGCGACGGGAAGCGTGACATTGCTGCTACAGCCTGGAAGGAAAGGGCACATGCATGCCCCCACTCGAGACGAGGCCTGACTCCCCTGGGGAGACTCCAGAAATACCCAAAGTTCCATGTCACCTCTGAGAGGAAACCTCGGTTCCGACCCTGACTCCACACAAGGTTTTTGGCCCCGGTATCGACGGGAGAGGAATCCTGAGAGGCCCCCTAGCAACTCGCATGGGGACTGGCCTTTCCTGAGGCCACCAGGGCGGGTCCCTGAGGTCCCCGTCGTAACTCGAGAACACCTGCCGCAACTCGAGAAAATCCAGGAAGTTCTCCCTTCCAGGCGAGATGAGGCCTATTTCCAATGAGGCGTCTGGAGACTAATGACACCTAACCTCTGGAACTTCGAAAGGGTCTTTCACACCCTTGCTGCTACTCAAGAAGTTCACCGCCATACCCGTCTCCACTCGAGAGGAAGCACGATGGTCCCGCCCACATCCAGAGGAGCCCCGTTTCCCCCTCGTAGCTCGAGATGAGGGATCCTTTCCCTGCTTTCAACGGGAAAGAATTCCCGGCGTTCCCGTCGCATCTCAAGAGGAGGCACTCTCAACAGGAAAGGCGAGAGGAACTCCATGGTCGTACCACCTTTCCAAGAGTCCCCCAGATGTCTCAGTCCATTCCAGAGGAACCTCTTTGCCCTGCACTGGCTCATCTTTCACGCCGAGGATCGACTCACACCACGGTGGCACGTGGGACATCCCTGTGGCAAAGCCTCGAGGGAAAGCCTCGAGGGAAAACCACAGATCCTTTTATCCACGCGACGGGAAGCGTGACATTGCTGCTACAGCCTGGAAGGAAAGGGCACATGCATGCCCCCACTCGAGACGAGGCCTGACTCCCCTGGGGAGACTCCAGAAATACCCAAAGTTCCATGTCACCTCTGAGAGGAAACCTCGGTTCCGACCCTGACTCCACACAAGGTTTTTGGCCCCGGTATCGACGGGAGAGGAATCCTGAGAGGCCCCCTAGCAACTCGCATGGGGACTGGCCTTTCCTGAGGCCACCATGGCGGGTCCCTGAGGTCCCCGTCGTAACTCGAGAACACCTGCCGCAACTCGAGAAAATCCAGGAAGTTCTCCCTTCCAGGCGAGATGAGGCCTATTTCCGATGAGGCGTCTGGAGACTAATGACACCTAACCTCTGGAACTTCGAAAGGGTCTTTCACACCCTTGCTGCAACTCAAGAAGTTCACCGCCATACCCGTCTCCACTCGAGAGGAAGCACGATGGTCCCGCCCACATCCAGAGGAGCCCCGTTTCCCCCTCATAGCTCGAGATGAGGGATCCTTTCCCTGCTTTCAACGGGAAAGAATTCCCGGCGTTCCCGTCGCATCTCAAGAGGAGGCACTCTCAACAGGAAAGGCGAGAGGAACTCCATGGTCGTACCACCATTCCAAGAGTCCCCCAGATGTCTCAGTCCATTCGAGAGGAAGATCTTTGCCCTGTACTGGCTCATCTTTCACGCCGAGGATCGACTCACACCACGGTGGCACGTGGGACAGCCCTGTGGGAAAGCCTCGAGGGAAAGCCTCGAGGGAAAACCACAGATCCTTTGATCCACGCGACGGGAAGCGTGACATTGCTGCTACAGCCTGGAAGTAAAGCGCACGTGCATGCCCCCACTCGAGACGAGTCCTGACTCCCCTAGGGAGACTCCAGAAGTACCCAAAGATCCATGTCACCCCTGAGAGGAAACCTCGTTTCCGGCCCTGACTCCACACAAGGTTTTTGGCCCCGGTATCGACGGGAGAGGAATCCTGAGAGGCCCCCTAGCAACTCGCATGGGGACTGGCCTTTCCTGAGGCCACCATGGCGGGTCCCTGAGGTCCCCGTCGTAACTCGAGAACACCTGCCGCAACTCGAGAAAATCCAGGAAGTTCTCCCTTCCAGCCGAGATGAGGCCTATTTCCGATGAGGCGTCTGGAGACTAATGACACCTAACCTCTGGAACTTCGAAAGGGTCTTTCACACCCTTGCTGCTACTCAAGAAGTTCACCGCCATACCCGTCTCCACTCGAGAGGAAGCACGATGGTCCCGCCCACATCCAGAGGAGCCCCGTTTCCCCCTCGTAGCTCGAGATGAGGGATCCTTTCCCTGCTTTCAACGGGAAAGAATTCCCGGCGTTCCCGTCGCATCTCAAGAGGAGGCACTCTCAACAGGAAAGGCGAGAGGAACTCCATGGTCGTACCACCATTCCAAGAGTCCCCCAGATGTCTCAGTCCATTCCAGAGGAACCTCGTTGCCCTGCACTGGCTCATCATTCACGCCGAGGATCGACTCACACCACTGTGGCACGTGGGACAGCCCTGTGGCAAAGCCTCGAGGGAAAGCCTCGAGGGAAAACCACAGATCCTTTGATCCACGCGACAGGAAGCGTGACATTGCTGCTACAGCCTGGAAGGAAAGCGCACGTGCATGCCCCCACTCGAGACGAGGCCTGACTCCCCTGGGGAGACTCCAGAAATACCCAAAGTTCCATGTCACCCCTGAGAGGAAACCTCGGTTCCGGCCCTGACTCCACACAAGGTTTTTGGCCCCGGTATCGACGGGAGAGGAATCCTGAGAGGCCCCCTAGCAACTCGCATGGGGACTGGCCTTTCCTGAGGCCACCAGGGCGGGTCCCTGAGGTCCCCGTCGTAACTCGAGAACACCTGCCGCAACTCGAGAAAATCCAGGAAGTTCTCCCTTCCAGGCGAGATGAGGCCTATTTCCAATGAGGCGTCTGGAGACTAATGACACCTAACCTCTGGAACTTCGAAAGGGTCTTTCACACCCTTGCTGCAACTCAAGAAGTTCACCGCCATACCCGTCTCCACTCGAGAGGAAGCACGATGGTCCCGCCCATATCCAGAGGAGCCCCGTTTCCCCCTTGTAGCTCGAGATGAGGGATCCTTTCCCTGCTTTCAACGGGAAAGAATTCCCGGCATTCCCCTCGCATCTCAAGAGGAGGCACTCTCAACAGGAAAGGCGAGAGGAACTCTATGGTCGTACCACCATTCCAAGAATCCCCCAGATGTCTCAGTCCATTCCAGAGGAACCTCTTTGCCCTGCACTGGCTCATCTTTCACGCCGAGGATCGACTCACACCACGGTGGCAAGTGGGACAGCCCTGTGGGAAAGCCTCGAGGGAAAGCCTCGAGGGAAAACAACAGATCCTTTGATCCACGCGAAGGTAAGCGTGACATTGCTGCTACAGCCTGGAAGAAAAGCGCTCGTGCATGACCCCACTCGAAACGAGGCCTGACTCCAGTGGTGAGACTCCAGAAGTACCCAAAGATCCATGTCAGCCCCTGAGAGGAATCCTCGGTTCCGGCCCTGACTCCAAACAAGGTTTTTGGCCCCGGTATCGACAGGAGAGGAATCCTGAGAGGCCCCCTAGCAACTCGCATGGGGACTGGCTTTTCCTGAGGCCACCAGGGCGGTTCCCTGAGGTCCCCGTCGTAACTCGAGAACACCTGCCACAACTCGAGAAAATCCAGGATGTTCTCCCTTCCAGGCGAGATGAGGCCTATTTCCAATGAGGCGTCTGGAGACTAATGACACCTAACCTCTGGAACTTCGAAAGGGTCTTTCACACCCTTGCTGCAACACAAGAAGTTCACCGCCATACCCGTCTCCACTCGAGAGGAAGCACGATGTTCCCGTCCACATCCAGAGGAGCCCCGTTTCCCCTCGTAGCTCGAGATGAGGGATCCTTTCACTGCTTTTAACGGGAAAGAATTCCCGGCATTTCCGTCGCATCTCAAGAGGAGGCACTCTCAACAGGAAAGGCGAGAAGAACTCCATGGTCGTACCACCATTCCAAGAGTCCCCCAGATGTCTCAGTCCATTCCAGAGGAACCTCTTTGCCCTGCACTGGATAATCTTTCACGCCAAGGATCGACTCACACCACGGCGGCACGTGGGACAACCCTGTGGGAAAGCCTCGAGGGAAAGCCTCGAGGGAAAACCACAGATCCTTTGATCCACGCGAAGGTAAGCGTGACATTGCTGCTACAGCCTGGAAGAAAAGCGCTCGTGCATGCCCCCACTCGAAACGAGGCCTGACTCCAGTGGGGAGACTCCAGAAGTACCCAAAGATCCATGTCAGCCCCTGAGAGGAATCCTCGGTTCCGGCCCTGACTTCACACAAGGTTCTTGGCCCCGGTATCGACGGGAGAGGAATCCCGAGAGGCCCCCTAACAACTCGCATGGGGACTGGCCTCTCCTGAGGCCACCAGGGCGGGTCCCTGAGGTCCCCGTCGTAACTCGAGAACATCTCCCGCAACTCGAGAAAATCCAGGAAGTTCTCCCTTCCAGGCCAGATGAGGCCTATTTCCAATGAGGCGTCTGGAGACTAATGACACCTAACCTCTGGAACTTCGAAAGGGTCTTTCACACCCTTGCTGCTACTCAAGAAGTTCACCGCCATACCCGTCTCCACTCGAGAGGAAGCACGATGGTCCCGCCCACATCCAGAGGAGCCCCGTTTCACCCTCGTAGCTCGAGATGAGGGATCCTTTCCCTGCTTTCAACGGGAAAGAATTCCCGGCGTTCCCGTCGCATCTCAAGAGGAGGCACTCTCAACAGGAAAGGCGAGAGGATCTCCATGGTCGTACCACCATTCCAAGAGTCCCCCAGATGTCTCAGTCCATTCCAGAGGAACCTCTTTGCCCTGCACTGGCTCATCTTTCACGCCGAGGATCGACTCACACCACGGTGGCACGTGGGACAGCCCTGTGGGAAAGCCTCGAGGGAAAGCCTCGAGGGAAAACCACAGATCCTTTGAGCCACGCGACGGGAAGCGTGACATTGCTGCTACAGCCTGGAAGGAAAGCGCACGTGCATGCCCCCACTCGAGACGAGGCCTGACTCCCCTGGGGAGACTCCAGAAATACCCAAAGTTCCATGTCACCCCTGAGAGAAAACCTCGGTTCCGGCCCTTACTCCACACAAGGTTTTTGGCCTCGGTATCGACGGGAGAGGAATCCTGAGAGGCCCCCTAGCAACTCGCATGGGGAATGGCCTTTCCTGAGGCCACCATGGCGGGTCCCTGAGGTCCCCGTCGTAACTCGAGAACACCTGCCGCAACTCGAGAAAATCCAGGAAGTTCTCCCTTCCAGCCGAGATGAGGCCTATTTCCGATGAGGCGTCTGGAGACTAATGACACCTAACCTCTGGAACTTCGAAAGGGTCTTTCACACCCTTGCTGCTACTCAAGAAGTTCACCGCCATACCCGTCTCCACTCGAGAGGAAGCACGATGGTCCCGCCCACATCCAGAGGAGCCCCGTTTCCCCCTCGTAGCTCGAGATGAGGGATCCTTTCCCTGCTTTCAACGGGAAAGAATTCCCGGCGTTCCCGTCGCATCTCAAGAGGAGGCACTCTCAACAGGAAAGGCGAGAGGAACTCCATGGTCGTACCACCTTTCCAAGAGTCCCCCAGATGTCTCAGTCCATTCCAGAGGAACCTCTTTGCCCTGCACTGGCTCATCTTTCACGCCGAGGATCGACTCACACCACGGTGGCACGTGGGACAGCCCTGTGGCAAAGCCTCGAGGGAAAGCCTCGAGGGAAAACCACAGATCCTTTTATCCACGCGACGGGAAGCGTGACATTGCTGCTACAGCCTGGAAGGAAAGGGCACATGCATGCCCCCACTCGAGACGAGGCCTGACTCCCCTGGGGAGACTCCAGAAATACCCAAAGTTCCATGTCACCTCTGAGAGGAAACCTCGGTTCCGACCCTGACTCCACACAAGGTTTTTGGCCCCGGTATCGACGGGAGAGGAATCCTGAGAGGCCCCCTAGCAACTCGCATGGGGACTGGCCTTTCCTGAGGCCACCATGGCGGGTCCCTGAGGTACCCGTCGTAACTCGAGAACACCTGCCGCAACTCGAGAAAATCCAGGAAGTTCTCCCTTCCAGGCGAGATGAGGCCTATTTCCGATGAGGCGTCTGGAGACTAATGACACCTAACCTCTGGAACTTCGAAAGGGTCTTTCACACCCTTGCTGCAACTCAAGAAGTTCACCGCCATACCCGTCTCCACTCGAGAGGAAGCACGATGGTCCCGCCCACATCCAGAGGAGCCCCGTTTCCCCCTCGTAGCTCGAGATGAGGGATCCTTTCCCTGCTTTCAACGGGAAAGAATTCCCGGCGTTCCCGTCGCATCTCAAGAGGAGGCACTCTCAACAGGAAAGGCGAGAGGAACTCCATGGTCGTACCACCATTCCAAGAGTCCCCCAGATGTCTCAGTCCATTCGAGAGGAAGATCTTTGCCCTGTACTGGCTCATCTTTCACGCCGAGGATCGACTCACACCACGGTGGCACGTGGGACAGCCCTGTGGGAAAGCCTCGAGGGAAAGCCTCGAGGGAAAACCACAGATCCTTTGATCCACGCGACGGGAAGCGTGACATTGCTGCTACAGCCTGGAAGTAAAGCGCACGTGCATGCCCCCACTCGAGACGAGTCCTGACTCCCCTAGGGAGACTCCAGAAGTACCCAAAGATCCATGTCACCCCTGAGAGGAAACCTCGTTTCCGGCCCTGACTCCACACAAGGTTTTTGGCCCCGGTATCGACGGGAGAGGAATCCTGAGAGGCCCCCTAGCAACTTGCATGGGGACTGGCCTTTCCTGAGGCCACCATGGCGGGTCCCTGAGGTCCCCGTCGTAACTCGAGAACACCTGCCGCAACTCGAGAAAATCCAGGAAGTTCTCCCTTCCAGCCGAGATGAGGCCTATTTCCGATGAGGCGTCTGGAGACTAATGACACCTAACCTCTGGAACTTCGAAAGGGTCTTTCACACCCTTGCTGCTACTCAAGAAGTTCACCGCCATACCCGTCTCCACTCGAGAGGAAGCACGATGGTCCCGCCCACATCCAGAGGAGCCCCGTTTCCCCCTCGTAGCTCGAGATGAGGGATCCTTTCCCTGCTTTCAACGGGAAAGAATTCCCGGCGTTCCCGTCGCATCTCAAGAGGAGGCACTCTCAACAGGAAAGGCGAGAGGAACTCCATGGTCGTACCACCATTCCAAGAGTCCCCCAGATGTCTCAGTCCATTCCAGAGGAACCTCGTTGCCCTGCACTGGCTCATCATTCACGCCGAGGATCGACTCACACCACTGTGGCACGTGGGACAGCCCTGTGGCAAAGCCTCGAGGGAAAGCCTCGAGGGAAAACCACAGATCCTTTGATCCACGCGACAGGAAGCGTGACATTGCTGCTACAGCCTGGAAGGAAAGCGCACGTGCATGCCCCCACTCGAGACGAGGCCTGACTCCCCTGGGGAGACTCCAGAAATACCCAAAGATCCATGTCACCCCTGAGAGGAAACCTCGGTTCCGGCCCTGACTCCACACAAGGTTTTTGGCCCCGGTATCGACGGGAGAGGAATCCTGAGAGGCCCCCTAGCAACTCGCATGGGGACTGGCCTTTCCTGAGGCCACCAGGGCGGGTCCCTGAGGTCCCCGTCGTAACTCGAGAACACCTGCCGCAACTCGAGAAAATCCAGGAAGTTCTCCCTTCCAGGCGAGATGAGGCCTATTTCCAATGAGGCGTCTGGAGACTAATGACACCTAACCTCTGGAACTTCGAAAGGGTCTTTCACACCCTTGCTGCAACTCAAGAAGTTCACCGCCATACCCGTCTCCACTCGAGAGGAAGCACGATGGTCCCGCCCATATCCAGAGGAGCCCCGTTTCCCCCTTGTAGCTCGAGATGAGGGATCCTTTCCCTGCTTTCAACGGGAAAGAATTCCCGGCATTCCCCTCGCATCTCAAGAGGAGGCACTCTCAACAGGAAAGGCGAGAGGAACTCTATGGTCGTACCACCATTCCAAGAATCCCCCAGATGTCTCAGTCCATTCCAGAGGAACCTCTTTGCCCTGCACTGGCTCATCTTTCACGCCGAGGATCGACTCACACCACGGTGGCAAGTGGGACAGCCCTGTGGGAAAGCCTCGAGGGAAAGCCTCGAGGGAAAACCACAGATCCTTTGATCCACGCGAAGGTAAGCGTGACATTGCTGCTACAGCCTGGAAGAAAAGCGCTCGTGCATGACCCCACTCGAAACGAGGCCTGACTCCAGTGGTGAGACTCCAGAAGTACCCAAAGATCCATGTCAGCCCCTGAGAGGAATCCTCGGTTCCGGCCCTGACTCCAAACAAGGTTTTTGGCCCCGGTATCGACAGGAGAGGAATCCTGAGAGGCCCCCTAGCAACTCGCATGGGGACTGGCTTTTCCTGAGGCCACCAGGGCGGTTCCCTGAGGTCCCCGTCGTAACTCGAGAACACCTGCCGCAACTCGAGAAAATCCAGGATGTTCTCCCTTCCAGGCGAGATGAGGCCTATTTCCAATGAGGCGTCTGGAGACTAATGACACCTAACCTCTGGAACTTCGAAAGGGTCTTTCACACCCTTGCTGCAACACAAGAAGTTCACCGCCATACCCGTCTCCACTCGAGAGGAAGCACGATGTTCCCGTCCACATCCAGAGGAGCCCCGTTTCCCCTCGTAGCTCGAGATGAGGGATCCTTTCCCTGCTTTTAACGGGAAAGAATTCCCGGCATTTCCGTCGCATCTCAAGAGGAGGCACTCTCAACAGGAAAGGCGAGAAGAACTCCATGGTCGTACCACCATTCCAAGAGTCCCCCAGATGTCTCAGTCCATTCCAGAGGAACCTCTTTGCCCTGCACTGGATAATCTTTCACGCCAAGGATCGACTCACACCACGGCGGCACGTGGGACAACCCTGTGGGAAAGCCTCGAGGGAAAGCCTCGAGGGAAAACCACAGATCCTTTGATCCACGCGATGGGAAGCGTGACATTGCTGCTACAGCCTGGAAGGAAAGCGCACGTGCATGCCCCCACTCGAGACGAGTCCTGACTCCCCTAGGGAGACTCCAGAAGTACCCAAAGATCCATGTCACCCCTGAGAGGAAACCTCGGTTCCGGCCCTGACTCCACACAAGGTTTTTGGCCCCGGTATCGACGGGAGAGGAATCCCGAGAGGCCCCCTAGCAACTCGCATGGGGACTGGCCTCTCCTGAGGCCACCAGGGCGGGTCCCTGAGGTCCCCGTCGTAACTCGAGAACACCTCCCGCAACTCGAGAAAATCCAGGAAGTTCTCCCTTCCAGGCCAGATGAGGCCTATTTCCAATGAGGCGTCTGGAGACTAATGACACCTAACCTCTGGAACTTCGAAAGGGTCTTTCACACCCTTGCTGCTACTCAAGAAGTTCACCGCCATACCCGTCTCCACTCGAGAGGAAGCACGATGGTCCCGCCCACATCTAGAGGAGCCCCGTTTCCCCCTCGTAGCTCGAGATGAGGGATCCTTTCCCTGCTTTCAACGGGAAAGGATTCCCGGCGTTCCCGTCGCATCTCAAGAGGAGGCACTCTCAACAGGAAAGGCGAGAGGATCTCCATGGTCGTACCACCATTCCAAGAGTCCCCCAGATGTCTCAGTCCATTGCAGAGGAACCTCTTTGCCCTGCACTGGCTCATCTTTCACGCCGAGGATCGACTCACACCACGGTGGAACGTGGGAAAGCCCTGTGGGAAAGCCTCGAGGGAAAGCCTCGAGGGAAAACCACAGATCCTTTGATCCACGCGACGGGAAGCGTGACATTGCTGCTACAGCCTGGAAGGAAAGCGCACGTGCATGCCCCCACTCGAGACGAGGCCTGACTCCCCTAGGGAGACTCCAGAAGTACCCAAAGATCCATGTCACCCCTGAGAGGAAACCTCGTTTCCGGCCCTGACTCCACACAAGGTTGTTGGCCCCGGTATCGACGGGAGAGGAATCCTGAGAGGCCCCCTAGCAACTCGCATGGGGACTGGCCTTTCCTGAGGCCACCATGGCGGGTCCCTGAGGTCCCCGTCGTAACTCGAGAACACCTGCCGCAACTCGAGAAAATCCAGGAAGTTCTCCCTTCCAGGTCAGATGAGGCCTATTTCCAATGAGGCGTCTGGAGACTAATGACACCTAACCTCTGGAACTTCGAAAGGGTCTTTCACACCCTTGCTGCTACTCAAGAAGTTCACCGCCATACCCGTCTCCACTCGAGAGGAAGCACGATGGTCCTGCCCACATCCAGAGGAGCCCCGTTTCCCCCTCGTAGCTCGAGATGAGGGATCCTTTCCCTGCTTTCAACGGGAAAGAATTCCCGGCGTTCCCGTCGCATCTCAAGAGGAGGCACTCTCAACAGGAAAGGCGAGAGGATCTCCATGGTCGTACCACCATTCCAAGAGTCCCCCAGATGTCTCAGTCCATTCCAGAGGAACCTCTTTGCCCTGCACTGGCTCATCATTCACGCCGAGGATCGACTCACACCACGGTGGCACGTGGGACAGCCCTGTGGGAAAGCCTCGAGGGAAAACCACAGATCCTTTGATCCACGCGACGGGAAGCGTGACATTGCTGCTACAGCCTGGAAGGAAAGCGCACGTGCATGCCCCCACTCGAGACGAGGCCTGACTCCCCTGGGGAGACTCCAGAAATACCCAAAGTTCCATGTCACCCCTGAGAGAAAACCTCGGTTCCGGCCCTTACTCCACACAAGGTTTTTGGCCCCGGTATCGACGGGAGAGGAATCCTGAGAGGCCCCCTAGCAACTCGCATGGGGACTGGCCTTTCCTGAGGCCACCATGGCGGGTCCCTGAGGTCCCCATCGTAACTCGAGAACACCTGCCGCAACTCGAGAAAATCCAGGAAGTTCTCCCTTCCAGGCGAGATGAGGCCTATTTCCTATGAGGCGTCTGGAGACTAATGACACCTAACCTCTGGAACTTCGAAAGGGTCTTTCACACCCTTGCTGCTACTCAAGAAGTTCACCGCCATACCCGTCTCCACTCGAGAGGAAGCACGATGGTCCCGCCCACATCCAGAGGAGCCCCGTTTCCCCCTCGTAGCTCGAGATGAGGGATCCTTTCCCTGCTTTCAACGGGAAAGAATTCCCGGCGTTCCCGTCGCATCTCAAGAGGAGGCACTCTCAACAGGAAAGGCGAGAGGAACTCCATGGTCGTACCACCATTCCAAGAGTCCCCCAGATGTCTCAGTCCATTCCAGAGGAAACTCTTTGCCCTGCACTGGCTCATCTTTCACTCCGAGGATCGACTCACACCACGGTGGCAAGTGGGACAGCCCTGTGGGAAAGCCTCGAGGGAAAGCCTCGAGGGAAAACCACAGATCCTTTGATCCACGCCAAGGTAAGTGTGACATTGCTGCTACAGCCTGGAAGAAAAGCGCTCGTGCATGCCCCCACTTGAAACGAGGCCTGACTCCAGTGGGGAGACTCCAGAAGTACCCAAAGATCCATGTCACCCCTGAGAGGAAACCTCGGTTCCGGCCCTGACTCCACACAAGGTTTTTGGCCCCGGTATCGACGGGAGAGGAATCCCGAGAGGCCCCCTAGCAACTCGCATGGGGACTGGCCTCTCCTGAGGCCACCAGGGCGGGTCCCTGAGGTCCCCGTCGTAACTCGAGAACACCTCCCGCAACTCGAGAAAATCCAGGAAGTTCTCCCTTCCAGGCCAGATGAGGCCTATTTCCAATGAGGCGTCTGGAGACTAATGACACCTAACCTCTGGAACTTCGAAAGGGTCTTTCACACCCTTGCTGCTACTCAAGAAGTTCACCGCCCTACCCGTCTCCACTCGAGAGGAAGCACGATGGTCCCGCCCACATCCAGAGGAGCCCCGTTTCCCCCTCGTAGCTCGAGATGAGGGATCCTTTCCCTGCTTTCAACGGGAAAGAATTCCCGGCGTTCCCGTCGCATCTCAAGAGGAGGCACTCTCAACAGGAAAGGCGAGAGGATCTCCATGGTCGTACCACCATTCCAAGAGTCCCCCAGATGTCTCAGTCCATTGCAGAGGAACCTCTTTGCCCTGCACTGGCTCATCTTTCACGCCGAGGATCGACTCACACCACGGTGGAACGTGGGAAAGCCCTGTGGGAAAGCCTCGAGGGAAAGCCTCAAGGGAAAACCACAGATCCTTTGATCCACGCGACGGGAAGCGTGACATTGCTGCTACAGCCTGGAAGGAAAGCGCACGTGCATGCCCCCACTCGAGACGAGGCCTGACTCCCCTAGGGAGACTCCAGAAGTACCCAAAGATCCATGTCACCCCTGAGAGGAAACCTCGTTTCCGGCCCTGAGTCCACACAAGGTTGTTGGCCCCGGTATCGACGGGAGAGGAATCCTGAGAGGCCCCCTAGCAACTCGCATGGGGACTGGCCTTTCCTGAGGCCACCATGGCGGGTCCCTGAGGTCCCCGTCGTAACTCGAGAACACCTGCCGCAACTCGAGAAAATCCAGGAAGTTCTCCCTTCCAGCCGAGATGAGGCCTATTTCCGATGAGGCGTCTGGAGACTAATGACACCTAACCTCTGGAACTTCGAAAGGGTCTTTCACACCCTTGCTGCTACTCAAGAAGTTCACCGCCATACCCGTCTCCACTCGAGAGGAAGCACGATGGTCCCGCCCACATCCAGAGGAGCCCCGTTTCCCCCTCGTAGCTCGAGATGAGGGATTCTTTCCCTGCTTTCAACGGGAAAGAATTCCCGGCGTTCCCATCGCATCTCAAGAGGAGGCACTCTCAACAGGAAAGGCGAGAGGAACTCCATGGTCGTACCACCATTCCAAGAGTCCCCCAGATGTCTCAGTCCATTCCAGAGGAACCTCTTTGCCCTGCACTGGCTCATCATTCACGCCGAGGATCGACTCACACCACGGTGGCACGTGGGACAGCCCTGTGGCAAAGCCTCGAGGGAAAGCCTCGAGGGAAAACCACAGATCCTTTGATCCACGCAACGGGAAGCGTGACATTGCTGCTACAGCCTGGAAGAAAAGCGCTCGTGCATGCCCCCACTCGAAACGAGGCCTGACTCCCGTGGGGAGACTCCAGAAGTACCCAAAGATCCATGTCAGCCCCTGAGAGGAATCCTCGGTTCGGGCCCTGACTCCACACAAGGTTCTTGGCCCCGGTATCGACGGGAGTGGAATCCCGAGAGGCCCCCTAGCAACTCGCATGGGGACTGGCTTTTCCTGAGGCCACCAGGGCTGTTCCCTGAGGTCCCCGTCGTAACTCGAGAACACCTGCCGCAACTCGAGAAAATCCAGGATGTCCTCCCTTCCAGGTGAGATGAAGCCTATTTCCAATGAGGCGTCTGGAGACTAATGACACCTAACCTCTGGAACTTCGAAAGGGTCTTTCACACCCTTGCTGCAACACAAGAAGTTCACCGCCATACCCGTCTCCACTCGAGAGGAAGCACGATGGTCCCGCCCACATCCAGAGGAGCCCCGTTTCCCCTCGTAGCTCGAGATGAGGGATCCTTTCCCTGCTTTTAACGGGAAAGAATTCCCGGCATTTCCGTCGCATCTCAAGAGGAGGCACTCTCAACAGGAAAGGCGAGAAGAACTCCATGGTCGTACCACCATTCCAAGAGTCCCCCAGATGTCTCAGTCCATTCCAGAGGAACCTCTTTGCCCTGCACTGGCTAATCTTTCACGCCGAGGATCGACTCACACCACGGCGGCACGTGGGACAACCCTGTGGGAAAGCCTCGAGGGAAAGCCTAGAGGGAAAACCACAGATCCTTTGATCCACGCGACGAGAAGCGTGACATTGCTGCTACAGCCTGGAAGGAAAGCGCACGTGCATGCCCCCACTCGAGACGAGGCCTCACTCCCCTGGGGAGACTCCAGAAGTACCCAAAGATCCATGTCAGCCCCTGAGAGGAATCCCCGGTTCCGGCCCTGACTTCACACAAGGTTTTTGGCCCCGGTATCGACGGGAGAGGAATCCTGAGAGGCCCCCTAGCAACTCGCATGGGGACTGGCCTTTCCTGAGGCCACCATGGCGGGTCCCTGAGGTCCCCGTCGTAACTCGAGAACACCTGCCGCAACTCGAGAAAATCCAGGAAGTTCTCCCTTCCAGGCGAGATGAGGCCTATTTCCAATGAGGCGTCTGGAGACTAATGACACCTAACCTCTGGAACTTCGAAAGGGTCTTTCACACCCTTGCTGCAACTCAAGAAGTTCACCGCCATACCCGTCTCCACTCGAGAGGAAGCACGATGGTCCCGCCCACATCCAGAGGAGCCCCGTTTCCCCCTCGTAGCTCGAGATGAGGGATCCTTTCCCTGCTTTCAACGGGAAAGAATTCCCGGCGTTCCCGTCGCATCTCAAGAGGAGGCACTCTCAACAGGAAAGGCGAGAGGAACTCCATGGTCGTACCACCATTCCAAGAGTCCCCCAGATGTCTCAGTCCATTCCAGAGGAACCTCTTTGCCCTGCACTGGCTCATCTTTCACGCCGAGAATCGACTCACACCACGGTGGCACGTATGACAGCCCTGTGGGAAAGCCTCGAGGGAAAACCACAGATCCTTTGATCCACGCGACGGGAAGCGTGACATTGCTGCTACAGCCTGGAAGGAAAGCGCACGTGCATGCCCCCACTCGAGACGAGTCCTGACTCCCCTAAGGAGACTCCCAAGTACCCAAAATCCATGTCACCCCTGAGAGGAAACCTCGGTTCCGGCCCTGACTCCACACAAGGTTTTTGGCCCCGGTATCGACGGGAGAGGAATCCTGAGAGGCCCCCTAGCAACTCGCATGGGGAATGGCCTTTCCTGAGGCCACCATGGCGGGTCCCTGAGGTCCCCGTCGTAACTCGAGAACACCTGCCGCAACTCGAGAAAATCCAGGAAGTTCTCCCTTCCAGCCGAGATGAGGCCTATTTCCGATGAGGCGTCTGGAGAATAATGACACCTAACCTCTGGAACTTCGAAAGGGTCTTTCACACCCTTGCTGCTACTCAAGAAGTTCACCGCCATACCCGTCTCCACTCGAGAGGAAGCACGATGGTCCCGCCCACATCCAGAGGAGCCCCGTTTCCCCCTCGTAGCTCGAGATGTGGGATCCTTTCCCTGCTTTCAACGGGAAAGAATTCCCGGCGTTCCCGTCGCATCTCAAGAGGAGGCACTCTCAACAGGAAAGGCGAGAGGAACTCCATGGTCGTACCACCATTCCAAGAGTCCCACAGATGTCTCAGTCCATTCCAGAGGAACCTCTTTGCCCTGCACTGGCTCATCTTTCACGCCGAGGATCGACTCACACCACGGTGGCACGTGGGACATCCCTGTGGCAAAGCCTCGAGGGAAAGCCTCGAGGGAAAGCCACAGATCCTTTGATCCACGCGACGGGAAGCGTGACATTGCTGCTACAGCCTGGAAGGAAAGCGCACATGCATGCCCCCACTCGAGACGAGGCCTGACTCCCCTGGGGAGACTCCAGAAATACCCAAAGTTCCATGTAACCTCTGAGAGGAAACCTCGGTTCCGACCCTGACTCCACACAAGGTTTTTGGCCCCGGTATCGACGGGAGAGGAATCCTGAGAGGCCCCCTAGCAACTCGCATGGGGACTGGTCTTTCCTGAGGCCCCCATGGCGGGTCCCTGAGGTCCCCGTCGTAACTCGAGAACACCTGCCGCAACTCGAGAAAATCCAGGAAGTTCTCCCTTCCAGGCGAGATGAGGCCTATTTCCGATGAGGCGTCTGGAGACTAATGACACCTAACCTCTGGAACTTCGAAAGGGTCTTTCACACCCTTGCTGCAACTCAAGAAGTTCACCGCCATACCGTCTCCACTCGAGAGGAAGCACGATGGTCCCGCCCACATCCAGAGGAGCCCCGTTTCACATTCGTAGCTCGAGATGAGGTATCCTTTCCCTGCTTTCAACGGGAAAGAATTCCCGGCGTTCCCGTCGCATCTCAAGAGGAGGCACTCTCAACAGGAAAGGCGAGAGGAACTCCATGGTCGTACCACCATTCCAAGAGTCCCCCAGATGTCTCAGTCCATTCCAGAGGAACCTCTTTGCCCTGCACTGGCTCATCTTTCACGCCGAGGATCGACTCACACCACGGTGGCACGTGGGACAGCCCTGTGGGAAAGCCTGAAGGGAAAGCCTCGAGGGAAAACCACAGATCCTTTGATCCACGCGACGGGAAGCGTGACATTGCTGCTACAGCCTGGAAGGAAAGCACACGTGCATGCCCCCACTCGAGACGAGGCCTGACTCCCCTGGGGAGACTCCAGAAGTACCCAAAGATCCATGTCAGCCCCTGAGAGGAATCCTAGGTTCCGGCCCTGACTCCACACAAGGTTTTTGGTCCCGGTATCGACGGGAGAGGAATCCCGAGAGGCCCCGTAGCAACTCGCATGGGGACTGGCCTCTCCTGGGGCCACCAGGGCGGGTCCCTGAGGTCCCCGTCGTAATTCGAGAACACCTGCCGCAACTCGAGAAAATCCATGAAGTTCTCCCTTCCAGGCGAGATGAGGCCTATTTCCGATGAGGCGTCTGGAGACTAATGACACCTAACCTCTGGAATTTCGAGAGGGTCTTTCACACCCTTGATTCTACTCAAGAAGTTCACCGCCATACCCGTCTCCACTCGAGAGGAAGCACGATGGTCCCGCCCACATCCAGAGGAGCCCCGTTTCCCCCTGGTAGCTCGAGATGAGGGATCCTTTCCCTGCTTTCAATGGGAAAGAATTCCCGGCGTTCCCGTCGCATCTCAAGAGGAGGCACTCTCAACAGGAAAGGCGAGAGGAACTCCATGGTCGTACCACCATTCCAAGAGTCCCCCAGATGTCTCAGTCCATTCCAGAGGAAGCTCTTTGCCCTGCACTGGCTCATCTTTCACGCCGAGGATCGACTCACACCACGGTGGCACGTGGGACAGCCCTGTGGGAATGCCTCGACGGAAAGCCTCGAGGGAAAACCACAGATCCTTTGATCCACGCGACGGGAAGCGTGACATTGCTGCTTCAGCCTGGAGGGAAAGCGCACGTGCATGCCCCCACTCGAGACGAGGCCAGACTCCCCTGGGGAGACTCCAGAAATACCCAAAGTTCCATGTCACCCCTGAGAGAAACCTCGGTTCCGGCCCTGACTCCACACAAGGTTTTTGGCCCCGGTATCGACGGGAGAGGAATCCTGAGAGGCCCCCTAGCAACTCTCATGGGGACTGGCCTTTCCTGAGGCCACCATGGCGGGTCCCTGAGGTCCCCGTCGTAACTCGAGAACACCTGCCGCAACTCGAGAAAATCCAGGAAGTTCTCCCTTCCAGGCGAGATGGGGCCTATTTCCTATGAGGCGTCTGGAGACTAATGACACCTAACCTCTGGAACTTCGAAAGGGTCTTTCACACCCTTGCTGCAACTCAAGAAGTTCACCGCCATACCCGTCTCCACTCGAGAGGAAGCACGATGGTCCCGCCCACATCCAGAGGAGCCCCGATTCCCCCTCGTAGCTCGAGATGCGGGATCCTTTCCCTGCTTTCAACGGGAAAGAATTCCCGGCATTCCCGTCACATCTCAAGAGGAGGCACTCTCAACAGGAAAGGCGAGAGGAACTCTATGGTCGTACCACCATTCCAAGAATCCCTCAGATGTCTCAGTCCATTCCATAGGAACCTCTTTGCCCTGCACTGGCTCATCTTTCACGCCGAGGATCGACTCACACCACGGTGGCAAGTGGGACAGCCCTGTGGGAAAGCCTCGAGGGAAAGCCTCGAGGGAAAACCACAGATCCTTTGATCCACGCGAAGGTAAGCGTGACATTGCTGCTACAGCCTGGAAGAAAAGCGCTCGTGCATGCCCCCACTCGAAACGAGGCCTGACTCCAGTGGGGAGACTCCAGAAGTACCCAAAGATTCATGTCAGCCCCTGAGACGAATCCTCGGTTCCGGCCCTGACTCCAAACAAGGTTTTTGGCCCCGGTATTGACAGGAGAGGAATCCTGAGAGGCCCCCTAGCAACTCGCATGGGGACTGGCTTTTCCTGAGGCCACCAGGGCGGTTCCCTGAGGTCCCCGTCGTAACTCGAGAACACCTGCCGCAACTCGAGAAAATCCAGGATGTTCTCCCTTCCAGGCGAGATGAGGCCTATTTCCAATGAGGCGTCTGGAGACTAATGACACCTAACCTCTGGAACTTCGAAAGGGTCTTTCACACCCTTGCTGCAACACAAGAAGTTCACCGCCATACCCGTCTCCACTCGAGAGGAAGCACGATGGTCCCGCCCACATCCAGAGGAGCCCCGTTTCCCCTCGTAGCTCGAGATGAGGGATCCTTTCCCTGCTTTTAACGGGAAAGAATTCCCGGCATTTCCGTCGCATCTCAAGAGGAGGCACTCTCAACAGGAAAGGTGAGAAGAACTCCATGGTCGTACCACCATTCCAAGAGTCCCCCAGATGTCTCAGTCCATTCCAGAGGAACCTCTTTGCCCTGCACTGGCTCATCGTTCACGCCGAGGATCGACTCACACAACGGCGGCACGTGGGACAACCCTGTGGGAAAGCCTCGAGGGAAAGCCTCGAGGGAAAACCACAGATCCTTTGATCCACGCGACGGGAAGTGTGACATTGCTGCTACAGCCTGGAAGGAAAGCGCACGTGCATGCCCCCACTCGAAACGAGGCCTGACTCCCCTGTGGAGACTCCAGAAGTACCCAAAGATCCATGTCAGCCCCTGAGAGGAATCCCCGGTTCCGGCCCTGACTCCACACAAGGTTTTTGGCCCCAGTATCGACGGGAGAGGAATCCCGAGAGGCCCCCTAGCACCTCGCATGGGGACTGGCCTCTCCTGGGGCCACCAGGGCGGGTCCCTGAGGTCCCCGTCGTAACTCGAGAACACCTGCCGCAACTCGAGAAAATCCAAAAAGTTCTCCCTTCCAGGCGAGATGAGGCCTATTTCCGATGAGGCGTCTGGAGACTAATGACACCTAACCTCTGGAATTTCGAGAGGGTCTTTCACACCCTTGCTGCTACTCAAGAAGTTCACCTCCATACCCGTCTCCACTCGAGAGGAAGCACGATGGTCCCGCCCACATCCAGAGGAGCCCCGTTTCCCCCTCGTAGCTCGAGATGAGGGATCCTTTCCCTGCTTTCAACGGGAAAGAATTCCCGGGGTTCCCGTCGCATCTCAAGAGGAGGCACTCTCAACAGGAAAGGCGAGAGGAACTCCATGGTCGTACCACCATTCCAAGAGTCCCCCAGATGTCTCAGTCCATTCCAGAGGAACCTCTTTGCCCTGCACTGGCTAATCTTTCACGCCGAGGATCGACTCACACCACGGTGGCACGTGGGACAGCCCTGTGGGAAAGCCTCGAGGGAAAGCCTCGAGGGAAAACCACAGATCCTTTGATCCACGCGACGGGAAGCGTGACATTGCTGCTACAGCCTGGAAAGAAAGCGCACGTGCATGGCCCCAATCGAGACGAGGCCTGACTCCCCTGGGGAGACTCCAGAAGTACCCAAAGATCCATGTCAGCTCCTGAGAGGAATCCTCGGTTCCGGCCCTGACTCCACACAAGGTTTTTGGCCCCGGTATCGACGGGAGAGTAATCCCGAGAGGCCCCCTAGCAACTCGCATGGGGACTGGCCTCTCCTGAGGCCACCAGGGCGGGTCCCTGAGGTCCCCGTCGTAACTCGAGAACACCTGCCGCAACTCGAGAAAATCCAGGAAGTTCTCCCTTCCAGGCGAGATAAGGCCTATTTCCGATGAGGCGTCTGGAGACTAATGACACCTAACCTCTGGAACTTCGAAAGGGTCTTTCACACCCTTGCTGCTACTCAAGAAGTTCACCGCCATACCCGTCTCCACTCGAGAGGAAGCACGATGGTCCCGCCCACATCCAGAGGAGCCCCGTTTCCCCCTCGTAGCTCGAGATGAGGGATCCTTTCCCTGCTTTCAACGGGAAAGAATTCCCGGCGTTCCCGTCGCATCTCAAGAGGAGGCACTCTCAACAGGAAAGGCGAGAGGAACTCCATGGTCGTACCACCATTCCAAGAGTCCCCCAGATGTCTCAGTCCATTCCAGAGGAACCTCTTTGCCCTGCACTGGCTCATCTTTCACGCCGAGGATCGACTCACACCACGGTGGCACGTGGGACAGCCCTGTGGGAAAGCCTCGAGGGAAAACCACAGATCCTTTGATCCACGCGATGGGAAGCGTGACATTGCTGCTACAGCCTGGAAGGAAAGCGCACGTGCATGCCCCCACTCGAGACGAGGCCTGACTCCCCTGGGGAGACTCCAGAAATACCCAAAGTTCCATGTCACCCCTGAGAGGAAACCTCGGTTCCGACCCTGACTCCACACAAGGTTTTTGGCCCCGGTATCGACGGGAGAGGAATCCTGAGAGGCCCCCTAGCAACTCGCATGGGGACTGGCCTTTCCTGAGGCCACCATGGCGGGTCCCTGAGGTCCCCGTCGTAACTCGAGAACACCTGCCGCAACTCGAGAAAATCCAGGAAGTTCTCCCTTCCAGGCGAGATGAGGCCTATTTCCGATGAGGCGTCTGGAGACTAATGACACCTAACCTCTGGAACTTCGAAAGGGTCTTTCACACCCTTGCTGCTACTCAAGAAGTTCACCGCCATACCCGTCTCCACTCGAGAGGAAGCACGATGGTCCCGCCCACATCCAGAGGAGCCCCGTTTCCCCCTCGTAGCTCGAGATGAGGGATCCTTTCCCTGCTTTCAACGGGAAAGAATTCCCGGCGTTCCCGTCGCATCTCAAGAGGAGGCACTCTCAACAGGAAAGGCGAGAGGAACTCCATGGTCGTACCACCATTCCAAGAGTCCCCCAGATGTCTCAGTCCATTCCAGAGGAACCTCTTTGCCCTGCACTGGCTCATCTTTCACGCCGAGGATCGACTCACACCACGGTGGCACGTGGGACAGCCCTGTGGCAAAGCCTCGAGGGAAAGCCTCGAGGGAAAACCACATATCCTTTGATCCACGCGACGGGAAGCGTGACATTGCTGCTACAGCCTGGAAGGAAAGCGCACGTGCATGCCCCCACTCGAGACGAGGCCTGACTCCCCTGGGGAGACTCCAGAAATACCCAAAGTTCCATGTCACCCCTGAGAGGAAACCTCGGTTCCGACCCTGACTCCACACAAGGTTTTTGGCCCCAGTATCGACGGGAGAGGAATCCTGAGAGGCCCCCTAGCAACTCGCATGGGGACTGGCTTTTCCTGAGGCCACCATGGCGGGTCCCTGAGGTCCCCGTCGTAACTCGAGAACACCTGCCGCAACTCGAGAAAATCCAGGAAGTTCTTCCTTCCAGGCGAGATGAGGCCTATTTCCGATGAGGCGTCTGGAGACTAATGACACCTAACCTCTGGAACTTCGAAAGGGTCTTTCACACCCTTGCTGCAACTCAAGAAGTTCACCGCCATACCCGTCTCCACTCGAGAGGAAGCACGATGGTCCCGCCCACATCCAGAGGAGCCCCGTTTCACATTCGTAGCTCGAGATGAGGGATCCTTTCCCTGCTTTCAACGGGAAAGAATTCCCGGCGTTCCCGTCGCATCTCAAGAGGAGGCACTCTCAAAGGAAAGGCGAGAGGAACTCCATGGTCGTACCACCATTCCAAGAGTACCCCCAGATGTCTCAGTCCATTCCAGAGGAACCTCTTTGCCCTGCACTGGCTCATCTTTCACGCCGAGGATTGACTCACACCACGGTGGCACGTGGGACAGCCCTGTGGGAAAGCCTCAAGGGAAAGCCTCGAGGGAAAACCACAGATCCTTTGATCCACGCGACGGGAAGCGTGACATTGCTGCTACAGCCTGGAAGGAAAGCACACGTGCATGCCCCCACTCGAGACGAGGCCTGACTCCCCTGGGGAGACTCCAGAAGTACCCAAAGATTCATGTCAGACCCTGAGAGGAATCCTCGGTTCCGGCCCTGACTCCACACAAGGTTTTTATCCCCGGTATCGACGGGAGAGGAATCCCGAGAGGCCCCCTAGCAAATCGCATGGGGACTGGCCTCTCCTGAGGCCACCAGGGCGGGTCCCTGAGGTCCCCGTCGTAACTCGAGAACCCCTGCC
Organism: Capricornis sumatraensis; assembly: GCF_032405125.1. Taxonomy (NCBI): domain Eukaryota; kingdom Metazoa; phylum Chordata; class Mammalia; order Artiodactyla; family Bovidae; genus Capricornis; species Capricornis sumatraensis. The sequence goes on along the minus strand of NW_027184615.1, from coordinate 3,739,780 downwards.
GCAACTCAAAAAAATCCAGGAAGTTCTCCCTTCCAGGCGAGATGAGGCCTATTTCCGATGAGGCGTCTGGAGACTAATGACACCTAACCTCTGGAACTTCGAAAGGGTCTTTCACACCCTTGCTGCAACTCAAGAAGTTCACCGCCATACCCGTCTCCAATCGAGAGGAAGCACGATGGTCCCGCCCACATCCAGAGGAGCCCCGTTTCCCCCTCGTAGCTCGAGATGAGGGATCCTTTCCCTGCTTTCAACGGGAAAGAATTCCCGGCGTTCCCGTCGCATCTCAAGAGGAGGCACTCTCAACAGGAAAGGCGAGAGGAACTCCATGGTCGTACCACCATTCCAAGAGTCCCCCAGATGTCTCAGTCCATTCGAGAGGAAGCTCTTTGCCCTGCACTGGCTCAGCTTTCACGCCGAGGATCGACTCACACCACGGTGGCACGTGGGACAGCCCTGTGGGAAAGCCTCGACGGAAAGCCTCGAGGGAAAACCACAGATCCTTTGATCTACGCGACGGGAAGCGTGACATTGCTGCTTCAGCCTGGAGGGAAAGCGCACGTGCATGCCCCCACTCGAGACGCGGCCTGAGTCCCCTGGGGAGACTCCAGAAGTACCCAAAGATCCATGTCAGCCCCTGAGAGGAATCCTCGTTTCCGGCCCTGACTCCACACAAGGATTTGGCCCGGGTATCGACGGGAGAGAAATCCCGAGAGGCCCCCTAGCAACTCGCTTGGGGACTGGCCTCTCCTGAGGCCACCAGGGCGGTCCCTGAGGTCCCCATCGTAACTCGAGATCACCTGCCGCAACTCGAGAAAATCCAGGAAGTTCTCCCTTCCAGGCGAGATGAGGCCTATTTCCGATGAGGCGTCTAGAGACTAATGACACCTAAACTATGGAACTTCGAAAGGGTCTTTCACACCCTTGCTGCAACTCAAGTAGTTCACCGCCATACCCGTATCCACTCGAGAGGAAGCACGATGGTCCCGCCCACATCCAGAGGAGCCCCGCTTCCCCCTCGGAGCTCGAGATGAGGGATCCTTTCCCTGCTTTCAACGGGAAAGAATTCCCGGCGTTCCTGTCGCATCTCAAGAGGAGGCACTCTCAACAGGAAAGGCGAGAGGAACTCCATGGTCGTACCACCATTCCAAGAGTCCCCCAGATGTCTCAGTCCATTCCAGAGGAACCTCTTTGCCCTGCACTGGCTCATCTTTCACGCCGAGGATCGACTCACACCACGGTGGCACGTGGGACAGCCCTGTGGGAAAGCCTCGAGGGAAAACCACAGATCCTTTGATCCACGCGACGGGAAGCGTGACATTGCTGCTACAGCCTGGAAGGAAAGCGCACGTGCATGCCCCCACTCGAGACGAGGCCTGACTCCCCTGGGGAGACTCCAGAAGTACCCAAAGATCCATGTCTGCCCCTGAGAGGAATCCCCGGTTCCGGCCCTGACTTCACAGAAGGCTTTTGGCCCCGGTATCGACGGGAAAGGAATCGTGAGAGGCCCCCTAGCAACTCGCATGGGGACTGGCCTTTCCTGAGGCCACCATGGCGGGTCCCTGAGGTCCCCGTCGTAACTCGAGAACACCTGCCGCAACTCGAGAAAATCCAGGAAGTTCTCCCTTCCAGGCGAGATGAGGCCTACTTCCAATGAGGCGTCTGGAGACTAATGACACTTAACCTCTGGAACTTCGAAAGTGTCATTCACACCCTTGCTGCAACTCAAGAAGTTCACCGCCATACCCGTCTCCACTCGAGAGGAAGCACGATGGTCCTGCCCACATCCAGAGGAGCCCCGTTTCCCCCTCGTAGCTCGAGATGAGGGATCCTTTCCCTGCTTTCAACGGGAAAGAATTCCCGGCGTTCCCGTCGCATCTCAAGAGGAGGCACTCTCAACAGGAAAGGCGAGAGGAACTCCATGGTCGTACCACCATTCCAAGAGTCCCCCAGATGTCTCAGTCCATTCCAGAGGAACCTCTTTGCCCTGCACTGGCTCATCTTTCACGCCGAGGATCGACTCACACCACGGTGGCACGTGGGACAGCCCTGTGGGAAAGCCTCGAGGGAAAACCACAGATCCTTTGATCCACGCGACGGGAAGCGTGACATTGCTGCTACAGCCTGGAAGGAAAGCGCACGTGCATGCCCCCACTCGAGACGAGGCCTGACTCCCCTGGGGAGACTCCAGAAATACCCAAAGTTCCATGTCACCCCTGAGAGAAAACCTCGGTTCCGACCCTGACTCCACACAAGGTTTTTGGCCCCGGTATCGACGGGAGAGGAATCCTGAGAGGCCCCCTAGCAACTCGCATGGGGACTGGCCTTTCCTGAGGCCACCATGGCGGGTCCCTGAGGTCCCCGTCGTAACTCGAGAACTCCTGCCGCAACTCGAGAATATCCAGGAAGTTCTCCCTTCCAGGCGAGATGAGGCCTATTTCCAATGAGGCGTCTGGAGAGTAATGACACCTAACCTCTGGAACTTCGAAAGGGTCTTTCACATCCTTGCTGCAACTCAAGAAGTTCACCGCCATACCCGTCTCCACTCGAGAGGAAGCACGATGGTCCCGCCCATATCCAGAGGAGCCCCGTTTCCCCCTCGTAGCTCGAGATGAGGGATCCTTTCCCTGCTTTCAACGGGAAAGAATTCCCGGCATTCCCCTCGCATCTCAAGAGGAGGCACTCTCAACAGGAAAGGCGAGAGGAACTCTATGGTCGTACCACCATTCCAAGAATCCCCCAGATGTCTCAGTCCATTCCAGAGGAACCTCTTTGCCCTGCACTGGCTCATCTTTCACGCCGAGGATCGACTCACACCACGGTGGCAAGTGGGACAGCCCTGTGGGAAAGCCTCGAGGGAAAGCCTCGAGGGAAAACCACAGATCCTTTGATCCACGCGAAGGTAAGCGTGACATTGCTGCTACAGCCTGGAAGAAAAGCGCTCGTGCATGCCCCCACTCGAAACGAGGCCTGGCTCCAGTGGGGAGACTCCAGAAGTTCCCAAAGATCCATGTCAGCCCCTGAGACGAACCCTCGGTTCCGGCCCTGACTCCAAACAAGGTTTTTGGCCCCGGTATCGACAGGAGAGGAATCCTGAGAGGCCCCCTAGCAACTCGCATGGGGACTGGCTTTTCCTGAGGCCACCAGGGCGGTTCCCTGAGGTCCCCGTCGTAACTCGAGAACACCTGCCGCAACTCGAGAAAATCCAGGATGTTCTCCCTTCCAGGCGAGATGAGGCCTATTTCCAATGAGGCGTCTGGAGACTAATGACACCTAACCTCTGGAACTTCGAAAGGGTCTTTCACACCCTTGCTGCAACACAAGAAGTTCACCGCCATACCCGTCTCCACTCGAGAGGAAGCACGATGGTCCCGCCCACATCCAGAGGAGCCCCGTTTCCCCTCGTAGCTCGAGATGAGGGATCCTTATCCTGCTTTTAACGGGAAAGAATTCCCGGCATTTCCGTCGCATCTCAAGAGGAGGCACTCTCAACAGGATAGGTGAGAAGAACTCCATGGTCGTACCACCATTCCAAGAGTCCCCCAGATGTCTCAGTCCATTCCAAAGGAACCTCTTTGCCCTGCACTGGCTCATCTTTCACGCCGAGAATCGACTCACACCACGGCGGCACGTGGGACAACCCTGTGGGAAAGCCTCGAGGCAAAGCCTCGAGGGAAAACCACAGATCCTTTGATCCACGTGACGAGAAGCGTGACATTGCTGCTACAGCCTGGAAGGAAAGCGCACGTGCATGCCCCCACTCGAGACGAGGCCTCACTCCCCTGGGGAGACTCCAGAAGTACCCAAAGATCCATGTCACCCCTGAGAGGAATCCTCGGTTCAGGCCCTGACTCCACACAAGGTTTTTGGCCCCGGTATCGACGGGAGAGGAATCCCGAGAGGCCCCCTAGCAACTCGCATGGGGACTGGCCTCTACTGAGGCAACCAGGGCGGGTCCCTGAGGTCCCCGTCATAACTCGAGAACACCTGCCGCTACTCGAGAAAATCCAGGAAGTTCTCCCTTCCAGGCGATATGAGGCCTATTTCCGATGAGGCGTCTGGAGACTAATGACACCTAACCTCTGGAACTTCGAAAGGGTCTTTCACACCCTTGCTGCAACTCAAGAAGTTCACCGCCATACCCGTCTCCACTCGAGAGGAAGCACGATGGTCCCGCCCACATCGAGAGGAGCCCCGTTTCCCCCTCGTAGCTCGAGATGAGGGATCCTTTCCCTGCTTTCAACGGGAAAGAATTCCCGGCGTTCCCGTCACATCTCAAGAGGAGGCACTCTCAACAGGAAAGGCGAGAGGAACTCCATGGTCGTACCACCATTCCAAGAGTCCCCCAGATGACTCAGTCCATTCCAGAGGAACCTCTTTGCCCTGCACTGGCTCATCTTTCACGCCGAGGATCGACTCACACCACGGTGGCACGTGGGACAGCCCTGTGGGAAAGCCTCGAGGGAAAGCCTCGAGGGAAAACCACAGATCCTTTGATCCACGCGACGGGAAGCGTGACATTGCTGCTACAGCCTGGAAGGAAAGCACACGTGCATGCCCCCACTCGAGACGAGGCCTGACTCCCCTGGGGAGACTCCAGAAGTACCCAAAGATCCATGTCAGCCCCTGAGAGGAATCCTAGGTTCCGGCCCTGACTCCACACAAGGTTTTTGGTCCCGGTATCGACGGGAGAGGAATCCCGAGAGGCCCCGTAGCAACTCGCATGGGGACTGGCCTCTCCTGGGGCCACCAGGGCGGGTCCCTGAGGTCCCCGTCGTAATTCGAGAACACCTGCCGCAACTCGAGAAAATCCATGAAGTTCTCCCTTCCAGGCGAGATGAGGCCTATTTCCGATGAGGCGTCTGGAGACTAATGACACCTAACCTCTGGAATTTCGAGAGGGTCTTTCACACCCTTGATTCTACTCAAGAAGTTCACCGCCATACCCGTCTCCACTCGAGAGGAAGCACGATGGTCCCGCCCACATCCAGAGGAGCCCCGTTTCCCCCTGGTAGCTCGAGATGAGGGATCCTTTCCCTGCTTTCAATGGGAAAGAATTCCCGGCGTTCCCGTCGCATCTCAAGAGGAGGCACTCTCAACAGGAAAGGCGAGAGGAACTCCATGGTCGTACCACCATTCCAAGAGTCCCCCAGATGTCTCAGTCCATTCCAGAGGAAGCTCTTTGCCCTGCACTGGCTCATCTTTCACGCCGAGGATCGACTCACACCACGGTGGCACGTGGGACAGCCCTGTGGGAATGCCTCGACGGAAAGCCTCGAGGGAAAACCACAGATCCTTTGATCCACGCGACGGGAAGCGTGACATTGCTGCTTCAGCCTGGAGGGAAAGCGCACGTGCATGCCCCCACTCGAGACGAGGCCAGACTCCCCTGGGGAGACTCCAGAAATACCCAAAGTTCCATGTCACCCCTGAGAGAAACCTCGGTTCCGGCCCTGACTCCACACAAGGTTTTTGGCCCCGGTATCGACGGGAGAGGAATCCTGAGAGGCCCCCTAGCAACTCTCATGGGGACTGGCCTTTCCTGAGGCCACCATGGCGGGTCCCTGAGGTCCCCGTCGTAACTCGAGAACACCTGCCGCAACTCGAGAAAATCCAGGAAGTTCTCCCTTCCAGGCGAGATGGGGCCTATTTCCTATGAGGCGTCTGGAGACTAATGACACCTAACCTCTGGAACTTCGAAAGGGTCTTTCACACCCTTGCTGCAACTCAAGAAGTTCACCGCCATACCCGTCTCCACTCGAGAGGAAGCACGATGGTCCCGCCCACATCCAGAGGAGCCCCGATTCCCCCTCGTAGCTCGAGATGCGGGATCCTTTCCCTGCTTTCAACGGGAAAGAATTCCCGGCATTCCCGTCACATCTCAAGAGGAGGCACTCTCAACAGGAAAGGCGAGAGGAACTCTATGGTCGTACCACCATTCCAAGAATCCCTCAGATGTCTCAGTCCATTCCATAGGAACCTCTTTGCCCTGCACTGGCTCATCTTTCACGCCGAGGATCGACTCACACCACGGTGGCAAGTGGGACAGCCCTGTGGGAAAGCCTCGAGGGAAAGCCTCGAGGGAAAACCACAGATCCTTTGATCCACGCGAAGGTAAGCGTGACATTGCTGCTACAGCCTGGAAGAAAAGCGCTCGTGCATGCCCCCACTCGAAACGAGGCCTGACTCCAGTGGGGAGACTCCAGAAGTACCCAAAGATTCATGTCAGCCCCTGAGACGAATCCTCGGTTCCGGCCCTGACTCCAAACAAGGTTTTTGGCCCCGGTATCGACAGGAGAGGAATCCTGAGAGGCCCCCTAGCAACTCGCATGGGGACTGGCTTTTCCTGAGGCCACCAGGGCGATTCCCTGAGGTCCCCGTCGTAACTCGAGAACACCTGCCGCAACTCGAGAAAATCCAGGATGTTCTCCCTTCCAGGCGAGATGAGGCCTATTTCCAATGAGGCGTCTGGAGACTAATGACACCTAACCTCTGGAACTTCGAAAGGGTCTTTCACACCCTTGCTGCAACACAAGAAGTTCACCGCCATACCCGTCTCCACTCGAGAGGAAGCACGATGGTCCCGCCCACATCCAGAGGAGCCCCGTTTCCCCTCGTAGCTCGAGATGAGGGATCCTTTCCCTGCTTTTAACGGGAAAGAATTCCCGGCATTTCCGTCGCATCTCAAGAGGAGGCACTCTCAACAGGAAAGGTGAGAAGAACTCCATGGTCGTACCACCATTCCAAGAGTCCCCCAGATGTCTCAGTCCATTCCAGAGGAACCTCTTTGCCCTGCACTGGCTCATCGTTCACGCCGAGGATCGACTCACACAACGGCGGCACGTGGGACAACCCTGTGGGAAAGCCTCGAGGGAAAGCCTCGAGGGAAAACCACAGATCCTTTGATCCACGCGACGGGAAGTGTGACATTGCTGCTACAGCCTGGAAGGAAAGCGCACGTGCATGCCCCCACTCGAAACGAGGCCTGACTCCCCTGTGGAGACTCCAGAAGTACCCAAAGATCCATGTCAGCCCCTGAGAGGAATCCCCGGTTCCGGCCCTGACTCCACACAAGGTTTTTGGCCCCAGTATCGACGGGAGAGGAATCCCGAGAGGCCCCCTAGCACCTCGCATGGGGACTGGCCTCTCCTGGGGCCACCAGGGCGGGTCCCTGAGGTCCCCGTCGTAACTCGAGAACACCTGCCGCAACTCGAGAAAATCCAAAAAGTTCTCCCTTCCAGGCGAGATGAGGCCTATTTCCGATGAGGCGTCTGGAGACTAATGACACCTAACCTCTGGAATTTCGAGAGGGTCTTTCACACCCTTGCTGCTACTCAAGAAGTTCACCTCCATACCCGTCTCCACTCGAGAGGAAGCACGATGGTCCCGCCCACATCCAGAGGAGCCCCGTTTCCCCCTCGTAGCTCGAGATGAGGGATCCTTTCCCTGCTTTCAACGGGAAAGAATTCCCGGGGTTCCCGTCGCATCTCAAGAGGAGGCACTCTCAACAGGAAAGGCGAGAGGAACTCCATGGTCGTACCACCATTCCAAGAGTCCCCCAGATGTCTCAGTCCATTCCAGAGGAACCTCTTTGCCCTGCACTGGCTAATCTTTCACGCCGAGGATCGACTCACACCACGGTGGCACGTGGGACAGCCCTGTGGGAAAGCCTCGAGGGAAAGCCTCGAGGGAAAACCACAGATCCTTTGATCCACGCGACGGGAAGCGTGACATTGCTGCTACAGCCTGGAAAGAAAGCGCACGTGCATGGCCCCAATCGAGACGAGGCCTGACTCCCCTGGGGAGACTCCAGAAGTACCCAAAGATCCATGTCAGCTCCTGAGAGGAATCCTCGGTTCCGGCCCTGACTCCACACAAGGTTTTTGGCCCCGGTATCGACGGGAGAGGAATCCCGAGAGGCCCCCTAGCAACTCGCATGGGGACTGGCCTCTCCTGAGGCCACCAGGGCGGGTCCCTGAGGTCCCCGTCGTAACTCGAGAACACCTGCCGCAACTCGAGAAAATCCAGGAAGTTCTCCCTTCCAGGCGAGATAAGGCCTATTTCCGATGAGGCGTCTGGAGACTAATGACACCTAACCTCTGGAACTTCGAAAGGGTCTTTCACACCCTTGCTGCTACTCAAGAAGTTCACCGCCATACCCGTCTCCACTCGAGAGGAAGCACGATGGTCCCGCCCACATCCAGAGGAGCCCCGTTTCCCCCTCGTAGCTCGAGATGAGGGATCCTTTCCCTGCTTTCAACGGGAAAGAATTCCCGGCGTTCCCGTCGCATCTCAAGAGGAGGCACTCTCAACAGGAAAGGCGAGAGGAACTCCATGGTCGTACCACCATTCCAAGAGTCCCCCAGATGTCTCAGTCCATTCCAGAGGAACCTCTTTGCCCTGCACTGGCTCATCTTTCACGCCGAGGATCGACTCACACCACGGTGGCACGTGGGACAGCCCTGTGGGAAAGCCTCGAGGGAAAACCACAGATCCTTTGATCCACGCGATGGGAAGCGTGACATTGCTGCTACAGCCTGGAAGGAAAGCGCACGTGCATGCCCCCACTCGAGACGAGGCCTGACTCCCCTGGGGAGACTCCAGAAATACCCAAAGTTCCATGTCACCCCTGAGAGGAAACCTCGGTTCCGACCCTGACTCCACACAAGGTTTTTGGCCCCGGTATCGACGGGAGAGGAATCCTGAGAGGCCCCCTAGCAACTCGCATGGGGACTGGCCTTTCCTGAGGCCACCATGGCGGGTCCCTGAGGTCCCCGTCGTAACTCGAGAACTCCTGCCGCAACTCGAGAATATCCAGGAAGTTCTCCCTTCCAGGCGAGATGAGGCCTATTTCCAATGAGGCGTCTGGAGAGTAATGACACCTAACCTCTGGAACTTCGAAAGGGTCTTTCACATCCTTGCTGCAACTCAAGAAGTTCACCGCCATACCCGTCTCCACTCGAGAGGAAGCACGATGGTCCCGCCCATATCCAGAGGAGCCCCGTTTCCCCCTCGTAGCTCGAGATGAGGGATCCTTTCCCTGCTTTCAACGGGAAAGAATTCCCGGCATTCCCCTCGCATCTCAAGAGGAGGCACTCTCAACAGGAAAGGCGAGAGGAACTCTATGGTCGTACCACCATTCCAAGAATCCCCCAGATGTCTCAGTCCATTCCAGAGGAACCTCTTTGCCCTGCACTGGCTCATCTTTCACGCCGAGGATCGACTCACACCACGGTGGCAAGTGGGACAGCCCTGTGGGAAAGCCTCGAGGGAAAGCCTCGAGGGAAAACCACAGATCCTTTGATCCACGCGAAGGTAAGCGTGACATTGCTGCTACAGCCTGGAAGAAAAGCGCTCGTGCATGCCCCCACTCGAAACGAGGCCTGGCTCCAGTGGGGAGACTCCAGAAGTTCCCAAAGATCCATGTCAGCCCCTGAGACGAACCCTCGGTTCCGGCCCTGACTCCAAACAAGGTTTTTGGCCCCGGTATCGACAGGAGAGGAATCCTGAGAGGCCCCCTAGCAACTCGCATGGGGACTGGCTTTTCCTGAGGCCACCAGGGCGGTTCCCTGAGGTCCCCGTCGTAACTCGAGAACACCTGCCGCAACTCGAGAAAATCCAGGATGTTCTCCCTTCCAGGCGAGATGAGGCCTATTTCCAATGAGGCGTCTGGAGACTAATGACACCTAACCTCTGGAACTTCGAAAGGGTCTTTCACACCCTTGCTGCAACACAAGAAGTTCACCGCCATACCCGTCTCCACTCGAGAGGAAGCACGATGGTCCCGCCCACATCCAGAGGAGCCCCGTTTCCCCTCGTAGCTCGAGATGAGGGATCCTTATCCTGCTTTTAACGGGAAAGAATTCCCGGCATTTCCGTCGCATCTCAAGAGGAGGCACTCTCAACAGGATAGGTGAGAAGAACTCCATGGTCGTACCACCATTCCAAGAGTCCCCCAGATGTCTCAGTCCATTCCAAAGGAACCTCTTTGCCCTGCACTGGCTCATCTTTCACGCCGAGAATCGACTCACACCACGGCGGCACGTGGGACAACCCTGTGGGAAAGCCTCGAGGCAAAGCCTCGAGGGAAAACCACAGATCCTTTGATCCACGTGACGAGAAGCGTGACATTGCTGCTACAGCCTGGAAGGAAAGCGCACGTGCATGCCCCCACTCGAGACGAGGCCTCACTCCCCTGGGGAGACTCCAGAAGTACCCAAAGATCCATGTCACCCCTGAGAGGAATCCTCGGTTCAGGCCCTGACTCCACACAAGGTTTTTGGCCCCGGTATCGACGGGAGAGGAATCCCGAGAGGCCCCCTAGCAACTCGCATGGGGACTGGCCTCTACTGAGGCAACCAGGGCGGGTCCCTGAGGTCCCCGTCATAACTCGAGAACACCTGCCGCTACTCGAGAAAATCCAGGAAGTTCTCCCTTCCAGGCGATATGAGGCCTATTTCCGATGAGGCGTCTGGAGACTAATGACACCTAACCTCTGGAACTTCGAAAGGGTCTTTCACACCCTTGCTGCAACTCAAGAAGTTCACCGCCATACCCGTCTCCACTCGAGAGGAAGCACGATGGTCCCGCCCACATCGAGAGGAGCCCCGTTTCCCCCTCGTAGCTCGAGATGAGGGATCCTTTCCCTGCTTTCAACGGGAAAGAATTCCCGGCGTTCCCGTCACATCTCAAGAGGAGGCACTCTCAACAGGAAAGGCGAGAGGAACTCCATGGTCGTACCACCATTCCAAGAGTCCCCCAGATGACTCAGTCCATTCCAGAGGAACCTCTTTGCCCTGCACTGGCTCATCTTTCACGCCGAGGATCGACTCACACCACGGTGGCACGTGGGACAGCCCTGTGGGAAAGCCTCGAGGGAAAGCCTCGAGGGAAAACCACAGATCCTTTGATCCACGCGACGGGAAGCGTGACATTGCTGCTACAGCCTGGAAGGAAAGCACACGTGCATGCCCCCACTCGAGACGAGGCCTGACTCCCCTGGGGAGACTCCAGAAGTACCCAAAGATCCATGTCAGCCCCTGAGAGGAATCCTAGGTTCCGGCCCTGACTCCACACAAGGTTTTTGGTCCCGGTATCGACGGGAGAGGAATCCCGAGAGGCCCCGTAGCAACTCGCATGGGGACTGGCCTCTTCTGGGGCCACCAGGGCGGGTCCCTGAGGTCCCCGTCGTAATTCGAGAACACCTGCCGCAACTCGAGAAAATCCATGAAGTTCTCCCTTCCAGGCGAGATGAGGCCTATTTCCGATGAGGCGTCTGGAGACTAATGACACCTAACCTCTGGAATTTCGAGAGGGTCTTTCACACCCTTGATTCTACTCAAGAAGTTCACCGCCATACCCGTCTCCACTCGAGAGGAAGCACGATTGTCCCGCCCACATCCAGAGGAGCCCCGTTTCCCCCTGGTAGCTCGAGATGAGGGATCCTTTCCCTGCTTTCAATGGGAAAGAATTCCCGGCGTTCCCGTCGCATCTCAAGAGGAGGCACTCTCAACAGGAAAGGCGAGAGGAACTCCATGGTCGTACCACCATTCCAAGAGTCCCCCAGATGTCTCAGTCCATTCCAGAGGAAGCTCTTTGCCCTGCACTGGCTCATCTTTCACGCCGAGGATCGACTCACACCACGGTGGCACGTGGGACAGCCCTGTGGGAATGCCTCGACGGAAAGCCTCGAGGGAAAACCACAGATCCTTTGATCCACGCGACGGGAAGCGTGACATTGCTGCTTCAGCCTGGAGGGAAAGCGCACGTGCATGCCCCCACTCGAGACGAGGCCAGACTCCCCTGGGGAGACTCCAGAAATACCCAAAGTTCCATGTCACCCCTGAGAGAAACCTCGGTTCCGGCCCTGACTCCACACAAGGTTTTTGGCCCCGGTATCGACGGGAGAGGAATCCTGAGAGGCCCCCTAGCAACTCTCATGGGGACTGGCCTTTCCTGAGGCCACCATGGCGGGTCCCTGAGGTCCCCGTCGTAACTCGAGAACACCTGCCGCAACTCGAGAAAATCCAGGAAGTTCTCCCTTCCAGGCGAGATGGGGCCTATTTCCTATGAGGCGTCTGGAGACTAATGACACCTAACCTCTGGAACTTCGAAAGGGTCTTTCACACCCTTGCTGCAACTCAAGAAGTTCACCGCCATACCCGTCTCCACTCGAGAGGAAGCACGATGGTCCCGCCCACATCCAGAGGAGCCCCGATTCCCCCTCGTAGCTCGAGATGCGGGATCCTTTCCCTGCTTTCAACGGGAAAGAATTCCCGGCATTCCCGTCACATCTCAAGAGGAGGCACTCTCAACAGGAAAGGCGAGAGGAACTCTATGGTCGTACCACCATTCCAAGAATCCCTCAGATGTCTCAGTCCATTCCATAGGAACCTCTTTGCCCTGCACTGGCTCATCTTTCACGCCGAGGATCGACTCACACCACGGTGGCAAGTGGGACAGCCCTGTGGGAAAGCCTCGAGGGAAAGCCTCGAGGGAAAACCACAGATCCTTTGATCCACGCGAAGGTAAGCGTGACATTGCTGCTACAGCCTGGAAGAAAAGCGCTCGTGCATGCCCCCACTCGAAACGAGGCCTGACTCCAGTGGGGAGACTCCAGAAGTACCCAAAGATTCATGTCAGCCCCTGAGACGAATCCTCGGTTCCGGCCCTGACTCCAAACAAGGTTTTTGGCCCCGGTATCGACAGGAGAGGAATCCTGAGAGGCCCCCTAGCAACTCGCATGGGGACTGGCTTTTCCTGAGGCCACCAGGGCGATTCCCTGAGGTCCCCGTCGTAACTCGAGAACACCTGCCGCAACTCGAGAAAATCCAGGATGTTCTCCCTTCCAGGCGAGATGAGGCCTATTTCCAATGAGGCGTCTGGAGACTAATGACACCTAACCTCTGGAACTTCGAAAGGGTCTTTCACACCCTTGCTGCAACACAAGAAGTTCACCGCCATACCCGTCTCCACTCGAGAGGAAGCACGATGGTCCCGCCCACATCCAGAGGAGCCCCGTTTCCCCTCGTAGCTCGAGATGAGGGATCCTTTCCCTGCTTTTAACGGGAAAGAATTCCCGGCATTTCCGTCGCATCTCAAGAGGAGGCACTCTCAACAGGAAAGGTGAGAAGAACTCCATGGTCGTACCACCATTCCAAGAGTCCCCCAGATGTCTCAGTCCATTCCAGAGGAACCTCTTTGCCCTGCACTGGCTCATCGTTCACGCCGAGGATCGACTCACACAACGGCGGCACGTGGGACAACCCTGTGGGAAAGCCTCGAGGGAAAGCCTCGAGGGAAAACCACAGATCCTTTGATCCACGCGACGGGAAGTGTGACATTGCTGCTACAGCCTGGAAGGAAAGCGCACGTGCATGCCCCCACTCGAAACGAGGCCTGACTCCCCTGTGGAGACTCCAGAAGTACCCAAAGATCCATGTCAGCCCCTGAGAGGAATCCCCGGTTCCGGCCCTGACTCCACACAAGGTTTTTGGCCCCAGTATCGACGGGAGAGGAATCCCGAGAGGCCCCCTAGCACCTCGCATGGGGACTGGCCTCTCCTGGGGCCACCAGGGCGGGTCCCTGAGGTCCCCGTCGTAACTCGAGAACACCTGCCGCAACTCGAGAAAATCCAAAAAGTTCTCCCTTCCAGGCGAGATGAGGCCTATTTCCGATGAGGCGTCTGGAGACTAATGACACCTAACCTCTGGAATTTCGAGAGGGTCTTTCACACCCTTGCTGCTACTCAAGAAGTTCACCTCCATACCCGTCTCCACTCGAGAGGAAGCACGATGGTCCCGCCCACATCCAGAGGAGCCCCGTTTCCCCCTCGTAGCTCGAGATGAGGGATCCTTTCCCTGCTTTCAACGGGAAAGAATTCCCGGGGTTCCCGTCGCATCTCAAGAGGAGGCACTCTCAACAGGAAAGGCGAGAGGAACTCCATGGTCGTACCACCATTCCAAGAGTCCCCCAGATGTCTCAGTCCATTCCAGAGGAACCTCTTTGCCCTGCACTGGCTAATCTTTCACGCCGAGGATCGACTCACACCACGGTGGCACGTGGGACAGCCCTGTGGGAAAGCCTCGAGGGAAAGCCTCGAGGGAAAACCACAGATCCTTTGATCCACGCGACGGGAAGCGTGACATTGCTGCTACAGCCTGGAAAGAAAGCGCACGTGCATGGCCCCAATCGAGACGAGGCCTGACTCCCCTGGGGAGACTCCAGAAGTACCCAAAGATCCATGTCAGCTCCTGAGAGGAATCCTCGGTTCCGGCCCTGACTCCACACAAGGTTTTTGGCCCCGGTATCGACGGGAGAGGAATCCCGAGAGGCCCCCTAGCAACTCGCATGGGGACTGGCCTCTCCTGAGGCCACCAGGGCGGGTCCCTGAGGTCCCCGTCGTAACTCGAGAACACCTGCCGCAACTCGAGAAAATCCAGGAAGTTCTCCCTTCCAGGCGAGATAAGGCCTATTTCCGATGAGGCGTCTGGAGACTAATGACACCTAACCTCTGGAACTTCGAAAGGGTCTTTCACACCCTTGCTGCTACTCAAGAAGTTCACCGCCATACCCGTCTCCACTCGAGAGGAAGCACGATGGTCCCGCCCACATCCAGAGGAGCCCCGTTTCCCCCTCGTAGCTCGAGATGAGGGATCCTTTCCCTGCTTTCAACGGGAAAGAATTCCCGGCGTTCCCGTCGCATCTCAAGAGGAGGCACTCTCAACAGGAAAGGCGAGAGGAACTCCATGGTCGTACCACCATTCCAAGAGTCCCCCAGATGTCTCAGTCCATTCCAGAGGAACCTCTTTGCCCTGCACTGGCTCATCTTTCACGCCGAGGATCGACTCACACCACGGTGGCACGTGGGACAGCCCTGTGGGAAAGCCTCGAGGGAAAACCACAGATCCTTTGATCCACGCGATGGGAAGCGTGACATTGCTGCTACAGCCTGGAAGGAAAGCGCACGTGCATGCCCCCACTCGAGACGAGGCCTGACTCCCCTGGGGAGACTCCAGAAATACCCAAAGTTCCATGTCACCCCTGAGAGGAAACCTCGGTTCCGACCCTGACTCCACACAAGGTTTTTGGCCCCGGTATCGACGGGAGAGGAATCCTGAGAGGCCCCCTAGCAACTCGCATGGGGACTGGCCTTTCCTGAGGCCACCATGGCGGGTCCCTGAGGTCCCCGTCGTAACTCGAGAACACCTGCCGCAACTCGAGAAAATCCAGGAAGTTCTCCCTTCCAGGCGAGATGAGGCCTATTTCCGATGAGGCGTCTGGAGACTAATGACACCTAACCTCTGGAACTTCGAAAGGGTCTTTCACACCCTTGCTGCTACTCAAGAAGTTCACCGCCATACCCGTCTCCACTCGAGAGGAAGCACGATGGTCCCGCCCACATCCAGAGGAGCCCCGTTTCCCCCTCGTAGCTCGAGATGAGGGATCCTTTCCCTGCTTTCAACGGGAAAGAATTCCCGGCGTTCCCGTCGCATCTCAAGAGGAGGCACTCTCAACAGGAAAGGCGAGAGGAACTCCATGGTCGTACCACCATTCCAAGAGTCCCCCAGATGTCTCAGTCCATTCCAGAGGAACCTCTTTGCCCTGCACTGGCTCATCTTTCACGCCGAGGATCGACTCACACCACGGTGGCACGTGGGACAGCCCTGTGGCAAAGCCTCGAGGGAAAGCCTCGAGGGAAAACCACATATCCTTTGATCCACGCGACGGGAAGCGTGACATTGCTGCTACAGCCTGGAAGGAAAGCGCACGTGCATGCCCCCACTCGAGACGAGGCCTGACTCCCCTGGGGAGACTCCAGAAATACCCAAAGTTCCATGTCACCCCTGAGAGGAAACCTCGGTTCCGACCCTGACTCCACACAAGGTTTTTGGCCCCAGTATCGACGGGAGAGGAATCCTGAGAGGCCCCCTAGCAACTCGCATGGGGACTGGCTTTTCCTGAGGCCACCATGGCGGGTCCCTGAGGTCCCCGTCGTAACTCGAGAACACCTGCCGCAACTCGAGAAAATCCAGGAAGTTCTTCCTTCCAGGCGAGATGAGGCCTATTTCCGATGAGGCGTCTGGAGACTAATGACACCTAACCTCTGGAACTTCGAAAGGGTCTTTCACACCCTTGCTGCAACTCAAGAAGTTCACCGCCATACCCGTCTCCACTCGAGAGGAAGCACGATGGTCCCGCCCACATCCAGAGGAGCCCCGTTTCACATTCGTAGCTCGAGATGAGGGATCCTTTCCCTGCTTTCAACGGGAAAGAATTCCCGGCGTTCCCGTCGCATCTCAAGAGGAGGCACTCTCAAAGGAAAGGCGAGAGGAACTCCATGGTCGTACCACCATTCCAAGAGTACCCCCAGATGTCTCAGTCCATTCCAGAGGAACCTCTTTGCCCTGCACTGGCTCATCTTTCACGCCGAGGATTGACTCACACCACGGTGGCACGTGGGACAGCCCTGTGGGAAAGCCTCAAGGGAAAGCCTCGAGGGAAAACCACAGATCCTTTGATCCACGCGACGGGAAGCGTGACATTGCTGCTACAGCCTGGAAGGAAAGCACACGTGCATGCCCCCACTCGAGACGAGGCCTGACTCCCCTGGGGAGACTCCAGAAGTACCCAAAGATTCATGTCAGACCCTGAGAGGAATCCTCGGTTCCGGCCCTGACTCCACACAAGGTTTTTATCCCCGGTATCGACGGGAGAGGAATCCCGAGAGGCCCCCTAGCAAATCGCATGGGGACTGGCCTCTCCTGAGGCCACCAGGGCGGGTCCCTGAGGTCCCCGTCGTAACTCGAGAACCCCTGCCGCAACTCAAAAAAATCCAGGAAGTTCTCCCTTCCAGGCGAGATGAGGCCTATTTCCGATGAGGCGTCTGGAGACTAATGACACCTAACCTCTGGAACTTCGAAAGGGTCTTTCACACCCTTGCTGCAACTCAAGAAGTTCACCGCCATACCCGTCTCCAATCGAGAGGAAGCACGATGGTCCCGCCCACATCCAGAGGAGCCCCGTTTCCCCCTCGTAGCTCGAGATGAGGGATCCTTTCCCTGCTTTCAACGGGAAAGAATTCCCGGCGTTCCCGTCGCATCTCAAGAGGAGGCACTCTCAACAGAAAAGGCGATAGGAACTCCATGGTCGTACCACCATTCCAAGAGTCCCCCAGATGTCTCAGTCCATTCCAGAGGAACCTCTTTGCCCTGCACTGGCTCATCTTTCACGCCGAGGATCGACTCACACCACGGTGGCACGTGGGACAGCCCTGTGGGAAAGCCTCGAGGGAAAGCCTCGAGGGAAAACCACAGATCCTTTGATCCACGCGACGGGAAGTGTGACATTGCTGCTACAGCCTGGAAGGAAAGCGCACGTGCATGCCCCCACTCGAAACGAGGCCTGACTCCCCTGGGGAGACTCCAGAAGTACCCAAAGATCCATGTCAGCCCCTGAGAGGAATCCCCGGTTCCGGCCCTGACTCCACACAATGTTTTTGGCCCCGGTATCGACGGGAGAGGAATCCCGAGAGGCCCCGTAGCAACTCGCATGGGGACTGGCCTCTCCTGGGGCCACCAGGGCGGGTCCCTGAAGTCCCCGTCGTAACTCGAGAACACCTGCCGCAACTCGAGAAAATCCAGGAAGTTCTCCCTTCCAGGCGAGATGAGGCCTATTTCCGATGAGGCGTCTGGAGTCTAATGACACCTAACCTCTGGAATTTCGAGAGGGTCTTTCACACCCTTGCTGCAACTCAAGAAGTTCACCGCCATACCCGTCTCCACTCGAGAGGAAGCACGATGGTCCCGCCCACATCCAGAGGAGCCCCGTTTCCCCCTCGTAGCTCGAGATGAGCGATCCTTTCCCTGCTTTCAACGGGAAAGAATTCCCGGCGTTCCCGTCGCATCTCAAGAGGAGGCACTCTCAACAGGAAAGGCGAAAGGAACTCCATGGTCGTACCACCATTCCAAGAGTCCCCCAGATGTCTCAGTCCATTCGAGAGGAAGCTCTTTGCCCTGCACTGGCTCAGCTTTCACGCCGAGGATCGACTCACACCACGGTGGCACGTGGGACAGCCCTGTGGGAAAGCCTCGACGGAAAGCCTCGAGGGAAAACCACAGATCCTTTGATCTACGCGACGGGAAGCGTGACATTGCTGCTTCAGCCTGGAGGGAAAGCGCACGTGCATGCCCCCACTCGAGACGAGGCCTGAGTCCCCTGGGGAGACTCCAGAAGTACCCAAAGATCCATGTCAGCCCCTGAGAGGAATCCTCGTTTCCGGCCCTGACTCCACACAAGGATTTGGCCCGGGTATCGACGGGAGAGAAATCCCGAGAGGCCCCCTAGCAACTCGCTTGGGGACTGGCCTCTCCTGAGGCCACCAGGGCGGGTCCCTGAGGTCCCCATCGTAACTCGAGATCACCTGCCGCAACTCGAGAAAATCCAGGAAGTTCTCCCTTCCAGGCGAGATGAGGCCTATTTCCGATGAGGCGTCTAGAAACTAATGACACCTAAACTATGGAACTTCGAAAGGGTCTTTCACACCCTTGCTGCAACTCAAGTAGTTCACCGCCATACCCGTATCCACTCGAGAGGAAGCACGATGGTCCCGCCCACATCCAGAGGAGCCCCGCTTCCCCCTCGGAGCTCGAGATGAGGGATCCTTTCCCTGCTTTCAACGGGAAAGAATTCCCGGCGTTCCTGTCGCATCTCAAGAGGAGGCACTCTCAACAGGAAAGGCGAGAGGAACTCCATGGTCGTACCACCATTCCAAGAGTCCCCCAGATGTCTCAGTCCATTCCAGAGGAACCTCTTTGCCCTGCACTGGCTCATCTTTCACGCCGAGGATCGACTCACACCACGGTGGCACGTGGGACAGCCCTGTGGGAAAGCCTCGAGGGAAAACCACAGATCCTTTGATCCACGCGACGGGAAGCGTGACATTGCTGCTACAGCCTGGAAGGAAAGCGCACGTGCATGCCCCCACTCGAGACGAGGCCTGACTCCCCTGGGGAGACTCCAGAAGTACCCAAAGATCCATGTCTGCCCCTGAGAGGAATCCCCGGTTCCGGCCCTGACTTCACAGAAGGCTTTTGGCCCCGGTATCGACGGGAAAGGAATCGTGAGAGGCCCCCTAGCAACTCGCATGGGGACTGGCCTTTCCTGAGGCCACCATGGCGGGTCCCTGAGGTCCCCGTCGTAACTCGAGAACACCTGCCGCAACTCGAGAAAATCCAGGAAGTTCTCCCTTCCAGGCGAGATGAGGCCTACTTCCAATGAGGCGTCTGGAGACTAATGACACTTAACCTCTGGAACTTCGAAAGGGTCATTCACACCCTTGCTGCAACTCAAGAAGTTCACCGCCATACCCGTCTCCACTCGAGAGGAAGCACGATGGTCCCGCCCACATCCAGAGGAGCCCCGTTTCCCCCTCGTAGCTCGAGATGAGGGATCCTTTCCCTGCTTTCAACGGGAAAGAATTCCCGGCGTTCCCGTCGCATCTCAAGAGGAGGCACTCTCAACAGGAAAGGCGAGAGGAACTCCATGGTCGTACCACCATTCCAAGAGTCCCCCAGATGTCTCAGTCCATTCCAGAGGAACCTCTTTGCCCTGCACTGGCTCATCTTTCACGCCGAGGATCGACTCACACCACGGTGGCACGTGGGACAGCCCTGTGGGAAAGCCTCGAGGGAAAACCACAGATCCTTTGATCCACGCGACGGGAAGCGTGACATTGCTGCTACAGCCTGGAAGGAAAGCGCACGTGCATGCCCCCACTCGAGACGAGGCCTGACTCCCCTGGGGAGACTCCAGAAATACCCAAAGTTCCATGTCACCCCTGAGAGAAAACCTCGGTTCCGACCCTGACTCCACACAAGGTTTTTGGCCCCGGTATCGACGGGAGAGGAATCCTGAGAGGCCCCCTAGCAACTCGCATGGGGACTGGCCTTTCCTGAGGCCACCATGGCGGGTCCCTGAGGTCCCCGTCGTAACTCGAGAACTCCTGCCGCAACTCGAGAAAATCCAGGAAGTTCTCCCTTCCAGGCGAGATGAGGCCTATTTCCAATGAGGCGTCTGGAGAGTAATGACACCTAACCTCTGGAACTTCGAAAGGGTCTTTCACATCCTTGCTGCAACTCAAGAAGTTCACCGCCATACCCGTCTCCACTCGAGAGGAAGCACGATGGTCCCGCCCATATCCAGAGGAGCCCCGTTTCCCCCTCGTAGCTCGAGATGAGGGATCCTTTCCCTGCTTTCAACGGGAAAGAATTCCCGGCATTCCCCTCGCATCTCAAGAGGAGGCACTCTCAACAGGAAAGGCGAGAGGAACTCTATGGTCGTACCACCATTCCAAGAATCCCCCAGATGTCTCAGTCCATTCCAGAGGAACCTCTTTGCCCTGCACTGGCTCATCTTTCACGCCGAGGATCGACTCACACCACGGTGGCAAGTGGGACAGCCCTGTGGGAAAGCCTCGAGGGAATGCCTCGAGGGAAAACCACAGATCCTTTGATCCACGCGAAGGTAAGCGTGACATTGCTGCTACAGCCTGGAAGAAAAGCGCTCGTGCATGCCCCCACTCGAAACGAGGCCTGGCTCCAGTGGGGAGACTCCAGAAGTTCCCAAAGATCCATGTCAGCCCCTGAGACGAACCCTCGGTTCCGGCCCTGACTCCAAACAAGGTTTTTGGCCCCGGTATCGACAGGAGAGGAATCCTGAGAGGCCCCCTAGCAACTCGCATGGGGACTGGCTTTTCCTGAGGCCACCAGGGCGGTTCCCTGAGGTCCCCGTCGTAACTCGAGAACACCTGCCGCAACTCGAGAAAATCCAGGATGTTCTCCCTTCCAGGCGAGATGAGGCCTATTTCCAATGAGGCGTCTGGAGACTAATGACACCTAACCTCTGGAACTTCGAAAGGGTCTTTCACACCCTTGCTGCAACACAAGAAGTTCACCGCCATACCCGTCTCCACTCGAGAGGAAGCACGATGGTCCCGCCCACATCCAGAGGAGCCCCGTTTCCCCTCGTAGCTCGAGATGAGGGATCCTTATCCTGCTTTTAACGGGAAAGAATTCCCGGCATTTCCGTCGCATCTCAAGAGGAGGCACTCTCAACAGGATAGGTGAGAAGAACTCCATGGTCGTACCACCATTCCAAGAGTCCCCCAGATGTCTCAGTCCATTCCAAAGGAACCTCTTTGCCCTGCACTGGCTCATCTTTCACGCCGAGAATCGACTCACACCACGGCGGCACGTGGGACAACCCTGTGGGAAAGCCTCGAGGCAAAGCCTCGAGGGAAAACCACAGATCCTTTGATCCACGTGACGAGAAGCGTGACATTGCTGCTACAGCCTGGAAGGAAAGCGCACGTGCATGCCCCCACTCGAGACGAGGCCTCACTCCCCTGGGGAGACTCCAGAAGTACCCAAAGATCCATGTCACCCCTGAGAGGAATCCTCGGTTCAGGCCCTGACTCCACACAAGGTTTTTGGCCCCGGTATCGACGGGAGAGGAATCCCGAGAGGCCCCCTAGCAACTCGCATGGGGACTGGCCTCTACTGAGGCAACCAGGGCGGGTCCCTGAGGTCCCCGTCATAACTCGAGAACACCTGCCGCTACTCGAGAAAATCCAGGAAGTTCTCCCTTCCAGGCGATATGAGGCCTATTTCCGATGAGGCGTCTGGAGACTAATGACACCTAACCTCTGGAACTTCGAAAGGGTCTTTCACACCCTTGCTGCAACTCAAGAAGTTCACCGCCATACCCGTCTCCACTCGAGAGGAAGCACGATGGTCCCGCCCACATCGAGAGGAGCCCCGTTTCCCCCTCGTAGCTCGAGATGAGGGATCCTTTCCCTGCTTTCAACGGGAAAGAATTCCCGGCGTTCCCGTCACATCTCAAGAGGAGGCACTCTCAACAGGAAAGGCGAGAGGAACTCCATGGTCGTACCACCATTCCAAGAGTCCCCCAGATGACTCAGTCCATTCCAGAGGAACCTCTTTGCCCTGCACTGGCTCATCTTTCACGCCGAGGATCGACTCACACCACGGTGGCACGTGGGACAGCCCTGTGGGAAAGCCTCGAGGGAAAGCCTCGAGGGAAAACCACAGATCCTTTGATCCACGCGACGGGAAGCGTGACATTGCTGCTACAGCCTGGAAGGAAAGCACACGTGCATGCCCCCACTCGAGACGAGGCCTGACTCCCCTGGGGAGACTCCAGAAGTACCCAAAGATCCATGTCAGCACCTGAGAGGAATCCTAGGTTCCGGCCCTGACTCCACACAAGGTTTTTGGTCCCGGTATCGACGGGAGAGGAATCCCGAGAGGCCCCGTAGCAACTCGCATGGGGACTGGCCTCTCCTGGGGCCACCAGGGCGGGTCCCTGAGGTCCCCGTCGTAATTCGAGAACACCTGCCGCAACTCGAGAAAATCCATGAAGTTCTCCCTTCCAGGCGAGATGAGGCCTATTTCCGATGAGGCGTCTGGAGACTAATGACACCTAACCTCTGGAATTTCGAGAGGGTCTTTCACACCCTTGATTCTACTCAAGAAGTTCACCGCCATACCCGTCTCCACTCGAGAGGAAGCACGATGGTCCCGCCCACATCCAGAGGAGCCCCGTTTCCCCCTGGTAGCTCGAGATGAGGGATCCTTTCCCTGCTTTCAATGGGAAAGAATTCCCGGCGTTCCCGTCGCATCTCAAGAGGAGGCACTCTCAACAGGAAAGGCGAGAGGAACTCCATGGTCGTACCACCATTCCAAGAGTCCCCCAGATGTCTCAGTCCATTCCAGAGGAAGCTCTTTGCCCTGCACTGGCTCATCTTTCACGCCGAGGATCGACTCACACCACGGTGGCACGTGGGACAGCCCTGTGGGAATGCCTCGACGGAAAGCCTCGAGGGAAAACCACAGATCCTTTGATCCACGCGACGGGAAGCGTGACATTGCTGCTTCAGCCTGGAGGGAAAGCGCACGTGCATGCCCCCACTCGAGACGAGGCCAGACTCCCCTGGGGAGACTCCAGAAATACCCAAAGTTCCATGTCACCCCTGAGAGAAACCTCGGTTCCGGCCCTGACTCCACACAAGGTTTTTGGCCCCGGTATCGACGGGAGAGGAATCCTGAGAGGCCCCCTAGCAACTCTCATGGGGACTGGCCTTTCCTGAGGCCACCATGGCGGGTCCCTGAGGTCCCCGTCGTAACTCGAGAACACCTGCCGCAACTCGAGAAAATCCAGGAAGTTCTCCCTTCCAGGCGAGATGGGGCCTATTTCCTATGAGGCGTCTGGAGACTAATGACACCTAACCTCTGGAACTTCGAAAGGGTCTTTCACACCCTTGCTGCAACTCAAGAAGTTCACCGCCATACCCGTCTCCACTCGAGAGGAAGCACGATGGTCCCGCCCACATCCAGAGGAGCCCCGATTCCCCCTCGTAGCTCGAGATGCGGGATCCTTTCCCTGCTTTCAACGGGAAAGAATTCCCGGCATTCCCGTCACATCTCAAGAGGAGGCACTCTCAACAGGAAAGGCGAGAGGAACTCTATGGTCGTACCACCATTCCAAGAATCCCTCAGATGTCTCAGTCCATTCCATAGGAACCTCTTTGCCCTGCACTGGCTCATCTTTCACGCCGAGGATCGACTCACACCACGGTGGCAAGTGGGACAGCCCTGTGGGAAAGCCTCGAGGGAAAGCCTCGAGGGAAAACCACAGATCCTTTGATCCACGCGAAGGTAAGCGTGACATTGCTGCTACAGCCTGGAAGAAAAGCGCTCGTGCATGCCCCCACTCGAAACGAGGCCTGACTCCAGTGGGGAGACTCCAGAAGTACCCAAAGATTCATGTCAGCCCCTGAGACGAATCCTCGGTTCCGGCCCTGACTCCAAACAAGGTTTTTGGCCCCGGTATCGACAGGAGAGGAATCCTGAGAGGCCCCCTAGCAACTCGCATGGGGACTGGCTTTTCCTGAGGCCACCAGGGCGGTTCCCTGAGGTCCCCGTCGTAACTCGAGAACACCTGCCGCAACTCGAGAAAATCCAGGATGTTCTCCCTTCCAGGCGAGATGAGGCCTATTTCCAATGAGGCGTCTGGAGACTAATGACACCTAACCTCTGGAACTTCGAAAGGGTCTTTCACACCCTTGCTGCAACACAAGAAGTTCACCGCCATACCCGTCTCCACTCGAGAGGAAGCACGATGGTCCCGCCCACATCCAGAGGAGCCCCGTTTCCCCTCGTAGCTCGAGATGAGGGATCCTTTCCCTGCTTTTAACGGGAAAGAATTCCCGGCATTTCCGTCGCATCTCAAGAGGAGGCACTCTCAACAGGAAAGGTGAGAAGAACTCCATGGTCGTACCACCATTCCAAGAGTCCCCCAGATGTCTCAGTCCATTCCAGAGGAACCTCTTTGCCCTGCACTGGCTCATCGTTCACGCCGAGGATCGACTCACACAACGGCGGCACGTGGGACAACCCTGTGGGAAAGCCTCGAGGGAAAGCCTCGAGGGAAAACCACAGATCCTTTGATCCACGCGACGGGAAGTGTGACATTGCTGCTACAGCCTGGAAGGAAAGCGCACGTGCATGCCCCCACTCGAAACGAGGCCTGACTCCCCTGTGGAGACTCCAGAAGTACCCAAAGATCCATGTCAGCCCCTGAGAGGAATCCCCGGTTCCGGCCCTGACTCCACACAAGGTTTTTGGCCCCAGTATCGACGGGAGAGGAATCCCGAGAGGCCCCCTAGCACCTCGCATGGGGACTGGCCTCTCCTGGGGCCACCAGGGCGGGTCCCTGAGGTCCCCGTCGTAACTCGAGAACACCTGCCGCAACTCGAGAAAATCCAAAAAGTTCTCCCTTCCAGGCGAGATGAGGCCTATTTCCGATGAGGCGTCTGGAGACTAATGACACCTAACCTCTGGAATTTCGAGAGGGTCTTTCACACCCTTGCTGCTACTCAAGAAGTTCACCTCCATACCCGTCTCCACTCGAGAGGAAGCACGATGGTCCCGCCCACATCCAGAGGAGCCCCGTTTCCCCCTCGTAGCTCGAGATGAGGGATCCTTTCCCTGCTTTCAACGGGAAAGAATTCCCGGGGTTCCCGTCGCATCTCAAGAGGAGGCACTCTCAACAGGAAAGGCGAGAGGAACTCCATGGTCGTACCACCATTCCAAGAGTCCCCCAGATGTCTCAGTCCATTCCAGAGGAACCTCTTTGCCCTGCACTGGCTAATCTTTCACGCCGAGGATCGACTCACACCACGGTGGCACGTGGGACAGCCCTGTGGGAAAGCCTCGAGGGAAAGCCTCGAGGGAAAACCACAGATCCTTTGATCCACGCGACGGGAAGCGTGACATTGCTGCTACAGCCTGGAAAGAAAGCGCACGTGCATGGCCCCAATCGAGACGAGGCCTGACTCCCCTGGGGAGACTCCAGAAGTACCCAAAGATCCATGTCAGCTCCTGAGAGGAATCCTCGGTTCCGGCCCTGACTCCACACAAGGTTTTTGGCCCCGGTATCGACGGGAGAGGAATCCCGAGAGGCCCCCTAGCAACTCGCATGGGGACTGGCCTCTCCTGAGGCCACCAGGGCGGGTCCCTGAGGTCCCCGTCGTAACTCGAGAACACCTGCCGCAACTCGAGAAAATCCAGGAAGTTCTCCCTTCCAGGCGAGATAAGGCCTATTTCCGATGAGGCGTCTGGAGACTAATGACACCTAACCTCTGGAACTTCGAAAGGGTCTTTCACACCCTTGCTGCTACTCAAGAAGTTCACCGCCATACCCGTCTCCACTCGAGAGGAAGCACGATGGTCCCGCCCACATCCAGAGGAGCCCCGTTTCCCCCTCGTAGCTCGAGATGAGGGATCCTTTCCCTGCTTTCAACGGGAAAGAATTCCCGGCGTTCCCGTCGCATCTCAAGAGGAGGCACTCTCAACAGGAAAGGCGAGAGGAACTCCATGGTCGTACCACCATTCCAAGAGTCCCCCAGATGTCTCAGTCCATTCCAGAGGAACCTCTTTGCCCTGCACTGGCTCATCTTTCACGCCGAGGATCGACTCACACCACGGTGGCACGTGGGACAGCCCTGTGGGAAAGCCTCGAGGGAAAACCACAGATCCTTTGATCCACGCGATGGGAAGCGTGACATTGCTGCTACAGCCTGGAAGGAAAGCGCACGTGCATGCCCCCACTCGAGACGAGGCCTGACTCCCCTGGGGAGACTCCAGAAATACCCAAAGTTCCATGTCACCCCTGAGAGGAAACCTCGGTTCCGACCCTGACTCCACACAAGGTTTTTGGCCCCGGTATCGACAGGAGAGGAATCCTGAGAGGCCCCCTAGCAACTCGCATGGGGACTGGCCTTTCCTGAGGCCACCATGGCGGGTCCCTGAGGTCCCCGTCGTAACTCGAGAACACCTGCCGCAACTCGAGAAAATCCAGGAAGTTCTCCCTTCCAGGCGAGATGAGGCCTATTTCCGATGAGGCGACTGGAGACTAATGACACCTAACCTCTGGAACTTCGAAAGGGTCTTTCACACCCTTGCTGCTACTCAAGAAGTTCACCGCCATACCCGTCTCCACTCGAGAGGAAGCACGATGGTCCCGCCCACATCCAGAGGAGCCCCGTTTCCCCCTCGTAGCTCGAGATGAGGGATCCTTTCCCTGCTTTCAACGGGAAAGAATTCCCGGCGTTCCCGTCGCATCTCAAGAGGAGGCACTCTCAACAGGAAAGGCGAGAGGAACTCCATGGTCGTACCACCATTCCAAGAGTCCCCCAGATGTCTCAGTCCATTCCAGAGGAACCTCTTTGCCCTGCACTGGCTCATCTTTCACGCCGAGGATCGACTCACACCACGGTGGCACGTGGGACAGCCCTGTGGCAAAGCCTCGAGGGAAAGCCTCGAGGGAAAACCACATATCCTTTGATCCACGCGACGGGAAGCGTGACATTGCTGCTACAGCCTGGAAGGAAAGCGCACGTGCATGCCCCCACTCGAGACGAGGCCTGACTCCCCTGGGGAGACTCCAGAAATACCCAAAGTTCCATGTCACCCCTGAGAGGAAACCTCGGTTCCGACCCTGACTCCACACAAGGTTTTTGGCCCCAGTATCGACGGGAGAGGAATCCTGAGAGGCCCCCTAGCAACTCGCATGGGGACTGGCTTTTCCTGAGGCCACCATGGCGGGTCCCTGAGGTCCCCGTCGTAACTCGAGAACACCTGCCGCAACTCGAGAAAATCCAGGAAGTTCTTCCTTCCAGGCGAGATGAGGCCTATTTCCGATGAGGCGTCTGGAGACTAATGACACCTAACCTCTGGAACTTCGAAAGGGTCTTTCACACCCTTGCTGCAACTCAAGAAGTTCACCGCCATACCCGTCTCCACTCGAGAGGAAGCACGATGGTCCCGCCCACATCCAGAGGAGCCCCGTTTCACATTCGTAGCTCGAGATGAGGGATCCTTTCCCTGCTTTCAACGGGAAAGAATTCCCGGCGTTCCCGTCGCATCTCAAGAGGAGGCACTCTCAAAGGAAAGGCGAGAGGAACTCCATGGTCGTACCACCATTCCAAGAGTACCCCCAGATGTCTCAGTCCATTCCAGAGGAACCTCTTTGCCCTGCACTGGCTCATCTTTCACGCCGAGGATTGACTCACACCACGGTGGCACGTGGGACAGCCCTGTGGGAAAGCCTCAAGGGAAAGCCTCGAGGGAAAACCACAGATCCTTTGATCCACGCGACGGGAAGCGTGACATTGCTGCTACAGCCTGGAAGGAAAGCACACGTGCATGCCCCCACTCGAGACGAGGCCTGACTCCCCTGGGGAGACTCCAGAAGTACCCAAAGATTCATGTCAGACCCTGAGAGGAATCCTCGGTTCCGGCCCTGACTCCACACAAGGTTTTTATCCCCGGTATCGACGGGAGAGGAATCCCGAGAGGCCCCCTAGCAAATCGCATGGGGACTGGCCTCTCCTGAGGCCACCAGGGCGGGTCCCTGAGGTCCCCGTCGTAACTCGAGAACCCCTGCCGCAACTCAAAAAAATCCAGGAAGTTCTCCCTTCCAGGCGAGATGAGGCCTATTTCCGATGAGGCGTCTGGAGACTAATGACACCTAACCTCTGGAACTTCGAAAGGGTCTTTCACACCCTTGCTGCAACTCAAGAAGTTCACCGCCATACCCGTCTCCAATCGAGAGGAAGCACGATGGTCCCGCCCACATCCAGAGGAGCCCCGTTTCCCCCTCGTAGCTCGAGATGAGGGATCCTTTCCCTGCTTTCAACGGGAAAGAATTCCCGGCGTTCCCGTCGCATCTCAAGAGGAGGCACTCTCAACAGAAAAGGCGATAGGAACTCCATGGTCGTACCACCATTCCAAGAGTCCCCCAGATGTCTCAGTCCATTCCAGAGGAACCTCTTTGCCCTGCACTGGCTCATCTTTCACGCCGAGGATCGACTCACACCACGGTGGCACGTGGGACAGCCCTGTGGGAAAGCCTCGAGGGAAAGCCTCGAGGGAAAACCACAGATCCTTTGATCCACGCGACGGGAAGTGTGACATTGCTGCTACAGCCTGGAAGGAAAGCGCACGTGCATGCCCCCACTCGAAACGAGGCCTGACTCCCCTGGGGAGACTCCAGAAGTACCCAAAGATCCATGTCAGCCCCTGAGAGGAATCCCCGGTTCCGGCCCTGACTCCACACAATGTTTTTGGCCCCGGTATCGACGGGAGAGGAATCCCGAGAGGCCCCGTAGCAACTCGCATGGGGACTGGCCTCTCCTGGGGCCACCAGGGCGGGTCCCTGAAGTCCCCGTCGTAACTCGAGAACACCTGCCGCAACTCGAGAAAATCCAGGAAGTTCTCCCTTCCAGGCGAGATGAGGCCTATTTCCGATGAGGCGTCTGGAGTCTAATGACACCTAACCTCTGGAATTTCGAGAGGGTCTTTCACACCCTTGCTGCAACTCAAGAAGTTCACCGCCATACCCGTCTCCACTCGAGAGGAAGCACGATGGTCCCGCCCACATCCAGAGGAGCCCCGTTTCCCCCTCGTAGCTCGAGATGAGCGATCCTTTCCCTGCTTTCAACGGGAAAGAATTCCCGGCGTTCCCGTCGCATCTCAAGAGGAGGCACTCTCAACAGGAAAGGCGAGAGGAACTCCATGGTCGTACCACCATTCCAAGAGTCCCCCAGATGTCTCAGTCCATTCGAGAGGAAGCTCTTTGCCCTGCACTGGCTCAGCTTTCACGCCGAGGATCGACTCACACCACGGTGGCACGTGGGACAGCCCTGTGGGAAAGCCTCGACGGAAAGCCTCGAGGGAAAACCACAGATCCTTTGATCTACGCGACGGGAAGCGTGACATTGCTGCTTCAGCCTGGAGGGAAAGCGCACGTGCATGCCCCCACTCGAGACGAGGCCTGAGTCCCCTGGGGAGACTCCAGAAGTACCCAAAGATCCATGTCAGCCCCTGAGAGGAATCCTCGTTTCCGGCCCTGACTCCACACAAGGATTTGGCCCGGGTATCGACGGGAGAGAAATCCCGAGAGGCCCCCTAGCAACTCGCTTGGGGACTGGCCTCTCCTGAGGCCACCAGGGCGGGTCCCTGAGGTCCCCATCGTAACTCGAGATCACCTGCCGCAACTCGAGAAAATCCAGGAAGTTCTCCCTTCCAGGCGAGATGAGGCCTATTTCCGATGAGGCGTCTAGAAACTAATGACACCTAAACTATGGAACTTCGAAAGGGTCTTTCACACCCTTGCTGCAACTCAAGTAGTTCACCGCCATACCCGTATCCACTCGAGAGGAAGCACGATGGTCCCGCCCACATCCAGAGGAGCCCCGCTTCCCCCTCGGAGCTCGAGATGAGGGATCCTTTCCCTGCTTTCAACGGGAAAGAATTCCCGGCGTTCCTGTCGCATCTCAAGAGGAGGCACTCTCAACAGGAAAGGCGAGAGGAACTCCATGGTCGTACCACCATTCCAAGAGTCCCCCAGATGTCTCAGTCCATTCCAGAGGAACCTCTTTGCCCTGCACTGGCTCATCTTTCACGCCGAGGATCGACTCACACCACGGTGGCACGTGGGACAGCCCTTTGGGAAAGCCTCGAGGGAAAGCCTCGAGGGAAAACCACAGATCCTTTGATCCACGCGACGGGAAGTGTGACATTGCTGCTACAGTCTGGAAGGAAAGCGCACGTGCATGCCCTCACTCGAGAGGAGGCCTGACTCCCCTGGGGAGACTCCAGAAGTACCCAAAGATACATGTCATCCCTGAGAGGAATCCCCGGTTCCGGCCCTGACTCCACACAAGGTTTTTGGCCCCGGTATCGACGGGAGAGGAATCCCGAGAGGCCCCCTAGCAACTCGCATGGGGACTGGCCTCTCCTGAGGCAACCAGGGCGGGTCCCTGAGGTCCCCGTCGTAACTCGAGAACACCTGCCGCAACTCGAGAAAATCCAGGAAGTTCTCCCTTGCAGGCGAGATGAGGCCTATTTCCGATGAGGCGTCTGGAGACTAATGACACCTAACCTCTGGAACTTCGAAAGGGTCTTTCACACCCTTGCTGCAACTCAAGAAGTTCACCGCCATACCCGTCTCCACTCGAGAGGAAGCACGATGGTCCCGCCCACATCCAGAGGAGCCCCGTTTCCCCCTCGGAGCTCGAGATGAGGGATCCTTTCCCTGCTTTCAACGGGAAAGAATTCCCGGCGTTCCCGTCGCATCTCAAGAGGAGGCACTCTCAACAGGAAAGGCGAGAGGAACTCCATGGTCGTACCACCATTCCAAGAGTCCCCCAGATGTCTCAGTCCATTCCAGAGGAACCTCTTTGCCCTGCACTGGCTCATTTTTCACGCCGAGGATCGACTCACACCACGGTGGCACGTGGGACAGCCCTGTGGGAAAGCCTCGAGGGAAAGCCTCGAGGGAAAACCACAGATCCTTTGATCCACGCGACGGGAAGTGTGACATTGCTGCTACAGTCTGGAAGGAAAGCGCACGTGCATGCCCCCACTCGAGAGGAGGCCTGACTCCCCTGGGGAGACTCCAGAAGTACTCAAAGATCCATGTCAGCCCCTGAGAGGAATCCTCGGTTCGGGCCCTGACTCCACACAAGGTTATTGGCCCCGGTATCGACGGGAGAGGAATCACGAGAGGCCCCCTAGCATCTCGCATGGGGACTGGCCTCTCCTGAGGCCACCAGGGCGGGTCCCTGAGGTCCCCGTCGTAACTCGAGAACACCTGCCGCAACTCGAGAAAATCCAGGAAGTTCTCCCTTCCAGGTGAGATGAGGCCTATTTCCGATGAGGCGTCTGGAGACTAATGACACCTAACCTCTGGAATTTCGAAAGGGTCTTTCACACCCTTGCTGCAACTCAAGAAGTACATCGCCATACCCGTCTCCACTCGAGAGGAAGCACGATGGTCCCGCCCACATCCAGAGGAGCCCCGTTTCCCCCTCGTAGCTCGAGATGAGGGATCCTTTCCCTGCTTTCAACGGGAAAGAATTCCCGGCATTCCCGTCGCATCTCAAGAGGAGGCACTCTCAACAGGAAAGGCGAGAGGAACTCCATGGTCGTACCACCATTCCAAGAGTCCCCCAGATGTCTCAGTCCATTCCAGAGGAACCTCTTTGCCCTGCACTGGCTCATCTGTCACGCCGAGGATCGACTCACACCACGGTGGCACGTGGGACAGCCCTGTGGGAAAGCCTCGAGGGAACGCCTCGAGGGAAAACCACAGATCCTTTGATCCACGCGACGGGAAGCGTGACATTGCTGCTACAGCCTGGAAGGAAAGCGCACGTGCATGCCCCCACTCGAGACGAGGCCTGACTCCCCTGGGGAGACTCCAGAAGTACCCAAAGATCCATGTCAGCCCCTGAGAGGAATCCTCGGTTCCGGCCCTGACTCTACACAAGGTTTTTGGCCCCGGTATCGACGGGAGAGGAATCCCGAGAGGCCCCCTAGCAACTCGCATGGGGACTGGCCTCTCCTGAGGCCACCAGGGCGGGTCCCTGAGGTCCCCGTCGTAACTCGAGAACACCTGCCGCAACTCGAGAAAATCCAGGAATTTCTCCCTTCCAGGCGAGATGAGGCCTATTTCCGATGAGGCGTCTGGAGACTAATGACACCTAATCTCTGGAACTTCGAAAGGGTCGTTCACACCCTTGCTGCAACTCAAGAAGTTCACCGCCATACCCGTCTCCACTCGAGAGGAAGCACGATGGTCCCGCCCACATCCAGAGGAGCCCCCTTTCCCCCTCGTAGCTCGAGATGAGGGATCCTTTCACTGCTTTCAAAGCAAAGAATTCCCGGCGTTCCTGACGCATCTCAAGAGGTGGCACTCTCAACAGGAAAGGCGAGAGAAACTCCATGGTCGTACCACCATTCCAAGAGTCCCCCAGATGTCTCAGTCCATTCCAAAGGAACCTCTTTGCCCTGCACTGGCTCATCTTTCACGCCGAGGATCGACTCACACCACGGTGGCACGTGGGACAGCCCTGTGGGAAAGCCTCGATGGAAAATCACAGATCCTTTGATCCACGCGACGGGAAGCGTGACATTGCTGCTACAGCCTGGAAGGAAAGCGCACGTGCATGCCCCCACTCGAGACGAGGCCTGACTCCCCTGGGGAGACTCCAGAAGTACCCAAAGATCCATGTCAGCCCCTGAGAGGAATCCTCGGTTCCGGCCCTGACTCTACACAAGGTTTTTGGCCCCGGTATCGACGGGAGAGTAATTCCGAGAGGCCCCCTAGCAACTCGCATGGGGACTGGCCTCTCCTGATGCCACCAGGGCGGGTCCCTGAGGTCCCC